>NC_057865.1:76634862-76938076 GCF_019393635.1 Dromiciops gliroides | reverse complement strand
AACAAAGTTCCAGGCACTGTGCTAAGTCATTGGGAAACAAAAATAAGCAAAAAGAAAAAGACAGTCCCTGTTCCTGAGGTTCTCACATTCTTTTTTTTTTTTTTTTTTGCACGAGGCAATGGGGGTTAAGTGACTTGCCCAGGGTCACACAGCTAGTAAGTGTCAAGTGTCTGAGGCTGGATTTGAACTCAGGTACTCCTGAATCCAGGACCGGTGCTTTATCCACTGTGCCACCTAGCTGCCCCTGAGGTGCTTACATTCTAATTAGGAAGTTCTTTAGGTACAGAGAGATACATTGCTGGGAAGCTTATAAACTCTTCCTTGCTTTCCCACACACCTCCACACCCCCATAAGAGGAGTGGTTGAAGGAATTAGATGAGTTTAATCTGGGGATGAGAAGCCTTAAGAATGATGGGAAAGAACATCATTTGGGGAAAAAATGATTTAAGAATTGAATGAGCAGTCTCCAGGAGTCACAGGATTTCCCCTCACTAAAAAGTTGTTGTTGAGTCATTTCAGTCATGTCCAATTCTTTGTGACCCCATTTGGGGTTTTCTTGGCAAAGTTACTGGAATAGTTTGCCATTTTCTTCTCCAGCTCATATTACAGATGAGGCAAACAGGGTTAGGTGACTTTCCCAGGGTCACATAGTAAGTGTCTGAGGCCATATTTGAACTCCAGAAGATGCGTTTTCCTGATTCCAAGCTCAGTACTCTATCCAGTACCTGTTTTCCAAAATGTTATTTCTTCTCCTTGACACTCTTTATATCTCTCATTAGTAGCTATATCATGGGATCACAAGTTTTTGAAGTAGAACTAGGAGGGATCTTAGAGATCATCTGATATTACTTCCTCTTTTTACAAAGGAGGTAACTGAGGCTTCACGTGGGTGACTCATGCAAGGTCATCCCAGTAATAAGTAGCAGGAGTAGGATCTGAAACTTTTCTTATTGCAAATATACTAAATCATGATGATCAGGTTGTTGTTTGTAGCTGCTAAAGATACTAATAACAATGATAATAATAATTAGAATTTAATTAGTGTTTTAATATTTGCAAAGCTACAGAGGTGGTTTAATGATGCTTAAAATGCCAAATAGGATCACAAATTAAGGGCTAGAAGAGACCTTAGAGGTCTTTCCCTCATTTTCCAGATGAAGAAACTGAGGCCAAGAGAGGTTGAATAATTTGGACTGGCCACATAGGTGGCAGACCCCAAAGTAGTAGAATTAGGATTTGAACACAGGTCACCAGACTTCACATCCTGTATTCATTCCATTGTTTAATATAAAAAGGAAGGAAAGGGTGGTGGAGCCCATGGATTACTGGACTTACCACACTTTGCAACTGCGTGAGGGGATGACCTTGAAATGGTAGGTATAGAGGATAACTGGAGCCATTTTGTGTCATTATTTTTTGTTATATAACAGTCTCCTTTGAAATAGATCTACTTTTAGGGGTATAGCCCTAGGTGGCTTGTATCCAGACCAAAATTGTACATTCTGTCTTCCTAATTAAATTGTAAAATTATCAAGGGCAAGGACCACATCTTTTATCCCTTGTACCCTCAGGGTCTAGCACAACACTAGGATATTTGTTCTTTATACAACCAATATTATCTTCATATTATGGCAGACACACAAAAAGTGATGGTGTCTAGAAGGAATTAATAAACAACAAGTGTCAGATATTTCGGAGAGATCAACAAATTTATCTATTGATGACGGCAAGGATAGACACACAAATGTGAACTTAATAAACTATTTCTGGTAATGATAACATATTTACTGTCAGCAGCATCTCCTTTTGCCATCAGATGATTTTGGAGCTTCCGCCTACATGCTTGTGTTATTATATTGGAAACTCATTGGGAAGGGGCTTGATCTAACTTCATGTTTTGTGCCTAGTATATCAGTGGCATAAAATGAATATGAATAATGGTAAAAAAATCAACTCCCTACTTAGCATAATGGATATGTAATGTAGCTTGGAGTAGAATTTGATAAAGGAAAGAGGAAAAGAATGAGAGAGAACTTAGATGTATCAAGCATTTGAGACAGACGTCTGCAGGCAGGCTCCAAACCCTTCTCCCTGCCTGCAAAGGTCTGTCTCAAAAGCCCACCACATTTAGAATTAATTTGCTGAAAAATCATTTAGATTAGAATTACTTGATTGACTTTTTAAAATCTAATAGCCTGAACTGAATGGCTTTTCTTTGCCAACATTAGATTTTTTAAAATCTTGAATTCAGATGGCAAATGATTTGACTTACACTTTTGCACACATTTTAAATTGTAATTTGTCAAAAACATTTAAAATAAGAAAACTGGAAAATCTGTTCAAATAAGCTTTATCCATATGTGTGTGTAATTATTCATCTTCTCCTATTCCATAAAAAAATTAGAGATTATAGCCTCATGGATTGTCAAACACAGTCCAGTTGGCTGAAAGAAGATCATTTGTTATTAACACAATTTTGTGTAATTTAGTTTTGGGATATGGACAGAGACAAGATGGAGCACATCCAGAGATGAGTGAGCATGGTGGTAAGGGGGTTCAAAACTGTATCATAAGAGCTAGAAAAATGAGTTTTTATCTTGAAAGAGAAAAGGGGGGGTGGTGGTGGTAAGATGACATGATAGCTGTCTTCATATATTTGAAGAACTGTCAGGAAAAAAGAGTGGATCTATTCTATGTGGCTCCAGATGCTACAGACCTTAAGTAGAAGTTACAGGGAGGCAGATTTCAAATCAGTAGCAGAAAGAATTTTCTGACAATGAGACGTGTCAAAAAACGAAATGGGTTTTCTCATAAAGTAGTAAAAAGTAGCAACTTTCCTGCTCAAAACATGTAGTTTGTCCTTTAAGGCTGTGCTTCTCAAAGTTGGTAACACCATTCATCCAAAGTACACTTTATTGTTTTGTGTACCAGGAATGTCTTCAGGGGCCTGTCCTACCCAATCCCACATTTGCTGCCCCCATCCCAACAAGCCTCACATTCAGATCTAGCAGAAAGGCACTGCATCTTCATGCTGTTTGACTGAGACTATTTTTTCCAAATCAATCAATCAATCAATCAATTAATTAATTATTTTTTGGCTGAGGCAATTGGGGTTAAGTGACTTGCCCAGGGTCACATAGCTAGTAAGTGTCAAGTATCAGAGGCCAGATTTAAACTCAGGTCCTCCTGACTCTAGGGCCAGTGCTCTATCCACTGTGCCACCTACCTGCCCCAACTAAGGCTATGTTGACTTAGGTTAGAACAGAAGCATGAAACACGGGCCCCAAGCCAAATTTGTGGCCCCAAGTGTCACAGGAATCAGATTAAAATGTAATTGGGAGGGGCATCTAGGTGGCACAGTGGATAGAGCACTGGCCCTGGAGTCAGGAGGACCTGAGTTCAAATCTGGCCTCAGACACTTGACACTTACTAGCTGTGTGACCCTGGGCAAGTCACTTAACCCCAATTGCCTCACCAAAAACCAAAACCAAAAACCAAAAAACCAAAATGTAATTGGGAAATATTTAACAAAATAAATAAAAATAGAAAATGTAAATGTGGTTTGCAAGTCAATAAGTGTCCACAGTTATCCATATATATGATTTAGTGTCCTCCCTCTCTAGTTGAGTTTTACCTTATTGGTTTAGAGTATAATGGAGAATTTGCTGATGGAGAGTGAGATCCTGTATAAAAGAAAGTAAACAGTAAGAAGAGAATGGAACAAATAGGAGTTGTTATACACTGGCTTGCAAACTAAGGCAAAATATGGAGTCCCTTGTTGAAAGCACTTATTGAAAAATGATTGAAATGTGCTTGTCTGGGCTATTCCCAATATAGTTTAGCCAGGAGGCAGGGGGATGAACTACATGACCTTTCAAGGCCCCATCTTGAGCCACTATTCTGTGATTAGCTTGAATCATTGATGTTCTAAATTGTAATTATTTTTATCCTTCAGGGTGAATGAAGCAGCCTGAAGAACAGTCTGTAATAACATGGGCCAGAGGCCCTGTAGCAGGTCATTTGGATTCGAGGCATTCACCACTTAAATATTCTGGCAGAATCAGTAGCTCTGTGTTTAAGCTCCATTGCCTCAGGTCATATCACCAAGTGACCTCTATGGTGGCCTCTCCTTGGCTGATCAATAGTTAAGAAAAAAACTGACGTATCATTTAAAAAGGCTGCTTGCTCAGTTGGTTCATATGTGCTTGATAAGCCAGGTGGCAGACAACAACCTCACAACTGCAGCTCCCCTTCTGGAATCAGCTAAGATATAGGGGGCACACATATTCTCTGGACACTGTCATGCCTTTGTGGCTTCTTTAAGAATATTAATTCCCTGTGATCATGATGAAGAAGATGGGCTGTCTTTTCAGTAGCAGAAACAGTAAATGAGCTCTTGAGGGTTTTTTCCCCCCAAAAGTGACCCCCTCATGCTGAGTACAAGACCTTTCTCCCACACAAACCCCATCATACACATTTTTGTTTTCACCACTCATTTTCTTCAATTTCCATCCTATTTTTAGCTGAACCCTCCACGTTTCCCTCATTGAAATACATTAGTTGCTATGGAGACAGTGATGTCACAGGGATGGACGGAGCTCTGTGACATCTACAATTGCAGAGTACAGTCAACAGATTCAGGACTTTGAAATGAATGCCATGTCTTGTGAAATACCTAAGGTGCACTAATGATTGTAATAATCCTTTTTGGGGCAGGTGGGAAGTGCCAGGAATCAGTCACAAACTCTCTTCACTAGAAATTCTGGGCTAATTCCCATGTACTTGTCCATCTTCCTTCATGAGTTGTATGGCCTTTTAGTAGTTGCAAACATAAATGTGTTTCTGCTTAAGATTTAAGTTTTTGGCTAGCTTTTAAGATCCTAGCTTATTTGATGGGAAATTTTGAGGGGAGAACAGAGGACAATGCTTTCAAGGACAGACTATCTGGAGTCATGACAACAGCACTTGATTAAGAATGAGCTCTTTCTTTCCCTTTCTTCCTTCCTTCCTTCCTTCCTTCCTTCCTTCCTTCCTTCCTTCCTTCCTTCCTTCCTTCCTTCCTTCCTTCCTTCCTTCCTTCCTTCCTTCCTTCCTTCCTTTCTTTCTTTCTTTCTTCCTTCCTTTCTTTCTTTGTCAATGCTCTTTAATTGTGCAGGTTTCTTTTCAAGAATCTTGCCCTACCCAATCTTGCGCTGTCTTGGTGCTTCTATAGCTGTGTGGAAGCCCAGAGTTCCCACTGGGATGCCCACAAAGGTCTTATGCCTGCCCTTATTTACCAGTGCCCTATGCTGTTCTGACTGAGGTTTGGTGACTTAGACTGCTCCTGAGTGGGGGCTACTCAAGAGTTTCCTTTTTAGTATTCAGAATAATTTTGCAATGAGGGCTGAAGACAGAAGTAGAGCTACTCCTTGGCTCTGCTTCCCTTGCATTTTACAAATTGCCTGCCTAGGGTTAAGGGTTCTGCCTGGTGTGCTTATTAGAGTAAAAGGGTATATAGTTCCTCAGCCTGATGTTTAAGGTCCTTCTTGCTCTGAACACAGCCCTCCTCTAAGTTTTCTCCCTTATTTTCCCCAGGACAATCCTTCCAAGGCAATCTCACCATGCCCCACATACACATCATGCTTATTGGTTTTACCTGTTCTTTCCAAATGCAGCTCAATACCAACCTCCTCTATGAAGCCTTCACTGATTGATTCAGCCCATACTTATCCCTCCCCATTTTCTATGCATTGCATGTGGAACTCCACTCTTTCCACAGGCCTGGGACCTGAGGGGCAATTGGGAGAAGGAGGGAAAGGGAGGAGTACCTAAGAGAAAATCTCCTCTTCTCTTTTTCCACCTCTCTTTCCTCCTTCTCTCTCTTGTCTTTCTCTGCCTTCCTTCTTTCCTTCCTTCCTCCTTCTTTCTTTCTTTCTTTCTTTCTTTCTTTCTTTCTTTCTTTCTTTCTTTCTTTCTTTCTTTCTTTCTTTCTTTCTTTCTTTCTTTCTTTCTCTCTTTCTTTCTCTCTTTCTTTCTTCTCTCTATCTCCTCTTTCTAAGTAAGCCTTTTCTGAAGCTAACAATCTCGTTTCCATTTATGCATATATACAGCATTGTGGGTTCAACAATTTCTCAGTCAATCACAAATCATTTCTCTATTTCCCACCTCAACTCCAAACAACACAGCCCCAAATGACTATCCCTCAGGAAACAACTCTAGTAGGGGGGTGGCAGTGGGATTGTACAGGTTTCAGGAACCAGCTCTTGCCTATGTGCCAGCTCTGCAACCATCATTGAGGACAACAACCAAGGTGTGTGCTGCAGCTGCATTTTAATGGCTGTTGACAGCTAATTATTAAAATTTCAAGGTGAGTGCTTACACCTCAGAAATTAGCAAATGCTACATAGTTTGAGTTGTTATTCTGTGGACTTTCTAGGCTAGAGAAAATGTTAATAATGAGATTAAATTTAAAAATCTGTTGTGTATACATTTTTCCTTTGGAGAGCCTATTGTTAAACATTAACCAGCACACACCTTTATTGCTGAAGCCCTTGACTATTCAGCAGCCACAGCTACTGAAGACTCAATAAAGTTTTTGTTAGGTGGTGCAATGGATAAAGCACCAGCCTTGGTGTTGGGAGGACCTGAGTTCTAATCCAGCCTCAAATACCTAGTAGCTTTGTGACCCTGGGCAAGTCACTTAACCCTAACTGCCTCAAAAAAAAAAAAGTCCTTGCCACTGAAATCTCTGGAACCATGGAATGTATACATATCAAAACCAGATATGGTGAAGATACATTCCTATCTGCTTTCCTACCATACTTTAAAGACCATGAAGTCTTTACATCTATTTTGCAGCTGAAACCACCTCTATGTGTTGTCTCCCTAATGAACATGAACTCTTTTGAGCAGGGACTCTCTTGCTTTTCTATTTGTTCCCACAGCAGTTAGCCCAGTGACATAATAAATACTTAATAAATGCTTTTTATTTCATTTTAGATAACATAGCAATTTATCATGAAATATCTTCACTAATTGTTCAGTGTGTCTGTGGTTGATTTGTTTTTGGTGGGGCAATGAGGGTTAAGTGATTTGCCCAAGGTCACACAGTAAGTATCAAGTGTCTGAGGCTGGATTTGAACTCAGGTCCTCCTAAATCCAGGGCTAGTGCTTTTTGCACTACACCACCTAGCTGCCCCTACTCGTCTCAATTTCACCTCTTCTATTCAGCTCTAAATTTTTTGGTACCATTTGTCCTCATCTTCATAATTGGTTATTATTATTATTTTTTCCTTTGCCCTGCCACAATAATCAAGTCATCACTACTGTTGCCTCAGGAAAAGCTGTGTCAATGGTCTGTTCTATTCCTTCACTCACCATCTTTGTGACTCACCATTTCCCAGACCATAACTCCTTTCCCTAGCCACCATGACCATATAAATATAGGTTGTCCCCTTTATAAAATGTAAACTCTGAGATGGCAAAGATTGCCTTACTGTTTCATTTGTGTCCCCTGTGCTTAGTATATATTTAGCATTTAATATAGTTTTCCTTTTTTCTTTCTTCCTTCTTTCCTTCCTTTGCTCCTTCTTTCCTTCTTTCTTTCCTTCCTCTTTTCTTTCTTCCTCCGTTGCTCTTTCCTTCCCTCTTTCCTTCCTTTCTTCTTCTTTATTATATCCCAAGCTATCTAAAGCCCAAGTCCCTTTAATTTTTCAGCAATTACAACCCTTAGGAGAAGATGAAGAAGATGAGAGGTTGAGGAAAATAAGGAGGATGGATGGATTGGACTTTTTTACATTGTCCGGAAGTGCAAAGAAAGTTAACAGAATGGAAACCTATCATAAGGAACCTAAATTACCCTTATATCTAGTTAAGAAGATTATCCTTATATCCCAAGAGGGTATATAAAGATTTTGATTCCAGTGTTTGCCCTTCTCCTGCTTTCAGGATCAATCAACAAGCATTTATTTATTAAATATCTACTATGTGCCAGATCCCATGCAAGACTCTAGGAATGCAAAGACAAAAATGAAAAAAGGAGTTTACAGGTTACTACACAGGCACAACATATTAAAACACACACAGCAACTGTGTGTGTTGCGTGCGACTATGTTGGATTCTCCAGTTTTTGCTACCTAACAGTTTCAATTATTTCCTCTGTTTCTTTTCTTCTCTTTCTTTCCAACTGCTTCCCCTGCTTTATGGCATTATTGTCAGACTAACAGGGTAATATTTTAAAGTAGGTAAGGAAGGATACTCCATAAATCTAATAACGGAATAAAATTAAACTATCAAACCTGCCCACTCACGGTTTTTTGTTGCCTGAATGGACTTTTAAACCATATTGTTATGGTTTCAGGTAGTAGCTATAATTAAAACAACTACATTATTAACTGACAGGGTCACAGATAATAATAATAACAATAAAAAACCCTCTTCAATCAGAGGAAGGAAAAAGCAAAATGAAACAAAACAATGATACAGCCGTCAATCTAGATGACTAAGCTTGTCTATCAGTCCTGCAATTCTATTACTGGGGGAGCTCGTTGTGGCTCTGACATGAAAGGAGACTCTGGATGAGATGTAATATGTAGAAATATGATTAAGAACCAGACTTTATTGTACAGATTAATGAGATGGGGGGAGGAAGAAGGGATTTCATCTGGATGAAAGGATAGCTATAAGGAAAAAGACTTAGGTGCTTATCAGAAACTTCCAGTTTACACCAAAAAGAGACTAATTTGTAGTCATGCAAAATAGGAATGCAATGCCTATATAAACAGCAGGTTATACATGAATTATCCAGTTAAACAGACAACTTAAATAAACCACATTAGAGCTAAATTGACCCCTTTTCTCCTAAAGGTATCTGAGAATTTGTAAAGGATCAGATGAATTCTATTTTTGTTTTATTTTGCCATTTTACCAGCAAGAAGTTTGTTGACATGGTTGTTTATATGGATTGAAACCTCTTTAGAGATGAATCACTCTTGACATCTAGCCAGATTTACCGCCAAAACAGTTGTATAAGGCAATTGGACTCCCCAAATTCTAATTTTTCTTCATATATAGATAAAGCACACGGAGGGATAGGATGGGGCTAGTGGCTTCTTTCTGCAGAAAATAACTGTTCAAAGTCATCATCCCTATATTTCTCATTAGAAAAAGCAATAAATGCTAATGAATAATTAAGAGGAATATTTGTCAAGAATTAGCCAGCTCAAGGGGCAGCTAGGTGGCAGAGTGGATAAAGCACTGATCCTGGATTCAGGAAGACCTGAGTTCAAATCCAGATTCAGACACTTGACACTTACTAGCTGTGTGACCCTGGGCAAGTCACTTAACCCTCATTGCCTTGAAAAAAAAAGAATAAGCTCAGAAAATGAAAAGGGCTATGCAAATGACAAAATCTCATGGTTGTGGGTTTAGGTTCATTTCATTTTGTTTTGTTTTTGTAGTTCCAGGGAAAGAAGAAGAAGAAGAATACCAAACTAAGGAAAACATTGCAAATTAGTGGACTGAAGTCACTTGACAGAGAAAGCCCATTCATTGAAATGAGTATAAAGGAAACACTGGTTCAGAAAATACAACTGGATTCTTTTCTAAGGAAGAGAAATGTCTAGGATACAGTACTTGGCTTCTCACAGAATCCCTAGCCTCTTTTTCAGGGATGGAGCTTACTCATATTAGTTTCCTCACTTTGTGGGATTTTTGCCATCGTTTTTCACAGAGGTAAAAGTTAGCCACAGAGAAGAGGTGAAATTCCAATGTTGAATCCCTAAAATGGCTGATGTAGAATTGAGAATAGAAGAGCTCTTAAGTCAAATCTTCCTAGAACAAAGAGGAAGCAATGTATCTATTAGATAGGTATAAGCTGTGTAGTCTACCGAGAGAAGAATAGAAAAAAACATCACTCATTGGATTAAGGCATCATGGAAGATCAGAACTAGAAGAGACCTGAAAAATCATTTTTACCAAACTTTCTCTTGTTGCAGAAGAGGTCCAGAAATCTCATATGACTTGCCTAAGCACTTCTCTAAAAGTGATTCCATTTCTGTACCACATTCCTGCCTCCCTGTTAGAAATAGAAGATTATGATAATATATGTCCTACTTTATAAATCAGATATTAGTGTAAAAGTGTTGTATGGGGCCTGAAAAATAGGCATTTGTTATTTCTCCATTGCAAGTTTCAGGGCTATTAAGTGCTATAAGTTCAATCTCAGTGTTTCACTGTGATATATAGATACCTCTGAGTTCTCAAAGGATATGACTATAAACTCTGGCATGTTTCAGTTAGGGTTTTTTTGTTTTGTTTTGTTTTGGTGAAGCAATTGGGGTTAAGTGACTTGCCCAGGGTCACACAGCTAGTAAGTGTCAAATGTCTGAGGTCGGATTTGAACTCAGGTCCTCCTGACTCTAGGGCCGGTGCTCTATCCACTGTGCCACCTAGCTGCCTGACTTCAATTAGTTTTTAAGGTGATTCTCCAGGGTTCTCTAAATATACCATCCTATCATCTAAAGAGTGATATTTTGTTTCCTCAGTGTCTATTTTTATTCCTTCATTTTTATTCTTGTCTTATTGCTGTAGATACCATTTCTTGTATAATACTGAGTACTAGTGGTGATAATGGACATCCTTGCTTCACTCCTGATCTTACTGAGAAGGCTTCAATTTTATCCCATTATAGATAATGCTTGCTCATCATTTTAGATAGATTGCTGTTCAGGCATTTCAGTTGTATCTGACTCTTTGTGACCGCATAAGGGGTTTTCTAGACAAAGACACTGGAGTTGTTTGTTATTTCCTTCTCCAGTTTATTTTACAAATGAGGAAACCGAGGCACCACAGGGTTAAGTGACTTGTCCAGGTCATGCAGCTAATAAGTGTCTAAGGTCAAATTTGAACTCATGAAGGTGTGAGTCTTTCTCATGCCAGGACCAGCACTCTATCCACTATACTACCTAGCTGCCACTTTTAGATAGATACTACTTATCAGTTTAAGAAAATTCCATTGATTTCTATGCTTTTTAATAGGAATGGGTATTGTATTTTGTCAAAGGTTTTTATTATATCCATTGATAAAATTATGCGATTGTATTGCTGTTATTTTTATTGATATGGACAATTTTGCTGATAGTTCTACTAATGATAAACCAGCCCTATATTGCTGGTATAAATTCCTTCTGATAATGTATGATCTTTGTGATATATTGCTGTAATCTCCTTGCTATTATTTTATTTGAAGATTTTGCATCAATATTAATTAAGGAAAATGGGTTATAGCTTTCTTTCTCTGATTTTCTTCTTCCTGATTTAGGTATAAAACCATATTTGTGTCATAAATGGAACTTGGTAGGGTTCCTTCTTTACCTATTTTTTCAAATAGTTTATATTATATATTTAATAATATTTATTTTTTTTCCTTAAATATTTGGCACATTTCACTTGTGAATCCATCCGATCCTAGAGATTTTTTTACTTAAGGAGGTCATTGATGGCTAATTCAATTTCTTTATCTGAGATAGATTTGTTTAGGTATTCTATTTTCTCTAAATCTACCCAATTTATATCCATTTCACTTGGATTGTTAATTTTACTGGCATATAAATGGTCAAAATAATCCCATGATAATTATTTTAATTTCAAATTCATTGTACATTCATCCTTTTAATTTTTGATACTAGTAATTTAGTTTTCTTCTTTTTAAAAATCAATTAACCAGTGGTTTATCTACTTTATTGTGTTTTTCCCCACAAAATCAGCTACTAGTTTTATTTATTAGTTCATTTTTTTACTTTAAATTTTATTAACCTCTCCTTTAATTTTCAGGATTTTTGTTTTGGCATTTAATTGGGGATTTTTAATATGTTCTTTTTCTAGTTTTTTAAATTGCATGTCCAATTCATTTATCTCTCTTTCTTTTACTGGACTATGCATTTAGAGATGTAAAATCTCCCCTAAGTACTACTTTGACTACATCCCTCCAAATTTTGGAATGTTATCTCACTGTTGTCATTCTGTTCTGTTTAATTAAATTATTGATTATTTATACAATTTATTCTTTGACCTCATTCTTTAGGATTAGATTATTTCATTTCCAATTGACTTTTAATCTATGTTTCCACTGCCCTTTATGAAACGTAATTTTTATTGTATTATGGTCTGAATAGGGTGCATTTAATACTTCTGCTTTCTGCATTTGGTTATGAAGTTTTTATGGTTTAATACAAGGTCAATTTTTGTGAAGAAACCATGTGTAGCTGAGAAAAAAGTTTACTCCTTTTTACTCCCACTCAGTTTTCTCCAAAAGTGTACCATATCTAATTTTTTCCAGTGTTCTATTCATCTCCTTGACTTCTTTTTTAATTTATCTTAGATTTATCTAGCTCTAAGAGGGAAAAATTGAGGCCTCCCACTAGTATAGTTTTATTGTTTATTTTTTCCATTAATTCATTTAGCTTTTCTTCTAAGAACTTTGATGCCATGCCAGTTGTTGGATGCGTATTTTGTACTTATATTTTTTGATTGTATGTAGTTCCTTTTTCCTTTTTCTATTTAAAAAATTATTATCTATTTATTTATTTTCATTTATTTGTTTATTATTTTTATAGTTTCTTTTACCAAGATGTAATTTCCCTGCTTATCACTTTTAATTAGATCTATTTTTGCTTTTGCTTTGTCTAAAATCATGATTGCTATCCCTGACTTTTTTGCTTTAGCTCCAAGTCCTTATAACTTATATAACTAAGTATGCTATATATAACTAATATACTATATGTAACTTATATAAACAAATATACTTGTAAATTATTTAGTTATATAAGTTATATTTAACTCTGTTCCAACTCCTTATTGTCTCTCTGTTTCAAGTGTGTTTCTTATAAAAAACATATTATTGGATTCTGTTTCTAATCCATTCTGTTGCTTCCATTTTATGGATGAGTCCATCCCATTCACATTCACAGTTATGATTACTAACTATGAATTTCCCTTTCCCTCCATCCTGTTTTCTTCTTCTTATCCTCCTCCTTCTATATTTTTATCCTGTACCTTTTTTTAAAGTTTGTTTTGCTTCTGACCACTGCTTTCTTTTATCTGCCATCTCTTTTATCACACTCCCTACTTTCTATTATCCTTTCCCCCTCCTACTTCTCTTTTGGGCAGATGGATTTCTATTACCAATTTAGCAAGAATATATAAGTTCCCCTTTTGAACTAGTTTGGATGGGAGTGAGATTCAAGTGTTTCCTGCTCCCTCCAACATTTTCCCCTCCACTGTAAAAATTCTCTTTATGTACCTCTTTTATGTGATATAATTTCCCATTTTTTAACTTTCTTCCCCTTTCTCTCAGGGTATCTCTCCTTTTCTCCTATCCATTTTTTTACATCATCACAGAATAACCAACTCACTCCTGCATCCTCTTTCTATGTAGAATCCTTCTAACTGCTCGAATATGATAAAGTTCTTGGAAGATATATATGTATATATATATACATGTATATATATGTATATATATGTATATATACATGTATATATATATATACATGTATATATACATGTGTATATATATATGTATATATAAAATCTTCCCATATAGAAAAGAGTTTAACCTTATTGCCCTAAGGGGATTTCTCTTTCATGTTTATATTTTTATGATTCTTTTAAGTCTTTTAAAGTAAATTTTTTTATTCAGCTCTGGCCTTTTCATCAGGTACTCTTGAAACTCCCATTTCATTTTTTTTCCTTTAAGGATTATTATTACATTTTGCTGAGTAAGTTATAATTCCAACTTTTTTTTGCCTTCTGGAATATTATATTCCAAGTTTTCTGCTCCTTTACTGTGGTAGCTGCTAAATCTTGTGTGATCCTGACTGTGGCTACATCATATCTGAAGGGCTTAATTCTTGCTACTTGAAGTATTTTCTTTTTGATTTTAGAGTTCTGGAATTTGGCTATAATATTCCTGGGAGGTTTCTTTTGGGGATCTCTTTCAGGAGGTAACTGGTAGATTCTTTCAATTTTTATTTTTACCCTCTGGTTCTAGGCTATCAGGGCAGTTTTCCTTGATAATTTAATGAAATACAATGTGTAGGCTTTTTCTTTGTTCATGACTTTCAGGTAATCTAATAATTCTTAAATTATCGCTTCACAATCTATTTTCCAGGTCAGTTGCTTTTCCAAGGAGATATTTCACATTTTCTTTTATTTTTTTATTCCTTTGACTTTGTTTCATTGTTTCTTGATGTCTCATGGAGTCATAGACTTTCACTTGCCCAATTCTAATTTTTAAGGAATTATTTTCTTCATTGAGATTTTGCATTTCTCTTTCCATTTGTCCATTTCTGCTTTTAAATATTTTTATGCCTGTATTCAATATAATTTGTTTCCTTTGTAATCCTATGCATTTCATTTTATTCATTTAAAACCATTATTCTGAAAAAAGTTTCCTAGGCTTTACTTGATCACCAAAGGGATTCATGAGATAAAAAAGATTAAGACCCCTCATTTAGAATCTCTCGTTAATTACTTTAATTGGGGTTGGCATGTGGGATACCCCTCTTTCAAATTCAATGGGCAGTATTACTTCCAGAGGACAGATGATGAAGCACTCCTCTTTATTCTTCATGGTGGGTGGGGGACAAGGGAGTCTATGGATAATGAAAATTATTGGCTATCAGGCAGTGTTGCCATGTCAGTTGGTCTGGGTGGCACATTAGCTGGAGGTGGCTATTGTTACAAAGGAGTATTCTGTTGGGAGGCATTTATTAGTAAGAGATTATTACATTAAAAATAAATGGTATTAGCAAAACTTTTTTAATATGAAAAGGGATCAGAATTCAGATTAAATACAACACACAATCATAGTTGATGAAGAGGACTGATGATTAAACATATTTCTTTTGCTATAGAGAGCTACGAGATTAAAGGTATGGAATTCTGTTTCTCTGTGTTAGTTGGTTTAGCTTAATTATTTTTTTTTGTTATAAGGGAGAGTTGTATAGGGATGAGGAGGAATTGTTGGAAATAACTAGTAATATTATATTCTAAGTTTTCTGCTCCTTTACTGTGTTGTTTTTGGTTTTGTTTTCTTCAAAGAACCCCTCCAGAGGGATTAGGAATCATCAGAAGCGAGTAGAAGACCCTTCCACCTCTAAATATATGACCTTCTGATTCTATGATATGCCATTCTGCCTACCTCTAAATCTACACTCCTCAGATATTCTAATTTACTGTTTTTTTTTCCTTCCAAACAGGTTTTCATAAATAGTTTGAGGGCATTATTTGCATTTTGGCTTCTGCTCTATCACAGTGGCAGAATTGGATGGTAAGTGAAGGATCAGATCAGTCTAAATTGCTGCCGTCCCTTTATGCAATTCTATTAGTCTAGTTAGGGTTCCAAGAAATTCTGTAAGATTATTTAGCAAGAATAGCTTAATGAGCCAGGATGGGCTTGACACACTGACTGATAAACTTTCTGTCCTATTGGATTGCATTGTAGTTCAAAAGACATGGCCTTTGTCAAAAAGGTGTTGAGTGTTCCTTGGGAAAACACATCCATTTATTGCATGAATCACTTTCAGAATATTCCATCCAACTGCTTAGGTAGGGATGGCTGAACGTAGTGGTGGTTTGAGTTTGTCAAATGACTCCTAGTATTTTCCAAATAGTTTAGGCTCAGGAAAATGCGAAGCACATTGTGCCAACACTTTTTTTTCCTTTCATGCTGAAAACCATGTGTATTCAAAAGGAACTTCATCCACATGTTTCTGATTCATTTACACTTAACTCATCAACATGTTATTGTGCAATACTTAGCTGATGTCCAAGTAAATGTTGAGGGTTGTTTTACTCAAAAACAAAGAAATGTTTCTTCATTTTTTGGCTCATATTATTTTTTTTAACTTTTCTGCAAAAAGAAGTAAAATTGTTTGTTTTCTTCTATGCTTAGCAAAACTTAACCTTACTTACTCCCTCCCAAGAGCTTTTTTGAGATGTTAGATGTATACCAAAAAACATTCTGAATGTGATGAAGATAGAACCATAGAGGCAGATGATACTCTAGCTTCAGCAAATGAGAGGAGACATAGCCATTGCCCCCTTTCTCTAGATGTGGAGCTCAAAATGCCCCTCCTCACTTTTTCCATTATTGCTATACCATGGTATCCACCCCATGTCCTCCACCTACAATGCTATTTTTCCCTATCTATGAATATACTTCAAGGTGAAGCTCAAAACTTTACTCAGTAGGTTGGCAGAGTACTAACCCAGATTTGGTATTCAAGATATTGTATTCTCTAATATCACACTCCCTCTAGCATGTAAGTCTCCTGATTAGATTAATCTCCTGACTACAGCCTACATCTTCTGATTCCTAGCTAAGTGTTTTTTCCCCAGTATGTACTCTTTAAGGTGGTTAATCAGAGGACTAAGAGATACATGTGAGGAAATTGGACAGAGGACGACCCTTTGACTGTCTTCTTGCTGGTGTCTGAGAGGCTGGGGAATCCCAGAAAATGGATATAAGTGGTAGTGGCAGATAGTTTAGTAGATAATGCCAACCATCTGGGTCAAGAGCTAGGTGGTTACCTACCATGAAAGTGAATATTTATCATCAGCCTGAAGATATGGGGCAGCTAACAATGGGCCCTCCCTATTTCCCAGCTCCAGAACTCATGGTACCATATTCTTCTCTCTCCCATAACTCCACCAGTTCAAAATTCATATTATTCAAGACCCAGAATGAATTCTACTTCCTCCATTCCTGATGTTGCAGTCCATAAATTAACCCTTCCATCTCTTTGCTTTTCTATTTTCTACTTTGAACTATGTTTATCTGTGTATTAGCCTTATTTCTCTTGTGAAATTGCAAGCTCTGGAGCCAGGACCTCATTCTGTTTCTCTTTGTAACTCCCTTAGTGCCTGTAATGTGTCTTATACGTAGTAGGCAGTTAATACTTGTTTACAGGTTCGAACTGAAATTGAATTTAATGCTTTAAGAGGGAGTGAACCAGGATGAAGACCTATACTCTGCTGCATAGAGATAAAGTAGCAAACCAAGCTTTTTCTCTCTCTCCCTGTTTCAACCCAATTTGCTATCATGTTCCTATACAGTTTTTGTTTTGTTTTATTTTGCAGGGCAATGATGGTTAAGTGACTTGCCCAGGGTCACACAGCTAGTATCAAGTATTTGAGGTTAGATTTGAACTCAGGTCCTCCTGAATCCAGGGCCAGTGCTTTATCCACTGTACCACCTAGCTGCCCTCCTGCAGGTATTTGTGCCTTTTTAGGACCTTTCAAGTGCCCTCAACAAGATGCCTGGACTTGTATCCCACTTTTCGCCACCTCCTCCTGTCCTAGGCAGGATCAGTGAGCAAATGACCTGTCGACTCCCCACCAACTCTTCCTTTGCTTAGGGGTGGCTGTTTTCCTCAGTGCTGCTCCCACCCCATTCCTATTCTTCCTTTCCCTTCTCTTCCTCCTCCTCCTCTTCTTCTTTCTGTTCCCCAGCTGCCCTCCCATACAGTTTTTTTTTGTTTTTTTGTTTTTTGGGGGTAATGAGGTTTAAGTGGCTTACCCAGGGTCACATAACTAGTAAGTGTCAAGTGTCTGAGGCTTCATTTGAATTCAGGTCCTCCTGAATCCAGGGCTGATGCTTTACTTCCTATACATTTTTTTTGGTGAGGCAATTGGGGTTAAGTGACTTGCCCAGGGTCACACAGGTAGTAAGTGTCAAGTGTCTGAGGCCGGATTTGAACAAAGGTACTCCTGAATCCAGGGCCAGTGCTCTTTCCACTGTGCCACCTAGCTGCCCCTCCTATACAGTTTTAAACCAAAATCATTTGGATGCAAAATAACCAAACCCTAATACTTAACCTATACTGGTATTTTACAACTCAGACTCTACTGCAAATTACTGCTCCCTTAGCAGACTGAGATCAGTGGTTTGCAATGGTTCAAGGTCTAAGCACTGGAGAAAGGCCTAAAAGAAGTAGCTAGAAATCAGAGGAATAGTGCATGGAGGTGGAGGAAGGAGAAAAAGAGGAATCCATTTTTAAAGTTTCTAGATTTAAGAAAGAGGTACCTTCATTAATAAGAGTTTCATGTAATAGTAAAAAAAATTTTCTATGGACTCATGACATTCACAGACCATCATCTGGGAAGATGCTGAAACATTCAAAATTTAATTAGGGAGATTTCTAAAACTCAGTTTTCTCTGAGGCATATATCTGGAATCAAAGGAATCAGGCCAAAGATAAAATCCTTCATACAGCCAAAACAAAGAGGTAAAATACCAAGAAAGCACAGTCAAGATCACATGAGTCTCAGCAGCAAGGATAGTAACTAAAGACTTACAACTATGAAATTTTCCTGCAAAACAATATCATTCTACAGGGGAGAAAATGAGTATCTGATAGAAGACCTTCCAACATTCCTGTTGAGAGGACTAGTGTTAGGCAGAATATTAAAATGACTCTCTTAGAACAATTTGAAAGGACTGCAATGATAAGTATTTACTTCCTAATGTGGAAGGAAGGAGATCATTGTCCCTTCAAAACCGTATTGTCTTGAAGAGCCAAAGAAAGAGCATGGAAATACAAACTCTGGGCTTACGGAGAGTTTTGTGCTGCTTTATTCGATTTAAGAAGAAAAAGAAAAAAAGAGGAAGAAAAGACTGCATTACAGTATAAATGAAGAAAAGGGAAGAACTTAGTATTCCTCATAATTGGGGCATATCACAAGAAGATGTATAAACATGGAGGCAAAGAAAGGGGAGATGGCATCTTATGAACTTCAGTCTTATCTGAACAAGGACAAATGAGATTGGAAATAAGGGAAAGAGGCAGAAAAAGAGAAAGGAAAATGGAGTTTAAGAAAAAGGGTAAAATTGGGTTGGAAATAGTCACTTGCAAAACAAATGTCAGCTCTAGAGGGTGGATCTATGGGGGATTAAAATGAGAGAGAGTAGATAGGACAACTTAGATCTGGACTGGGTGAAGAGAACAAAGGCAAAGGGTTCAGATCAAATCATTCCAATTATAGATAACTAGTTTAAATCTCAATTCCTTTCTTTTATCACATTCTTTTTCTTTACAAAAGGAGTAGGGTAAAGAGAAAGAAATAATGTATGGTAATATGACATAAAAACAATAATCAAAACTGTGGCTATCAAATGAAAATATCAAATGAACTCACCTTGACAAACAGAAGAGAGTGACAGAATGATTTAGAACAGAAGTGTCAAACATGTGGCCTGAGGATCCCATGTTACCCATAGCACTCCTGAGTCTGGTCTGAATTAGATTAAAATGTAATTGGGAAATATCCATCAATATAAATGGAAATATGATAAATCACACAAAAATAAAATGCAATAGATAATGCCGATATGTGGTTTTTCTAAGTCAATATGCACTGTCAGGGATTCTTATGTACAATTTAGTGACTCTCGTTTCTATTTGAGTTTGACACCACTGATTCAGAAAACAGAATCCAACAATATGATGTGTGCAAGAAACATACTTCAAAGATAAAGACTTAGTGATTTAGAATGCAGAAATGGAGTAGAATCTTTTATACTTTCAGTAAGTCCCCCCGATAGAGTGACAATCCTGCTCTTAGGTAACAGTAAAACATGATAAAAAGAGATAAATAGGGAAACTAAATTATGTTAAAGGTATCATGGATAATAAAATAATAACAGTACTCTAAATATATTATTGTTAAAATATTTATAGCTCTCTTTTTGTGGTGGCAAAGAATTGGAAATTGAGGGGATGTCCATCAACTGGGGAATGGCTAAACAAGTTGTGGCATATGAATGTAATGGAATACTATTGTGCCATAAGAAATGATGAGCAGGGGCAGCTAGGTGGTGCAGTGGATAGAGCACTGGCCCTGGATTCAGGAGGACCTGAGTTCAAATCCGGCAACAGATACTTAACACTTACTAGCTGTGTGACCCTGGGCAAGTCACTTAACCCCAATTGCCTCACCAAAAATAATAATAATAATAATAAAAAAAAGAAATGATGAGCAGGCAGATTTCAGATAAACCTGGAAGGACTTACATGAACTGATGCTGAGGGAGATGAGCAGAACCAGGAGAATATTGTACACAGCATAAACAACCTTGTGTGATGATCAACTGTGATAGACTTAAATCTTCTCAGCAATATAATGGTCCAAGATAATTCCAAAGGACTCATGATGTAAAATGCTCTCCAAATCCAGAAAAAATAACTGTGGAATCTAGATGCAGATTGAACCTACTTTTTCTACTTTTTGAGGCTTTTCCCTTTTGTTTTCATTCTTCTTTCACAACATGACTAATGCAGAAATATGTTTAATGTGAGGGTACATATATAATCTATATCAGATTGTTTGGGTCTTGGGGAGGGGGGAGGGAAGGGAGGGAGGGAGAAAAAGTTGGAACTAGAAATCTTATAAAAACAAATGTTAAAAACTATCTCTACATGTAACTAGAAAATAATAAAATACTTTTATGATAAAACAAACAAATAAATTGATATATTATTGTTCAGTTGTTTTCAGTCATATTTAACTTTCCATGACCCCATTTGGGGTTTTCTCGGCAGAGATACTGAAGTGGTTTGCCATTTCTTTCTTTGCTTCATTTTACAGATGAGGACACTAAGGGAAATTGACTTACTCAGGGTCACACAATTATCATGTGAATTTATTTTCTTTCTTCCCTTCCACCACCCTACCCTCAAGATGGCTATCATTAGACACACACACACACACACACACACACACACACACATACACACATGTGTGAAATTATTCTCTATATACTTCTATTTATCAGTTCTTTCTCTGGATGCAGAAAGCATCTTTCTTCATATGTCCTTTATAGTTAATTTGGGTATTTACAATAGTCAAAATAACTTATTTACTCAAAGTAATTCTTAAAACAATATTGCTATTACTGTATATACAATGTTCTCTTGGTTCTGCTTATTTTGCTCTTCATTATTTCATTCAAGTCCTTCCAGATTTTTCTAAAATCATAGGGTTCATCATTTTTTATGCCATAGTAATATTGCATCACAATCACATACCACAACTTGTTTAGCTATTTCCCAATTGAAGGGTGTTTTGATCTTCAACGGTATCCCTTGTTAGGGAATTACGACAAAATTATCCTTTTAATCACCATCTATGTCCAAGACCCATACAATTTATATGGCCACAAATTTAACCCCCCTACTCCATGTTCTGTAACTAGATGGTACAGTGGTTAGAACACTGGCCCTAGGATCAGGTAGCGCTACATTCAAATTTAGCTTTAGACACTTACTAGCTGTGTGACCTTGGGCAAGTCATTTAACTTGTATTTGCTTCAGTTTCCTCAAATATCAAGTGGGGATAATAATAGCATTAAGCTGAATTGCTTTGAAATGTCTCATTTTCTCTAAGGGCTTCTCTAATGTGTTCTGTTTTCTCCATTGATGCATTTTTTGTCAACACTGATGTTTACTTTTGAGAATATTCCCTTAAGTTTTCTTCTATTTCTTCATGGTTCTTAATCTTATCTTTTTGTTCCTATCACCTTTCCCCAAAAGAACTCTTATTAAATTCTTTGTTAAGATGTCCATCCATTTCTATCTCGAATTAACATAGCCTGGGTGCAGGATCTCTTTGTCATGGTTGTCCACTGCCCTCTCCTTTGAGCCATGATCATTAGCAGGTCCAGCATAAAAATCTAGACCAAACTGCAGAGGCAAGCCTGTTTTGATGTCATTTTCTTTACTAATTTCTTAATATGACCCAAAGTATCTTCAAAATTGTTTTCAATGGACATTTTGGGAGCTACTCTCATTGCCACCAGGAGTCTGCTGCCTTCCACTTCAAGGAAGAGGATGGGACGGGAAGAGACCATTCACTCAATTCTAGATGGTCAGGTCCCATATCTCCTCTGGATAGGTATATGGGGTATAGATTGGGAGATGGGAGGCAGATGGGATAGGGAGAGCAACCAGAAGGTTATTACAATAATTCAGGCATAAATAATGAGAACCTGCACCTTAACTCTGAGTGGAGAAAGGGATGTGTATAAGAGATATTATGAAAGTAGAAATGCTAAGAGACAGTAAAAGATTGGCTATGTGGGGTGAATCCAAGTAAAGTATGAGGAAGATAGTGAGACTGTGAACCTAAGTTATTAACGGAACAGTGGTGTCCTCAACAGTAATAGGGCACTTCAGAAATGGGGCGGGAGTATTTATGGAGAAAGATGAATTCCATTTTAGACACTTCGAGTTTGGGATATCTACACAGCATTCATCTCTTAAGAGAACACTAAGAGGCAGGTGGTGAGGTAAGACGAGAGCTTCAAAGAAAGGTTAGAACTGGATATATTGTTCTGGGAATCTTCTACATGAGAATAACTGAACACACAGGAGTTGATGAGGTTACTAAGTAAGTTAGAATAGATAGAGAATAGAAGAAGGTCCTTCACATACCCCTGGGGAAAATCAGTGTTTAGACTGTGTGACCTTAATGAAGTTTCAATCAAGCAAACTGACAAGGAGTGGTCATACAGGCAGGAGAAGAAAAGGCAACCCAGAATTAGAGAAAAAAGAATATGGAGTTATTGTTTTTCAGTCATTTCAGTCATGTCCTACTCTTTGTCACTTCATTTGGGGTTTTCTTGGAAAAGATACTCGAGTGGCTTGCCATTTCCTTCTCCAACTCATTTTACAGATGAGGAAACAGGGTTAAGTGACTTGTCAGAGTATGGAGTAGAAGGTGAGTGTCAAAGGTTGCAGAGAGAAGGATGACAATTGAGAAAAGGCCATTAGATCGGGCAACTTTAGATGGAACAATTTCAATTGAATATTGAGGTTGTATGCCAGATTGTAGAGTTTACATCAGAAAGAAGAAATAGAGACAAGGACAGTAGAATCTGTTCTCAAGGAGTTTAGTCACAAAAGAGCTATAGGATGATAATGGAAGGGTATGTTAGGATCAAATGAGTACTTCTTAAAGATGGGCAAGGCGTAAGCATACTTATAGGTGGCAGAGAAGCAGCCAGTAGACAGGGATAACTTGAAGATTGCTAAAAACATAGGGACAATAGAAGAGACAACTTCCTAGAGAAGATGAGAGGGAATAAGATCAAAGTTGAAAGTAAACAGATTTTCCTGGGTAAGAAGCAAACAATTTATTTATGAGAGAAAGAGGAGTTAGGTAAGACAATAAAGAGAAGTGAAATGGAGACACAACAGCTCTCTCAATTAATGAACTCAACTTTTTTCAGTGAAGTATCAGGTCAAGTCCTTGGAATTTACTGTGCTGGGTGAAATCAATTAGGTAGTATAAAAGGGTGTGCTTTATAGCAATGTGGACACAGTTGAGATTGTGCAACATCATTTTTTAGTAAATGCAGTGAGTATTCTTTTGTGATTTTTGCCAGCTTCATTTAGTCTTCTAGGTTCAAATCCCAAGTCCAACACTCATTAAATGACCCTAAACAAATTACTTAACTTCTCTTGAACTCATTTTCTCATCTGTAAAATAAGAGGGTTGGAAGTTTTCTCTCATTCTATGATCCTTAGATCCCATGGGATTTTAGCTTGACATCTGGAAAAATAAACAGCTTCCTAATAATGAGAATTATCCAAAAGTGAAATAGACTATATTTGGAAGGTGATATATTCCTCCTTCCTGGAGATTCAAACACAGTCTGGGCGGCCACTTGTTAGGTAAATTGTAGAGTGAATTCTTTTTCAAGTATGATTTGAAAGAGCTCACAACTGAGGTCTCCTCTGGCTCTGAAATTCTGTGATTCTGTAATAATTGCAAGTATGAAAAGAAAGTATGAAAAGCAACAAGGGGAAATGCTATTCTGGATTTGATTCTGATCAACGATTAAAAATTTGCAAAACCCTGGGAAGACGTTATCACATTATCTTAAAATTTATTACAAATAAGGAGTGGAGGGCCAGGCATAATTTGACACAAACCCTAGATTTGGAGTGAGTAATTGCCTTTCTCTTACATTTTTATTGCTTTCTTCTGTTTTTATATCATTTTTATTTCCCAAAAATCTCTCCCTATCTAGCACCCAAAGAACTACTGCTTAAAACAAAGAAAAAAAGAAAAAAAAACATTTGCAAAATTAATCAACACATTAAGCAAGTTGAAGAGTATAGTTCCCAACCCTTACAAAAAGGCAAGAGGGATCATTCTCCTATATCTCCTTTGAAACTGAAGCTTAGACATAAAAATCAAGGTGAGAAGACATGATCTTGGAGGTTTCTTCCTGTTCTAAGATTGTATGGCAGCCTGGTTCTATTTCATAGAATAATTCAAGGTCAAAACAGGATGTCTTCAAATAGCAGAATTTCCTTCAAATAGTGACAAACCCAAGCATCTCAAGTGTTCATTCACATTTAGATTCATCTTACATAAGAGAAACCCCTAAAAGAGAAATGCATCTTGCATGTTAGTCCAGCCATCTCAGGGGCAATCTTAACCCTGATTTATACCCCATAGTCTTTATTTTATGCATATACAGGGCCTGGAAAAGTTCTTTAAGTTTTAATACAGATGGTCCTTCAGCTTGATTAATGCTATTAAGTAAAATGCTGTTATGCAAAAAAGAAAAAAAAGAAAAAAAGGACAGAGCTAGGCACTTTTTTATTAGCCTTAGGGCAAATTCATTAACCATGCTGAAACTGCTCTGCGTAATTTATGTGTTATATGATATACATATAGTACTGTGTGTAATTTCAAATAGATCATTTACTCAATGAATGGGAGCATGCCTTCTTTGCTGCTGGGCTGGGGAGGGGGTTGGTCTGTCCATGTTGCTATTATAAATTGAGTTTTCAGCAGCTGATGCTAAGGGATTGCCTTCCATTAAGGAAGGTATATTGGGGGCTGAAAAAGGTCGGAGTGCCCCTTTAAGCGGAAAAAATGACTGAATCAGGATCATTAGTATCTCCGAGTAATCTCATTATTCAGTGCTTTTCTTCACCTTTAAAACTGTGTCTCTTGGTTCAGGAATGAATTTCCTCTCCAACTTCCTTTCTCCCCATCTGCTGTTTAGGCAGCTTCTTTGTATTCCTACTAGGTCAAAGGGTGTTTAAAAAAAACACCTCTGATAATTCACAGGCAGTTTTATCACATGAGGTTTTCTTTGGATGATTCTTATTAGGCCTGGGACTGCCTTTAGAACTCTTGGTGATATGCAATCTTCCCTCCTGTGTGCTTCCTTTTAAGGTACAAAGGATGCCCTCAGTTGCCATACTCTGCTCCTAGGTCACGAAGCCATTGCCGTGGTTCTAGCAGCTTGGCTTGCCCTTGCAGAGGAGTTTCCCTGAATTCCTTCCAATACACCAAGGCATCTGGGACATAATTGATGTGAGCTCTCCCTTGAGTCATGCAGATCACAACCCATCCATGGCCTCCCACAAGATCACATCATGGTGTCCCCTCTGTCTATCCGTCCTGTTCCTTTAATGTTGTGAAGCCACTAGTGCAACATGGAGACTTTCTGTGGCTTATCCAATGTCTTCATGTGACTGGCTCCGTGTTTTTTTGATCATACATTTCTTTGATGATCTTCTTTATGTCATAAATCATACAACTTCACATTTTTTATGTGTGTCCAACATTTCTTTGTCTAGCCTACGGACTTCATCTCAGAATGATGGTTTTAAACACACAAAATACATAGGATTGCAAAGGAAATCAGTTATATTGAAATAGAATTATAAATATTTAGAAAAAAATGATGGATCCCAGGTTAAGAAGCCTTACTTCAAGGCTAGGGTGCTGCTGTAGCACAACCTCCTCCCTTCCAAATTTCACTCCGTCGACAGGCTTAATCTTGGTCTAACTGTAATAATTTCAACAATACTGAAGTATATCAAGCAAAAATATCTCTCCTTAAAAAACATTTTCCCTCAAACTAAGGAACAAAACAAAACAAAAAAATCCTCCCCACCCCAAGAGAGTATCTGACAGTATAAATACTAGCAATATCACTCTTTTAGGGCTAAAGTATTTATTATTGCCTAGAACAGATAACACATAACAGTGACAAGGAAAAGCTTAGCTTTTTCTAAAGTAGTTTTATACTTTTATTACCACCTAATGATAAACAATCAATTGACGCACGTTAGGCAAATCTGCCAAAAGTCTCATTGTGTCTTTTCACTTTGAAGCTGAAATCTGAGCTGAAGAGAGGAAGAGTGTATGGCTCAGCCTTCACAAAGGCAACCTTCAACTCTTTTCTCCTCTCTGGTGGCTTGTTCACTCACATTGCACTCATACAGGCAGATTGTGGCTTTCTAGATCACTATGGCCACAGTCTTAGAGGTAACCCAGATTTGGGGAAGTACCCCTTACAGATGTAGTTTCTGAGTCCCCACTGAGTTGCTACTTAAAAAGATCATCCAAAAGGATGGCAGTGACCCTTACAGCTATGTGGCATAGTGCACTGAATGTTGGACTGGGGATCAGGGAGTTCAAATCTTGCCTCAGCAGTTTACTAACTGGGATTAATTCTTTCAGTCTGTTTCCTTATCTAAAAATATAATGATAATAATAGCACCTACCTTACAAAGCTGCTATGAGGATCCAGGTGGCACAGTGGATAGAACATTGGCCCTAAAGTTGGGAGGACCTGAATTCAAATAAGACCTCAGAAACTTACTAGCTCAATTGGGCAAGTCACTTAAGCTCAATTGCCTTAAAACATCCCAGACCATCTCTAGTCATCTCCATACATATCTTGCCACTGGACCTTGATGGCTCTGGAGGAGAAAGTGAGTTTGGTGACCTTGCACAGCCCTCCCTCACTTAAATCCAATTCCCTGCAAGTCATGACATCACCACAATGTCATCGTCCTCTTTGAGAATGAAGGACAAACAACAACAATGAAATAAGACTTACAAAGTGCTATGCAAAACATGAAGTGTTTTACGAATGCTTTGTTGTTGTTCAGTTCTTTTAGTTATATCTGACTCCTCATGATCCCAGCTGGGGTTTTCTTGACAAAGCTACTGGAGTAATTTGCCATTTCCTTCCCCAGCTCATTTTTACAGATAAGTAGGTAAACTGAGGCAAACAGGTTGAGATTTGCACAGGGTCATACAGCTAGTATGGAGGTTGGATTTTAATTCAGGAAGAGAAATTTTTCTGACTCCAGGTCTGCCACTTTATCTATTCAGTCAGTTAGTTGCCCATACAAATGCTAGCTGCAATTATTATTAATCACAAAATATTAAATCAACTGAATGTAAATCAAGAATAACATAAAAGTTCACACATAAACCTGGGTCATATTCTCTCACCAATGCATTCAGTTTCCATGGGGAAAAGTGAGTAAAAACTATACACATGTGTATATGTGTGTGTGTGTGTGTGAATCTCTGTCTTATTCAAATGAAAGTTCAGAGAAGTTCATGTATTGCCCATTCCCCCAACCTTTATTGCTTGTTTCTATAGTCTTGCGCACCTCAATTTTGTAAAATATATTCAACTCCTTCCCTTATTCTGCTATAGAATACCCCTTTTTCTTTTTTCCATTAATGTCATCAAAATATAAGAAAATCGCTCCCATTCCTGTCTTATTTACTCCCTTTTTGACCATTTTAGAGATTAATGCCATGAGCGAACTTTTGTTTCTTCTTCTCTCCTCATTAGAATATAAATATGTCTTCATAATATAGTTTTCCATTTACTCAAATGTATTTGCAATTCTGTTTCTCATGACACATTTATTTGCATTTCAAAATATTTATTCAATTCTTCAACAGAAATATTTGGAAGTTCTCTATTTCATTAAAGACACATTATTCCCCTCTGTAAGATTATACTAACCATCTCTTTAATAATGTGTTCTAGAATTTTGTGAGGGTTTCAGGAAGGAAAGAATAGCGTTTTTGTATTGGCAGATTAAAAATGGGTGGAATTTATCAATTTCAATTTAAACATTTACTTATACTTACCATTGGAAGGCACTGTGCTAACAGATAGCGATTCAAAGATGAAAAATGCCTCAGCTCCTAAAGTAAAAAAAAAAAAAATTAGAGTTTAATGTGGAAGAAAATATGAGCAGGAATTAGTGTGATCCAAGGTAGAACCATATTAGCACAAAGGAGAAGTCCTGGCAGAGTTCCAGGAGAAATTTGAAAAGTGAGAGATAATCTTCCATCAGGGAAATTGAGGCAAGGTTCCATGGAGAAGACAGCACTGCGTTGGGCTTTGAAGGAAAATAATGATTTTAATGCTGGAGATGTAGAGAGATTCTATTCCATTTCAAGCATGGAGAATAGTTCTGAACCCGGATGAGTGGGAGCATGGTGGTATTTTCAACAGAAACAAGGAAATTGCAAGGAGGGGTAGGTTTTGAGGGTACATGACAAGTTTAGTTATAAAGATAGTGACTCTAAACACTTATTCGATATACTATACACCAGTAGATGTTAATTATAAAAAGTCCTTTACGAACATAGATCTCAGCCTATGATTTAAAAGAAGACCTCAATGAACTTTTATGGATGGGATTCACATATATGAGACAGGCTTGGAAGTGGGATACCTGAAAAATAGCATGGATGCTAACAGTCATAAGTCCTTAAAAGCAAGGAGAAATGAAGGCTAGCAAAAAGTAAGTGAACATATTCCAGGCACAAGGAAATGAGCACTTGGTCAAAAGAACTAATAGTGAAGGAACAGGGACCAATGGGCAACTTGAATGCTCTTACTAAAAAGAAGAGGGCTGAATTTGGTAACAGTTTGCTGAGGGTAAAAGTCATAGTGGCACCAAAGATTTTATTAAGGTTCTACGAACCATCTATCCTATTGTTTTATCTCAAAGTAGCTGTTTTAAAATTCTGTAAGCAATTTTGATTCAAATGTACTACAATTTAACCCCAGTCCTAAAGCCCATTAGTATGACAGGACTTTTCCCTTGTCGATGGAGATCAATGTCCTATGTCTATATGAGGGCTGGGGTAGAGGTGGCGAGAGCTGCATTCTTTTCAGTCTTGCTGGAGTCTTCTTCAAGTCACTTTAGGCTCTGAAGTTCTTTCAGGTGCTTTGGGCTTCCAGCTTTGAGAGAGAAGATGGAAGATGTCAAAGCCACTTTAGGTTGATGAAAAGGTAAAGAAGACTCTGGGAGGAAGCTTACATAAGACGAGTTCACAGGCTTTATCATTTTCCTAGACTTAGCTTGTTATACTAGAGGTTTCAAGGAACTTTCTGTGGGTTAAATATAGGATTCTCTCTCTCTTTTGGTTGAGGCTGAGTTACCTTGCTCCCAAAGGGAGAGTTCCTTCACTCAGTGTTATCTAGAATATATTTTCATTTGTAAACTTTCTCTGACTTCTATTTTGTGACTGATTTGGATAAATCAATTTCTTAGCTAAGTAAAAAAAAAAGATTCATCATTACTGATCATTGTGATAGGGGATTGGGGAGTGTACAAAGTTCCAACACAAATTGAGGAATTCTCCTTTTACTGTGCTGAGCTGAACAACT
This sequence comes from Dromiciops gliroides, assembly GCF_019393635.1. Taxonomy (NCBI): domain Eukaryota; kingdom Metazoa; phylum Chordata; class Mammalia; order Microbiotheria; family Microbiotheriidae; genus Dromiciops; species Dromiciops gliroides. The sequence continues at coordinate 76,908,573 of NC_057865.1, read as the reverse complement.
TTGCTTTCATGCCTAAATCACCAAATAACTAGTGCATTAAAAAAGCTGAAAATTTCGAAGGTTTAAGACTTTATGATTATTTGATAGAGAACATGACATTATTTTTTTCTGACCTATGTTTATGTCTTTTTTTAAAATTAAAAATTGGAGAAAGTTATCCGAGGGCATAGAAAATATATTTAGAATTTGGGTCAAATATATGTAATGATGTTGGTATGTTAAAAGCATAACATAGCTCCATTTTAAATGTGTTTTTTTAAATTTCAATTAGGCTATTTTTGCCTAAAATAGTTGGTTCTGGAGAGATGTTGGCCCTTGTAGTTTTTAATATAAACTACTATTTGCAACTCCAAATTCTATTGCTGAAGATGTTGCTATTTGCCCAAGGGATAATTATACAAAAATTATTAGCAAATGCAATACCATCTAAATACTTCCTCCTTAGAGCAAAAGAGGCCAAATAAACCACTTGTTGGTGTGACAAAGAGATGCTATTAATATCTGAGAAAGATGTTACCTATAAAGGCTTTCAACACCAAGTTAATCTGTGAAACACTGGAATCATGTACATGCTCTTAATTTTAAATTAAGAAATGCAAGAATGAATTACAAAGTCTGTGTAAAAGATTAGTGTGGGGATATGCTCTAACAGTTAATTGTGAGAAAGGTACTAAATCATACCTTAAAATTTATTTCATCTTAAAAAATTTGCTCTTTATGGAAATTTTATCCATCAAAATTATGGAAAGGACTTATGACCAAATAAGAAATAGAAAAAAATTATGGGAAGTAAAATGGATAATTTTGATTACATGAAATTAAAAAAGTTTTGCACAAATGAAACTAATGTGGACAAAGTTAGAAGAAAAGCAAGAAACTGGAAAAAAATTTACAGTAAGTTTCTCTGATAAAGGCCTCATTTATCAAATATATAGAGAATTGAGCCAAATTTATAAAAATAAGAGCCATTCCCCAATTGAAAAATGGTCAAAGAATATGAGCAGGTAGTTTTCAGAAGAAGAAATCAAAGCAATTGTCATGTGAAAAAATGTTCTAAATCACTCTTGATTTGAGACAAGTAAATTAAAACAACACTGAGATATCACCTTATACCTATCAGATTGGCTAACATGAAAGAAAAGCAAAATGACAAACACTAGAGAGGATGTGAAAAAACAGGGGCACTAATGAACTGTTGGAGTTATGAAGTGGTGCAACCATTCTGGAGAGCATTTTGGATCTATCCCCAAAGGGCTATAAAACTGTGTAGTAATATTACTACTAGGTCTATATTCCAAAGAAAAGGGAAAGGATTTATTTGTACAAAATATATTTATAGCAACTCTTTTTGTGGTGGTAAAGACTTGGAAATTGAGGGTTTGCCCATCCATTGGGGAGTGTCTGAACAAGGTGTGGTATATAATTTTAATCAAATACTATTGTTCTATAAGAGATAATGAGCAGGGTGGTTAAAAAAAACCTGGGAATTTTTATATGAATTGATGCAAAATAAAGTGAGCAGAATGAGGAGAACATTGTACATAGTAGCAGCAATATTAGAATAATAATCAACTTTGAAAGGCTTAGCTACTCTGATCAAGACAATGATCTGTGACAATTCTAAAGAACCCATTGTATCTACCTCCAGAGGAAGAACTAATGAATTCTGAAGGCAGACTGAAGCATATTTTTCCCCTTTCCTTATGTTTTCTGTTTAAACATGGTAGTTAATATGGAAAGATGTTTTGTATGACTTCATGTATATAATAGATACATTGCTTGTCTTCTTAAGGAATAGGGGAGGAGTGGGAGGGAGGGAAAGAATTTGGAACTCAAAAATTAAAAAAATTGATGTTAAAAATTTTTAGATATAATTGAGAAATATTTAATGAAATAAAAATGTATTTTTTTAAAAGTTTCTCTTAAGACCATTACACTCTTAAATGGCTTAAAGTACCATTATTTTGTTAAAAAATGATCAGTGGTAGAAAAATCATTTAAGTTTCTTGTTCTTGTAAAGCATGCCTATAGCTAAATCTTGATGGTTTGAGCTATAAAGTGGATCAATGAAGAGAACATTGCTCATTTTTATCTTAATTGCACACAAAGTACCAGAAAATGTAAATTTCTTGATTATTGAATTTCTAAACCTAAATACAAAAGGACAATAGTGACTTAACAGGTAGAATGAATGATAAACTTTTTCAAAAATTTCAACATATGGTATTTTGCAGCTATTTATGAAGATATAAAGATAACACAGGATTGTCATAGTGATAACCATGACACAGAGTTAGAATGTAAAAATAGAACTACTTTAAAATAAAATAATCAGGTGGGATTTAGTTACAATGTGGGAAAAAATGGTTTGGGAAAAACAATAAGCATTCGAATGAGTTGACATGTTACATCCCTAAACTTCCAGTATTGACTGTTTTGTTATTAGCTAAAAATTTTATTTAGAAGGATTTTTAACAATAAGGTACTTAAATACAACATAGAATTTGGTGAAGTGTTTTGATTTTTCCCAGTTATTTCCAATCTTTATATTGATTACTTTAATATTTCTCTTTCATTGCCCCTCGATATCTTAAAATATTCGACTTACAAAGTCAATAATGTCAGTAAGACTATTTGGATTTTTCAAATGGAATATTCTCAGTTTATCCATACAGAACCCCCATGCCTAGAACTGGTTCATGTAATCCATCAGGACAGTTGATCAATTTAAATTTTGGAAGCACATTTCTTTGGAGAGTTTTAGGTTAATTTTTTAAAAGAATAATTTCTTACCAAATTCTAGTGAAGTCTTGCCATTTTTGTAGCATAATAATCATTGATCATTTCAATCAAATTGTAATATTGCCATATAATCATCATATTTCTCTTTTTTGTGATATTTTCAATTTATCCATAACTTCTCAACTTCTGAATTCCATTCTGATTTAGCTGGCATTTGGGTCTCTTCCAGAAGAGGATATGATTTTAACAGTCACACTGCTGCTAGCTTAGACTCTCTCACAAGGGACTCTATTAACACTTCTGGGTAAATGCACCACTACACATTCAAGAACACATCCCAGAGTTGGTTTCCCCAGGCCAGATATTTAAAGTCCTTGTGAAAAGCATAATTACAAGTCTTCCCCAACCCCCTTCCAAAACTGAATTCTTCCATAGATGTGTATGGGGGTGGGAATCTGACTCCTAAGCTCAATTTAGATACTGTTTCCTAATTTGAATGTGAATTTCTTTTGATCATAACCTACATCCTTCCATTGTATAGTCTTTTGTGCTGTGAAACCCTGGATCATAGTCTCTTCTCTCAAGCTCTTAGTATGTCACAATGTAAGCAATGGGGCTGCTGCCACTCTGTTCTATGGGATATCTGAGAAACCCTGGCCTTCCACAGTCCTAAACCCTCCCCTTTCGGTATCACCCATCTCCCACCATGGTGAGCTCAGGGAGTCTGTGGCCTTCTTGGCTCTGCATCCCATGTCTCCTTCCCTGACCATTTTTCCCCTGGGAAAGGCTCTTGGGTGAGGAATGTGCAATGTGTGAGTGTTTTCAAATTAAGACTTTAAACCTATTTCTTTGATGGCCCATTAGTTATGCTCATTTTGATCTTACAGTCGACAGAGTAAAGGCTGTTGCATACAGTAAGCGCATGATGACCATAATGGAGCCATTGTTGTTATATTTCTTTAGACAAATAAAAGAGGACTGTGGAAGGCTGGGAGGATGCCAACCTGCAATACTGCAAAGCTCCTCCCCTTATCTGGATGTCTATTATATGTTTAGAAATGGCTCTGAGCCATCTACAACCCAGTATGAAGTTTTCTTTGTCCATTAGGAATCGAATCTGTGCAGTTTTTTTTCAGGGCCTCATAGATATTCATAATGTACATAACACCATTGTCATTTAAATGAGGCCCATTCAGATTTCTGATTTGTTTGCTGATCTGTACCTATGAATGCTGCTCGGTTTCCTTCCCTCACTAATCTAAATCTAGTCATATAAGGAGCATGTCAGTGCAGCATATGTGGAAGAGTCTTCTTGCAAATACCATCATTACAAATCGTTTGTCAACAGCTGACAAGTTTAATAACAGATTTACACAGATCACATGAAACGTCTACACGTTTCTTCGATAAAAACTGATTGATAAATTTCATGTTACAGCAATATATTCAGGAAGTTTTGTTTGAGCCCTTCTGGTCTAAGTTTGCCCTAAGTGAAAACATATGGACAGAAGAGAGATTGCAGGTGCTCCAAGGCAGTAGAGATTTGACTGCACTGTTGACTTTGGTGTACTTGACATAATCAAATGAAATTCATTCAATCTGGGGAACTGACCTTGCACCTGATGTTAAAAGACTAATTCATCTAAAGAAATCCTCTAGGTGAGAATGTGAATGTAAGTGTGTTTTAAAGGCAACAGATGCATCCTCTTCCATGCATTCTGCACTCCACGCTAATTTTTTAATCAAATTTTAATTTTACGAATCCTATATTTCCATGACAATTTCCTTGGTAATTATATTGACTTACTTTTCTTCTGTTTCTATGTTTGGGGTATTTGTAAGTTTGTTATTTCACACACATATATCTATAACATCTGACACATATGTGTATATATGTGTATAAATATGGTATATATACATATATGTATATACAGACATACACAGATACACATACAATACATAGAAAATAATATACATATATTTACATGCATGCATACAGATACATACATATGTGCCTATACATATATACACATACATCTACATCTACAGCTATATCTGTCAATATCTATATCTATATCCATATAGATACCTATATCTACATTATCTATATCTATAATCTATCTATATGGTAGGGTATGTCATTTTGAGTTGCAGTTTGAACTTCACTGCTTTTCAGAATACACTATTCTATTTCCTTTAGGAGTGTGGAATAATCTTGTTATTAAAATTTCCTGGACTTAATACTTAGTACATTTTTTTCCATTTCTCTTTTTCACAGTTACTATTTTTGTTTTTGTTTTTGTTTTTGTTTTTGCAGGGCAATGAGGGTTAAATGACTTGCCCAGGGTCACACAGCTAGTTAAGTGTCAAGTGTCTGAGGCTGGATTTGAACTCAGGTCTTCCTGAATCCAAGGCCAGTGACACCTACCTGCCCCCCGACTTCATATTTAAAACCTTTCTTCTGGCCAACTTGAAGAAGTTACTGTTTTCCATTGGATTTGTTAAATTTAACTACTACAAGACTTGGAATTAGAAGTGTAGTCCATCCCCACCTCCACCCCCACCCCCACCAGGCAGTCTGTGGATTGGTGTGTTTTTTAATTATTCAGAGATTTTGGGAAGATTTTTCCATATTATTTTCCATACTATGACGTTTCACTTGTTTCACTATGATATTTCACTTCCTTGAAGATACCTTCTATCTTAGAATCATTTTTTTTTTACAGGGCAATGGGGGTTAAGTGACTTGCCCAGGGTCCCACAGCTAGTAAGTGTCAAGTGTCTGAGGCCAGATTTGAACTCAGGTACTCCTGAATCCAGGGCCGGTGCTTTATCCACTGTGCCACCTAGCCACACCAAATCAATTATTTTTTCCCAACGTGTTAAGTTAGTTTTAGTTTCTGCTTTGATAGCTTTAAATTCTTATATTTAATTCTGATTTTTTCACATGGATTTCATTTTTCTTTTGAACTATTCTGAATTTTTTTTGTTGTTATTCCATGTTTTCTTTGGATACCAAAGAATTTAGTGTTTCATCAGACATTGCTTCCTTTGACTAATAGTATTTGTTAAGAGAATGTAATAATGCAATTTTTTTGAGGGTTTATTTCTTATCCTTCCTTCTAGTTTTAGCATGTTCCCTGTTTATTTATCTGTTTGTGTTATGGTGATGTTGTTGTTGTTTTACTTGCTTTTCTCATTAGTGTTTCAGCATTCTTTTCTTGAACAGTGTTCCAAAAGTCTTAGGAGGTCTTTAAGCTTGAGTAGCTTAATCCTCTATTTCCCATCATTGACTTTCTGACCCTTCTTCCTTTTTTTTAGCTACATAGTAAAGTTGCTTCAGCCTTTTCCCGTATTGTGGAATTTCTATTTTACTGTCCTTGGTCCTTGAGCATAGATGAAAAAGCCCAGAAGAGGATTCATGTGTCACAACCAGAAAGTAGAGACTGGTGGGGAAGAGGTAGATTATTGTGTGTTAATTTATAAGAATTTTTATCTTCTCAGTGTTCTCTTTATTTTGAACCTTTTATTTGAACTTCTCTTTATTTTGTACCTTTTCATTTATTTTCAACTGCAATCACTTTATATCTGGCTTATGCTTCTTGGCAGGGGAGGAAGAGAGTCATTGGCAGCAAGGGAAATGCCTAGTACATCACCTGGCTGCTCCCATGACCCAGAATTTCTCAATTTTCTTTTTCATAAACTCAGACAGGTTCATGAATATTTATGATGTCTGAATCCTCTTTTGGTGACTTTACATCATTTGTGTACTTCCTGTAAGCATTTAGAGATATAAAATTTCTCCTAAGCACTGCTTTGGCTGCATCCCATAGATTTTGGTATGTTGTCTCATTATTGTCATTCTCTTGGATGATGCTATTGATCGTTTCTATGATTTGTTGTTTGGCCCACTCATTCTTTAGGATGAGATTGTTTAATTTCCAATTAATTTTCAGTCTACCTTTCCATTGCTCTTTATTACATGTAATTTTTATTGCATCAGGATCTGAGAAGGATGCATTTACTATTTCTGCCTTTCTACATTTGACTATGAGGTTTTTGTGCCCTAATACATGGGCCAGTTTTTGAGTATATGCCACGTACTGCTGAGAAGACAGTATATTCCTTTCTATTCCCATTCAGTTTTCTCCAGACATCTATTATATTTAACTTTTCTAATATTCTATTCACCTCTTTAACTTCTTTCTTATTCATTTTGCAGTTAGATTTATCTAATTCTGAGAGGGGAAGATTCAGATACCCCACTAGTATAGTTTTGCTGTCTATTTCCTCTAGTGACTCATTTAATTGCTCCCCTAAGAATCTGGATGCTATAACACTTGGTGCATACATGTTTAGTATTGATATTACTTCATTATCTATAGTACCTTTTAGCAAGATGTAGTTTCCTTCCTTATCTCTTTTAATTAGATCTTTTTTTTGCTTTTGCTTTGTCTGAGATAAGAATTGCTACCCCTGCTTTTTTTGACGTCAGATAAAGCATAATATATTTTGTTCCAACCTTTTACCTTTATTCTGTGTGTATCTCTCTGTTTCAAATGTTTTTCTTGTAAACAACATATTGTAGGATTCTGATTTTTAATCTACTCTGCTATTCGCTTCTGTTTTATGGGAGAGTTCATCCCATTCACATTCACAGTTAAAATTATTAACTGTTTATTTCCCTACATCTTCTTTTCCCCTTTGTTTTTACTCTTTTTCCCCCTTCTTTAACCCTATTCCACTTGACCAGTGTTTTGCTTTTGATCATTGCCTCCCTCAATCTTCCCTTCCTTTTATCAGTTGCCCTTCTTTTTCTTGCCCATTTGTGTACTTCCAAGAGGAATCAAGTCACTTGGAGGAGAAGCCCTTTGGGCACAGTTCCAAACGCTTCCAAATTTCAGGGATATATGATAATAGCTAATACTTCCATAAAGTTTTAAGATTTATATTTCTAAAATTTATTGGGAACTAAATCAAGTTTATAAGAATCCAAGTCATTCTCAAATTAAGAAATGGTCAAAAGATTTGAACAGGCAGTTTTCTGGTGAAGAAATCAAAGTTATATATTGCCATATAAAAAATTCTCTAAATCATTATTGATTAGAGAAATGTAAATTAAAACAACTCTGAGGTAACACCTGACACCTATCAGATTGGTTACTATGACAAAAAAGGAAAATAATAAATTTTGGAGAAGTTGTGGAAAAATTGGAACACATGCATTGTTGGTGGAACTGTGAATTGATCTAACCATTCTGGAGAGTGGTTTGGAACTGTGCCCAAAGGGCTATAAAACTGTGAATACCCTTTGACCTAGCAATACCACTATTAGGTCTTTTCCCCGGGGAGATCGTGCAAAAGGGAAAAGGACCCACATGTACAAAAATATTTATAGCTGCTCTTTTTTTGGCGGCAAGGAATTGGAAATAGAGGGGGTTGCCCATCAATTGGGGAATGACTGAACAAGTTGTGGTATTTGAATGTGATGGAATACTGTTGTGCTGTAAGAAACGATGAGCAGGCAGATTTCAGAGACACCTGGAAGCATTTGTATGAACTGATGCTGAGTGAGATGAGCAGAACCAGGAGAACATTGTACACAGTATCAACAACATTATGTGTTATCAACTATGATAGACTTGATTCTTCTCAGCAATACAATGGCCCAAGATAGTTCCAAAGGACCCATGATGGAAAATGCTCTCCAAATCCAGAAAAAAAAAGAACTGTGGAATCTAGATGCAGATTGAACCATACTATTTCTATTGTTTTTGGTGCTGTTGTTTTACTTTTTTGAGGTTTTTCCTTTTTGCTCTGATTCTTCTCTCATAACATGACTAATGCAGAAATGTTTAATATTATTATACATATATAACCTATTACTTGCTGTCTTGGGGAAGGGGGAGGGAGGCAGAAAAATTTGAAACTAGAAATCTTATAACAAATGTTGAAAACTATCTCAAAATGTAACTGAAAATAATAAAATATTTATATGGGAAAAAAGTTTTAAGATTTATAAAGTACTTTCCATACCTTATTTCATTTTATCCTCACAACAATAAAATATGTTTTATTATTGGATATTATTATTCTCCAGGTCAGGAAACTAAGGCAAAGAAAGGTTAAATGGCTTGTTTAGGGCCATTGTTTATGGGGAAATCTGGACCCAGGCCTTACTAGTTCTAAGTCTAGTGCTTTATCTCCTACAGCAGATTTCAAGCAAGCAGGCATAACTAAACCTCTCTGCAGCTATATAACACCTTAGGATACAAGTGACCTTTACCTTCACCATTCAATGTATTCTTGGAAATCACTGAAAAAGCAGTTCTCATGAAATAGATTGAGTACAGACTCTTAGGCTTATCAGATATAAGAATATTTGGTGCCACTGACAAACCATAAAATAAATGGGTATAGATTAGGAATTATTAGGGTATTATTAGGAATTATAGAACCCTTCTCAGGATCCTGCTTTTAAATACATGGAACTAAAAGGGAACAAAAGGCCATTAAAGCAATTTGATTAACATCACACCAATACATGGCAGAGACAAATTTGAATGCATGTCCTTTGACTCTAGAACCAACATTTGTTGTTGTTGTTGTTGTCATCAGAGGCAATCAGAGTTAACTTGCCTAGGGCCACACAGCTAATTGTCTGAGGCTGGATTGAATTCAGATGCCCCTGACTCTGGGTCTGAAGCTCTATCAACTGTGTCAACTAGCTGTCTCAAACCCGCATTTTCTTTATGACAGTCATCCTCCTCCATTTGTAGGGTTAGGACTTATAATATCATCAGTGTAGGAAAGTCCTGGGGAGGAAACACATTTTCCAGGGCAGAGTTGAGCCTTCTCTGTAATTTATAGTCTTATACTAAAGTTGTCAGGGACACTGAGAGCTGAAGTACCTTCCGTACAGTCAGTGCTAAGTTACAGGGGCAGAGGTAGAACTTGAAACTTGGTCCTCCTGACTCCAAAGGGTACTCTGTTCATTGTAGACAGTGAATAACTGCCTCACTCCCAAACTAGTCCTATTCATTAGGATCCCTGAACCATAGTTTGAAAAAATTAAGAAAAAGGACATCATCTGTTAACTAAAATCTTAGGATTGAAGATGTGTTAGAAAGGAGCTTAGAGACCACACATTCCAACTCAACCTCCCTGGCTTTGAGTTGCCATCTTGTCTCATCTGTGTTCATTATATACTAGGTGATGTTCTATTTATAACAGTTTAGTATTATAAAACAGGAAATTCTACAAAATCATTTAAGGTGAAGGGAAACGTATATGTAAGATAAAAATAGATTCTAAAGGCTCAGCGTTCCATATAGTTTTTTCCATTTGCTAGGTAGGTAATACTTTTAATAGAATGATTTTTTTTAAAAATAGAGATTAGGCAAAAATCCTAAGAGACAGGTGTTTATACATTGTTTAGAATCGTTTCCCAAGCCAGTATAAAAAGAATTGCTTTTAAAAAAACAGCTTACGGAAAGAAAAAAATTCATATTTTTATTACACTAAGCCTAAGGAAAGGATACAATTAACTTTGTGAAAAAAATATTTTCTACATTTTATTTATGGATATATTCTCTAAAGGTGTAGGAAAGGAAATGCACACTGGCTCCATGAAAATGCTATATAACCCAAGCTTAAGGAAAATGATTGTCTTTTTATTTTATGAAAATAGTCACAGCCTATTATAAAAAACCAGTCTTCTATATCACCATGTGAAAAGATTCTTACTTTACAGAATCAATTCTCATCTCTTAATAATAAAAATGTCCTCAGTTTATCCTTATAAAAATAATTCTCATTCCACAGAATAAGACATAAACATTTTACCTATTACTGTACAAGAATATTTTACCTTAGAGAGAAAATGGAAGATGTTTTCATCAGAAGTAGATTGTTTGGAAGTGGGGAAAAAGTCTCTTATTGTAAAGTCAAGTAGTATTAAGTGCTTACTAAATGCCAGACACTATGCTAAGTACTGGGCATACATATACAAGAAAACCTACCTTCAAGGAACTTACAATCTAATGGGAGCTGAAAAGGTGAGGAAGGGACATATCTGTGTGGGGAGTAGAGTGGTAAATTTTAGAGAATAAAGGATGATGGCTGGTCTGGACTCTTCATTAAAATGGAGATCCTGAGAAGAACTCACCAATGGGAGAAGGCAGGTAAAATGGTGGTTAAATCTGGAGTTTTCTAGCAGATTGATTTTTTTTTGCAGGGCAATGAGGGTTAAGTGACTTGCCCAGGGTCACACAGCTAGTAAGTGTCAAGTGTCTGAGGCCAGATATGAACTCTGGTCCTCCTGAATCCAGGGACGGTGCTTTATCCACTGCACCACCTAGCTGCCCTTAGTGGATTGATTTTTGCATTTAAAATATGATATAGCTCCTATTTTGGGATGTATGATGGAAAAGCCCTTTTCTAACCCAGTCCTGCTTCAGAACACATGCAGTTATCCTCTGAAGTCTTCTTTTTGGCTTTGATGACTTATTTAAGTGGTTGTTGAGCTGGAACTCTATGGAAATATAGAAAGGAAATCCTTCCACCCAGTCCCTCTCCTTCCTGCTGGTCTTGAGGTATAAAGCTAAACATCCAAGCTCTGGAACACTGGCAGGGGAATACTCACTCCCCATTGAGTCCAACCCCAAGAGCACATAACCTTCTAAAGCAAGCTTATGTATGGGATAAAGTCACTTCCTTTTGGTGTTTTCTTTCCTTGGGCAGAGGGCTTTGTGAGATCTTGAATGGTAGCTGAGGTCTTCCCACTTTCTTGGATACTTGAGAGGCAATGTCTTGACTATTGGCACAGTTTACCCAGGCAGACTGCTTGAGTGGAAATTACCCTCAGAGAGAGAAAACTGAAATAAAGTGTCAATTTGGTATTGATCAGGTTGCATTCAGTGGAGCATAAAGAGTAAAATACCTAATGAGAAGGCTTGTTGCAAAAACCCAACAAGGCTTACATCATAGTCTCTCAACTGTAATGATTTTATTCACAGGAATAAAACACCTATTCCTTGTATGATTAGTGCTGGTACACTTTTGCAAAACACTGATCTTAGCTCAAACTGATGTATATATACTACTGACTTAAGAATAATTCCTACATCAAAAAATACTTTTCCAGCAGTTAAAATATTTATTTTATCCTTTATGGTTTTATTTTGTTCTTACTATGTCTAGAGCCCACCAATACTTTTCCTTCAGAAGATATTTTTGAAGAGAAGTGGTAAGCATTTGTTGAATTTACAAGTCTTTGATCTCTTATTTCTTCTCTTGAAACATACTCTTCCAGATGTTTTTCACAGTTGCTCACCTTTGCTTTGAAATCACCAAGTATCAGAGTCTACAGTGATTTAATTCTTATCAAGTTCTTCATTGTAGTTCTTTACCATTCTATCCTTGGCAACTGACATCAGTATGAAAGCTATAATTACTTTCATGGTGGTCTTTTTTTGTTTGTTTTCTGTTCTGAGAGGCAATGGGGGTTAAGTGACTTGCCCAGGGTTACATAGCTAGTAAGTGCTAAGAGTGTCTAAGCCTGGTTTTGAACTCAGGTCCTCCTGAATCCAGGGCTGGTGCTTTATCCACTGCGCCACCTAGCTGCCCCCATGGTGGTCTTTTTTTTTTTTTTAAGAAATATTTATCATTCATACTGAAATACATAATAACCAAACATCACTCTCTGTAGTTAGCTTGGTTGGTCCTTATAATCCAGAAAAGATATGTTGCCAAAGTCATACTATAATCTAAGCCTTTCCAGCATGGTAGAATTTGCCAGAGCTTGCATAACCTTTGAGAACTTTCATGACACAACGGAGGACTTTGTGGAGACACTTAATAAATTTCTAATCAAACTGAAAACCATGGTGCCATTTTCCCTCATCTTTTCTCCCTTCCTTCATCAAAGTAAAGAGAGATTTCAGGGTGGAGGGATCTTAGGATCATAGATTTACAGTTGGAAGGGGCTTTGAAGGCCACTGAGTCCCCGCCCCTTATTTTACATATGAGGAAATTGAGTCAGAGAGTAAGAAACTTAGGGTCGTAAAACTAGTAAGTGATTGAGTTAGGAGGTGAAACCAGCTACTGATGACTTCCTAAATAGCTGTATCATCTTATGTATGTCACTTAAACTCCCTGGGCCTCCATTGCCTCAGCTATAAAGTAGAGTCATAACCACATGATCTTTGGGATCCCTTCCTGTTCTGATAATAGATTCTACTTTAAGGCTTACAAAATGCTTTCCTCACAACAATGCTATGAGATAGGCAAGTATTATCTTTCTTTCAGAGCTGAGAAAATTGGGAAGTCAATATAACAACCTATCTGGGATCACAAAACTAATAGGAGTCAGAGCCAAGACCTGAATCCAGGTTTTCTGAGGATTAGATCACCACCTTTGCTACTTCAGCATACTCACTCTTTTAATCCATGAATCTTTTTTTATAAGTCTGTATCTCCCTAGTGCCTCACAAAGTATTGTGCATAAAGTGCACACAGGACCCTCTAAGTATTTGTTTTATGCTGGCTTGATGGTTTGAAATAACTTTTCCCCCTGACCAGTAGAATTGTCTTCAAATTGTTATCAACCATTTATTCCTTAGTGGGAAAGAAGGCTGTGAGAAAAGAAGAGGAAGACTATACCTGGATCTAGAAGAAAAGAAGAAGAAAGGAAAAGAAGATAGGGGGTGGGGACATGTAAACGTTGAAGGAAAATGGGACATGGAGAGTTTTATTCCTACTTTATAGTTGTATCTAAGGTCAATCCGTTCTTCCTCTTCTTTATGGCTACATTCCCCCATGCAATTTAGGGAATATCAGAAGGGTGCCATTTTTCTCTGACAAGGAGGAAGAGTTAGAACAGGAATTCTGTCATCTAGAAAAGGTGGGCGCAAAGGACAATCATACCAGGCAATACCTGGGATGATGTTAGTGAATATTGGCAGAATGTGGTAGGGGAGTGGTATCTTGGTAAGGTAGAACCATCATAGCACTGTGAAAGACAGTGTTGGCAGAGGACCACAAGGAATATGGCAGGCAAACCTGAGGATTGTTCAGGAAAGGAAGGAGAGAGGAACAAAAGGAGGCAAAGAAGGAAGAAAGGAAGGAAGGAAGGAAGGAAGGAAGGAAGGAAGGAAGGAAGGAAGGAAGGAAATAAGCATTTATTAAGCACTTACTATGTTCTTTATAAATATTATCTCATGCTATTCTCATAATAGTCTTAGGAGGAAGGTACTGTTACTATCCCCATTTTACAACTGAGGAAACTGGGATAGAGTTTAAACAACTTGCCCAGGGTCACACAGCTAGTAAGTGTCTGAAGACATATTTAAACCCAGGTCTTCCTAATTTCAGACCCAGGGCTCTATCCACTTCACCACCTAGTTCTCTTATGAGGTGAAAGCACAACATTCCAGACTTTGACAACCAGGAAGAGAGTCCCAGAGTGTGTGTGTGTGTGTGTGTGTGTACATATCTCTATCTCTGCCTCTATTTCTATTTCCATCTGTATCTCTCTCTCTCTCCATATATATATATATATATATATATATATATATATATATATATCCCTCTTTCTCTATCTCTATCATCTCTATATGTGTGTACACATATACACAATTATGTGTTCATCATTGAGGAAGAACTGAAAACATCTGACACATGAATAATTCTTTAAAGAGTATTATACTATTCCAGAACTTCAAAGAATTGCATGACTAATCCATCAGGGCAAAAGATTTTATATCCATTCCACAAATGTAGTCTGACATGCAGGTAACCCTCATTTATAGTCAGTACTATTCAGTGGTCCCTGTGCAGGTGTAGTTCCCATTGACTTCAGTGAAATAATTGAAGCTCTGTGCGTGTAGGGACAAGAAGATTGGGTTGAAACTACAACGTTTACTTAGGAGTCAAGTTCGTGACTGAAATGTAATTTAGAAAACAAGCCTTGGCTTTCCACACAACCATAGCTTTAGCAGGGTAGAAGCAACTTAATAATATGAACTAGATAGTTGAAAAATCTCTCTTAGCTCTATGGATTTCCTTTTATTATATCCCCCTGCAGAGTGTCCAAGTTGTGAAGAATTAAGATGAACCTTTTTAAAAAGGATGATTTTCCCAAAGACTCAAGAGAAAAATGTTGGCTTCTACATAAAATTGTCAGTGCCTCTGACTTATGAAAAACACTGCTAAAAGCAGAGGGTCTATTTTTGTTCTTCACAAGTCCAACCAGCACGGTGTTGGGTCTCTGCTGCCAAAAAGCAGAGTCATGTACCAAGTCTAGCCATATAAATATCATCCGCTAAGAGATTTTCAGCTGTTATTAGATGAGTACATTAGAGGATACATTTTCTTTATGGGTACCTTTTCCCAGAAGGAAGAAAAAGTCATTATGGATTCATAGGACTCAGAAATCTGCAGTTTCTCCAGTTTCAAATCAGTCTTCACTAGGATACTCACTTCTTTAGATCAAGTCTTTAAACTTTCAGTGGGACTCTGCAAGGTCCATTTCAGGTCTAAGATTGTGAGATTCTCTTGAATTCCTAAACAAAGTCAGGGCTCTATACTTATCATATCAGAAGATGGTTTTAATAGCCAAGCTAATGGGACCTGGCCAGAGGGTCTTATGTCTTCTTAGAACCTATGCTTCCTCCTCTCTCTTACAGTCTAACCTTAAAGTAGGGCTTCTTAGCCATTTTTGTGTCATGGACCCCTTTTGGTAGCCTGGTGAATCCTACCAACCCCTTCTCAGGATGATGTTTTCAATATACAAAATAAAATAAAAGGGATTAAAAGGAAAACAATTATGCTGAAATACTGTTCTCAAAATATTTTTTATAAGCCCATGGACTTCAGGTTAAAAACCCTAGCCTTAGATACACTGTTTACTGGTACTTTCTCTGACTCACTCTGCTTATATATAAAATGAGATAAACACTTACCTCATCTCCAGAGTTCAGTAAGGATGACCCATATAATGATGGAAAACTTTCTGCAATTTTTTTAAGTATAAGAATAGAATCCTAGAGCTGGAAGATCCTGAACTAGAAGAAAGACTGGAGGTCATGTTTTTACCAATTTTACAGAAAGAGAAACTGAGGCCCAGAGAAGTTAAATGATTAGCACTAAGCCACAAAGGTTGTATTTAACAAAGCCAGGATTTGAACCAAGGTCCTCTGACTCTAAGATCAGCATTCTTCTTACTGGACCCCATTCACAGATGGTCTAATTGACATCCTCACTGAAGATCAGAAAGGTTAAATTGCTTCCTGGAATAAGATAGGAACTCAGTCTTCCTGACTCCCCAGGCCAGTTATTTTCTACTACACAGCACTGTAGTTTGTCTCTGGGGTCATTATTTTCCTTTGTGAAGTAGAATAAGATGAAGTTTGGTGCCTTTTCACCAATGATTTCTGTCCCACCTTTCCCTCTTTCTTTCTTTCTTTCTTTCTTTCTTTCTTTCTTTCTTTCTTTCTTTCTTTCTTTCTTTCTTTCTTTCTTTCTTTCTTTCTTTCTTTCTTTCTTTTGTGGGGCAATGAGGGTTAAGTGACTTGCCCAGGGTCACACAGCTAGTAAGTCAAGTATCTGAGGTTAGATTTGAACTCAGGTCCTCCTGAATCCAGGGCCAATGCTTTATCTACTGCACCACCTAGTGGCTCACCTTTCCTTCTTTAAAACCCTACCTCAAAAAAAAAAAAAGCCTACCTCTTCAGGATTCTACCTGGCTACTTCTGGTCCTCCACTGAAAGTCCTTATTCAAGTCTGCACTTACCCAACACCAGTCCAGTCTCAACCCACACTTTCTTTATGGGTATCTTTTCTTAGAAATAAGCAGTCACTATGCTTTTTCCCTCCTACTCGCCTCTCTTGATAAAAACAAAAAACCAAAAAACAACCCAAATTTACCAGTCCTTTGTCCTGTTCCTCCAGGGAAGAGGGATTCTTAACCTATAGGTCCATGAATTTCTTTCTTTTTCTTAAAAAATACTTTGTAACCATATTTCAAATAGGTTTTCTTTGTATTCCTATGCATTTTATTTTATGCATTTAAGACAATTTTTCTGAAAGAAGGTACATAGACTTTATGAGATTTTCAAGGGAGCCCACAACATCAAAAACAGTTAAGAACCCCTATTCCAGAGCTTTGCTTAGTGACTGGAAGAAAAGCTAAAAGCTAAACTGATCAACTAGTTCATATATCCTAGTTAATGACTTAGAGTTACCCTGTCTCTAGGAGAATGTGCATTTTAATGGGAATCCTCAGCTATCCTTAACCCAAAAGAATTTGAGTAAAATCTGATCTTGAAATTTCATGCCCTGTAGCAAGAAAATGAAAAAAATAACTTTATTGCAGACAAAAAGATATCTGTCAGCAGTATCATATAGATTACCGTGTACTCAGTAAATGCATACGATCAACTGAAAATTTAGCATTATTTGAATGGGAGGAAGGAAATTAGGTGAGGGGAGAAACAGTTGTATACTTGATATATTGCATACTGCAGGAAGATTACCTTTGCTTTAGCAAAGGGAGCATTTAGGAGGGAAGAGAGAGATGGAATTATGGTAGCAATATTTATTGGCCATTTACAATGTACTAGGTACTTGAAGGATAGGTTCTTGAGGAATGAGTAAAAGATTCCTTAACTAAAAAAGCATGAGCAGGACCTGATTGACTATCTCTTAGGAATTTCTATCCCAAGATTAAAAAGGATTTATATATGTATGTATACACACACGCACATATTTACACATATATGTATGTATGTTGGTATTTATATATTTACAAGGGAAAAGATAGACAAGGAGAAAGGTATACTTGCACCAAGGAAACGTTAGCAGAAAGGTCTTTCCTGCTAGAGCCTACATCTTATGTTTTATGCGATCATGGATTTGAGCTACAAGGTTATCTAGTCTAGGAAATGGACTTGACCAAGGTCATACAGGTACTAAATAGAATAAATAGATTCAAATACAAGTCCTTGGTTTGAAATCTACTGTTCTTTCCAATCTACAAAGGCTTTTATGTATTTTCATTTGTCAGGGCTTAGAATAATCCCTGTCACATAGCAAGTAGCTGCTTACTAAATACTTGTTGATCAATTCCTTGTGAAATACATTAAATTTGCATAATGGTAGAACCAAAGAAAGATAACAATGTATGTATATGTACATGTATGCATGTATATATGCATATGTTCATAATATATGCATCATAAATATATGCATGCATGCAGACTACATAGCTGAGGGGCCTAATGGGTAGATAATTGGCCTTGGAGTTGTGAGAATCAGAGTGCCACCAATCTGCTGAGAAAGACATTGTGACCTTTCTGGGGTTTCAAAGGTCCGATTGGCATCAGGAAGTTATGTCTACTGCCTGTGGGTCTTGTCCATCAATGCTATCAGCCAATTAGCTTGGAGCTGTGTGTGTAGGGACCATGCCTGGGCGGGTCTGCAGAAGGCTTCCACTCTAGAGAAGGTTGTTTTTTTTTTTTTCTTTTCTGTTGGAAATGTCTGGAGGAGCAGCTTGAGGTGCAGGGAGTGAGGTTTCTTTCTTTCTTTCTCCACGTATTTCTCATTGTTAACCCCTAATATACTTTAATAAATGCGTGATGCCCAAAGACTGGTGCTAAAGCTTCTAATTTAAGGTGACCATACATTAGATTTTTTAGACATCACAGTTAGAATTTTAGGCTCCACAGAGTCAAGAAGACCTGGGATCAAGTCCAACATTTAACTCATGATGCTTATATGAGCCTAAGCAAGTCACTGAACTTTTCAGTGACCCTGGTAATTTTCAGATTATAAATTGTGAGCAGAAACTACAT
The DNA here is from genome assembly GCF_019393635.1 of Dromiciops gliroides. Classification (NCBI taxonomy): domain Eukaryota; kingdom Metazoa; phylum Chordata; class Mammalia; order Microbiotheria; family Microbiotheriidae; genus Dromiciops; species Dromiciops gliroides. Next base: position 76,889,980 of record NC_057865.1, on the reverse strand, counting down.
CATATTGGTAAAGGGTATTTCTTCTTTGGTAGCCCCTTATACCAATGGAATCACAAGGCTGTTTTTTTTTAAAGTATGTATCTTTACATACTTCATTTTCTGGTCCTGTCTGAAGCCAGGACATTTAGATAGGTACAAAAATTGCTCAGTTGCATTTCTTTTGGAAAGTTTCACTTATGTCTTTCACATGGATGAAAAATATCTTTTAAAAAGCAAATTTTTAAAAAAGCAAATGAAAGGTCTGGATTTTTGCAAATACAGATGTTAATACTTCAGACACAAACATTATCAGGGCTTCCTAGTCAACTTCTAACAGAGAAGCATTAACATACTGAAAAGGTATAAAATCCTTTGAGGCTGCATCTTGGAGCTTTAGTGGGGTTAATTGGAAGTATGGCTGGGGAGGAGCAGGAGAAGAAGCAATGGTCTAGGGCAGGGGTGTCAAACTCAAATAGAAATGGGGACCATTAAACCATATATCAGGATTTCTGCAGCCTGCATATTGATTTAGAAAACCATTTTTAATATTTTCTGTCTTATTGTATTTTTATTGATTCTGTTAAATATTTCCCAATTACATTTGGGGGGGGCAGGGCAATGAGGGTTAAGTGACTTGCCCAAGGTCACACAGCTAGTAAGTGTCAAGTGTCTGAGGCCGGATTTGAACTCAGGTCCTCTTGAATCCAGGGCCGGTACTTTATCCACTATGCCACCTAGCTGCCCCACCCTAATGACATTTTAATCTGGTTCCTACTCACGAGTTTCTTGGCCCACATGCCCCTGTCACATGCGTGACACCTCTAGTCCAGGGAACAACAGGACATCATTTTATCATAACCAAAGAAAAGAATAAAATTTCAGAGCTGAGAGGAACCTTAGAAATCACCTAGTTGAGCCCCTCCCTCCCTTTTTAAAAAATACATAAGGAAATAGAGGCGGGGTTTTAGTGCTACGATTTTATAATACCAGGAAGCAAGAAAAAGTTATGAGGCACATCAAAGCATTAAGTGAAGAGACAGACAATGGCTTCTTCCCCTGCCCATCAGCGTCACTGGCTTACTGAACTGTCAATTAGTATCAGGCACAGGAGTTTTAATTGGATGGTGTACCGAGCTGCCCAAATTGCTGATGACTGACCCCCTCAGTCAACAACAGTGGAATATGGTAGTATTAGAGAATCCCAGGGGAATGCTCTTTCCTCACTCATCTGCTTCTTACATTCCCTGAATCAGCATAAGAATCAGGTCCTAGGCAGAATTCAGAAGATGAGAAATACTTATGGCTACACTGGAAATGTCAGAACAGGGTGAACGCTCTGCAATCCCCACTCTGCAGCATGGTATCTTGGAAACAACACTGCACAACTGAACACAGTCAGAAAACCCGTACTCCAATCCCAGCTTGGCCCAATTGCTAGCCATGTGAGCTGGCTCTGAACTTCAATTTCCTCATCTATAAAATGTTGCTAAGAGTACTCACACTACTTAGCCCACAAAATGTGAGCGGGGAAAAAGCATTCCAAAAATCGTAAAACGCCAGGTCTATCTCCCTAATACTCAGTTTCCTCATTTATAAAGCAAGGACCATAGACCCTCAGGTTTCTTATAGGTCTAAGTCTATGATGCTATATTAATTTGGGCCATTAAAAACATTTTGCAAACTGCTTTCCTCCCAACAACTGTGTGGGGGTAAATTGAATAAATGTTGTCTGAATTTTATAGGATTTCCTTAGAGGACAATAAGGTTCAGAGAGTGACTTGCCTGGTTACATAGGCAGGAAATAGGAGAGCTAGGACTACAACCCAAGTCTTCCTGGCTACCTCCTCATCAGGAATTACAGGGAGATGGTTCTTTCCTAAGCTAAGGTCTCTTCAAATACTCCAGTAAACCCATTTCTGTTCCTGAAGCCAGAAGAGGTTAAGTTGAGAGAATAAAAAGAGTTGAGTATCCCCATGGACCAGCCATAATTTTAAAGTTAATCAGAGCTCGAAATTTGGGATTCTGTGTCTCACTGCAAACATATATATCAATAGATTATACTGAGTGATCATTTTTCCTCAGCCTGTATAATTATTCCTCTTAGATTAACATTACAATCTGGTGAATATTAAATTGTTATTGCAGCTCAGCTTCTTCCACTTTGTTTTATTTTACTGTCAAAGTTATGGGCACTGGGTAGGGCTTACATTTTATTTCACTTGAAATCCAGGTCTATTCTGGTCACTTGTTAGCTTCTTTCATCTTATTTGGGCCTCAAAGGTTGAGCGGAATGTGCTTTGACATAGTTTGTGAAACTGGGACATAGTTTCACAATGGATTGCCAAACTATTCAGTTGGCCTTATTTAGCATCTCAAAAAGCATCTTGCTTTTTATTACTTTAAGTGAGATCCTAACTTGACTCTTTTTACCTTCTTCATGCTGACCAGTTTCCCACCCCGCCCCCCATGGCTGATTTCTCTTTTTTTCCAGTCTGACTATGGGTGCAAATCATGCAACCTCATCTTGGTAAGTGCTATACTCTTGGTTCTTTAGTTTTAATAGATTTCACTGGTTCCCTCCAAGGCATCTTAGACTCAGCAAGCATCCAGTCAAACCCTCTCGTTGTAGAGATATGGAGACTAAGGCCTAGGAAGAAGGGGCAATTTCCCCAAGGGCACACAGCTAATTCAAGGCAGAGCTGGGGCTGAAGTCTAGGTCTCTCTTTTTTTTTTTTTGGCAGAGCAATGAGGGTTAAGTGACTTGCCCTGGATCACACAGCTAGTAAGTATTAAATATCAAGTACCAAGTGTCTGAGGTTGGATTTGAACTCACGTTCTCCTGAATCCAGGGCTTGTGGTCTTTATCCACTACACCACCTACCTGCCTCCTTGATGTCTAGGTCTCTTGATTCCAAATACAGCACTATTTCAACTATACCATGTAGCCCTTTCTGAAAAGTGATTTTGTTTTCTTTTGTATAGATGTCGTTTATTTATAGTTTGACATCAATTCACTTACTTGCTGTCTACATGGCAGGCCAATTACATAATGAAAATGAGCACTTTATTATATATTTCCCTACTCTCTAATTGTCTGTGGAGTACAATTAATCATTTTGTTCTAACAGAGTATGATGTCAACCTGCCTTGATTGCTAATTGCTCTAGGTGTGTGTAGCTTGTGTGCCTCTTCCCCCCACTGCACCCCCAAGTAGAAAATGAGGTCCTTCTTTAATGATAGGGATTTGTATTCCATTTTTACTGTGCTCTTTAAACACCTCAATGTAGACCCTCTTCATCTCACAGTTGAATTATTGATAGTCTGTTGGTTGGTCAACCTGCCCCAAGTCTCTTCCCACGTCCAATCCATCCTCTATGCACCTGCCAAATTGATTATTCTAAAGCAGAGGTTGACCATGTCACCCTCCCCCAGCTTCCCCACCTTCATCTAATCAAGTTCATTGGCCATCAGGATCAAATACAAAATCCTCTGTTTGGCTTATTGTCTTCCATAACCCCTTCCTACCTTTTCATTCTTACACCTTTCACATATTCATGTACTCAGTGACCAGGTAACAGTGGCCTCCTTGTGTTAGATTCCATTTCCTAAGAAAAGGCATTTTTACTGACGGTCCCCTATACCTGGAACTCTCTCTTTCCTTATCTCAACTTTCTAGCTTCCTTGAGGTCTCAGCTAAAATCCCACCTTCTGCAAGTTTTTCTAGATTTCCCTTAATCGCTAGTGCCTTCCCTCCTTGGATTATCTCCAAAGTCCACCCTTTCTTCTGTAGTCCTGCTGCTCATATCACTGTGCTATCTTACTTTTTTGCACATCATGGTCTAAGTTCTATCCACTCTATCCCAATGGTGTCAGACAATCATAAACTCTTGGATTCGAAAGACACCTTCGGAGCCTATCTAATTCAACCTCTTACACCATGCAGGAATCCGCTCCCTAAAACATTCCTGATAAGTGGTAATCCAGCCTTGGCTTGAATACATTTAGTGACCCAGAACTCACCACCTCACAAACTAGGCCATGACATTTGTTTTCATATGGTTTTAGGAAATATCCTTCTTCTTTTTTTCTACTTCATCTCACTGATGCTAATAATGGACTGGTCTTGAAGTCAGAAGAACCTGGGCACAAGTCTTGCTTCTTATAGGGGAAGAGAATAAGTATTCATATAGTGCCTACTCTGTGCCAGGCAATGTGCTAAACATTTTATAAGAATTATCTCATCTGATCCTCATAATAACCCTGTGGGAGATTGGGCCTCTTATTAACCTCATTTTACAGATAAGGAAACTAAGGCAAACAGAGGTTAAGTGACTTGCCCAGGGTCACACAGCTGGTAAGTGCCCAAGGTCACATTTGAACTCAGGTCTCCCTGACTCCATGCCCAGCACTCTATCCATTGTGTTACTAACTAGCTGTGAGACCCTGGACAAGTTAATTCACTTCTTTACAACATTTAGAAGGTGACTGGCAAACTTATCTTTCCTCTACTTTGAGGTAGGTACTTACTGTACTCATAACCAACAAACCACTACACATTTTCAGAATCAAGTGACATTTACATAACACTTAGTAGCAGGCAAATATCTTACATAGGGTACTGGATTTGACCCTCATGACAACCCTGGAGGAAAGAACAACCTGTCTTATTAACTACCTTTCACAGATGGGGAAACTAAGAAGTTAATGGTTTGTTCATATTCATATAATTAGTGTTAGGGTCAGAACTCGAACACAGTCCTTCCTCATGCCAAGGGCAGCACTCCATCTTCTACCTGAGGTTATGGATCTAGGTGACAGGGACCTCAGAGGGAAGCTGCTTCAGCCTCAGAATTCTAAAGAGAAGAAGCTTGATGCCCAAAGGGTTTAAATGATCTGCTCAAAGTCACACAACTAGTGAGAATCAACTTTTTCATTTTAACCTACGTTCCTTGACTCTACCTTCCATTGTATTACATTGGTTTAACTTTGCATCTGCCCTCTTATTTAGGTAAATATAATTTGTTTTGTTTTGGTTTGGTTTTGGCCAGGCAATGAGGGCTAAGTGACTTGCCCAGGGTCACACAGCTAGTAAGTGTTAAGTATCTGAGGCCGGATTTGAACTCAGGTCCTCCTGAATCCAGGGCCAGTGGTTTATCCACTGTGCCACCTAGCTTCCCCCTCTTATTCTACTATTTCTTCTACCATATTGCTATTTTCACCTCATTCCCTAACTTGATAAGCATAAAAGAACTTCTCTGCCAAATAAATATAATAGTAATTCAAGAGCAAATATTTATTGAGAACCTACTATATGCAAGGTACTGCTGGGTGATTCAAAGAAGAATAAGGTTTAATGAGGTGGTGCAGTGGTTAGAGTTCTGGGCCTGGAGTGATGAGGACCTAAGTTCAAATCTGACTTCAGACACTTATTAACTGTGTGACCCTGGGAAATTCACTTAACCCCATTTGCCTTAAGTTTCCTCATCTATAAAATGAGCTGGAGAAGGAAATGGCAAATCACTTGGCAATCTTTGCCCAGAAAACACCAAATGGGGTCATGAAGAGTCAGACACGAGTGAACAACAACATGTTTTTTATGTAGTTTATAGTCTAATATTGGAGATAAGACAGAAAAAAAATCTGTGGAGTTATCTAATCTGATGGTCTAAAGATTCCTATAAACAATTACGAAATGATTCAAGGCCCATTGCTCTCTTCTTTCAAAATACTTCTGGAGAATTCCTAGTTAATTCCTACTGAAAATTTGACAGCAAGGGAATGGGATGAAGAGAGGAGGAGAAGGAGGGAGACCAACTACCATAGCTTTTGGGTTAGATATTATTTTGTTCTGTTTTTAGTGTTTATTTTATTGTAAGACCCTCATGAAATATAATCTTCGCATGTCAAATTCATGTTTACAATAAAATAACAAAAGTTAATAATAAACAATAATAATGAAGAACTTTATTTAGTATTTGAATTCATAGATGCCTTGTTAGAGCTACCTATTAAAGGGAAAACCAAAACAAAGTCTGACCCAGTGGGACAGAAAACTAACTCCAGAGAGATTGCCTTCCCTAAATACATCTGGTTAAATAAGGGCCTTTTGGTAAGTAACACACAAAAGGAACATTTTTAGCATGAAGCACAGAAAGGAAGACACTTGAGGCCCGTTAGCAGCAAAAGGGAATTGTGCACCCAGATCTCTAAGCAGGGTGATTTATTCCACAAGGAACATCCTATTTTATGCACTAAATGAACTCTGTGGGATCCTGTGACAGCTACATTATTTTTTGAGGGTTTTTCCCCGTGTGTAATAATTGATCAGCCAGATCAGCATTCTCCCAAGCTTACAGATTTCAGATGTTCTCTACTTGGGAGGGAAAAAGGCAAAGGTGACTTCAAATCTTCCTTTTGTGCTCAGTCCTAGCACTGACTCCTTCCTAACCCAGTATAACATATGCTGATTTGGAATATCAAGAGGAGGACTGACATTAGACAAAACTGGAACAAAACTGAAGAAAAGCCAAGTTTATCTTCCTGATTTCCCTTGAAGGTTAAGTTACTTGCCCAGGGTCACACAGCTAGTAAGTGTCAAGTGTCTGAAGCAGAATTTGAACTCAGGTCTTCTTGAATCCAGGGCTGGTGCTTTATCCACTATGCCATCTAGCTGCCCCCCCCCCAAATCCTCTTTTCTGTTTCTTCTTTTACCTCTTCCATTGACGGATGATCTTTCTGTCCCAGAAGTCCATGGCCCTCAACTTGAATTGAGGAGTATATGGGCTTACTCTTCCTGGAATTTGTTGCCTCCTTCTCTTTTTATTTTATTTTATTTTAATTTTTGCCTCATTCTCTTTGAATCATCTTCTCAGTTAACCAATAAATCAGTCCCAGCTGAGGTACTGATGGGAGCTCATCTGTTAAGGTGTGCCTTGCAAGGGAGTTTATCCAGTTTGGGAGACAAAAGGTACTAATGTTCCTTCCTTCTGGTGAGTGATTTCAAAAACAGAGTGCTCCAGCCACTCATTTTCTCCACCTTAGGTGTGGCGGCTTAATAGCCAAGCCTAGGGCAGTGGTTCTCCAGCTTTTTTCCCCCCACCCAGAACTTCCCATGACATTGAGTCTCCAACCAAGACTGGGCTACTCTGGGATGTTTCCCTCTACTGTGGTAGTAGGGCACCCATAGAAGAGATCTTTCTTTGGCAACTGCCCAGAGGTCCCTGAAGTACTATGGCAGAGTTGAAGAGCTGAAGGAAATATGAGACAGTTCAACACCATACTTCCAAGTACACAGAAGGCAGGAACAGATGGGGAGGTATGTCAGATGCCACCTGGTGGCAATGGCCCTGAACTGCATGAATAATTGTAGACAAGGAACCCCCTACTGAAGAAATACTGGGAGCCTAGCCAAGTCATGAATTCAAATGATTGACATTTTATACTACACAGACTCTCTGGGACAGAGGGTTGCTCACTGAAGAGTGTCTTTATTCACCACAAGCTTAGTTTTGAGTTCTGTTTCATTTCCCTTCTCATGCCAATAAAATATTCCTTCTCTGAGCTTTGAGAATATTCCTTCCAGGGGAAGCTCGTGTCAACAAACTAGGTAGAGTGAGTTTTCATATTTTATGGGTAGTAATTATTAGCCCAAGAGGTGAAAAACACCCCCAGATTGTATTCTAGGTCTTTCCCATCTTCTGAAAGCTCCTGAAACATGGGGTGTGACGGTAATAGTGGTGATTTTAGGAAACCGTGGCAAGTTAATAACATAATTAGAAAATTAATTTTAAAATATAATGTTTTCAATATATAATTCAATTTATCTTTTAAATGCTTGGCCAGACTTGTCCTATTTCTTATAGAATTCTTTGCTCTAACATCACCTCTCCCTTCACTACTATCTGGTCATTTCATTTAAAAACAAGTATTGATTATTTATCTTACTTCAAAATTGAAAAGGGTTTGTAAGGACAGTGCATATCAATCATTCAATCAATTAGCATTTATTAAGTGCCTTCTATGTATAAGGAAGGCAGGCAAAACCAGTTCTTATACTCAACCAACCAGTGAGGCACTGATTAAGCCAGTTCTTAATTTGAAGTCCACATAGAAAGATCTGTGGATAAATTTCAATGAGTCCATGAACCTGAAAGTTTTAATATTTTATAGTTGGATTTCAAGGTAATTGGTTTCCTTTGTGATACCATGTATTTTATTATATATATTTTAAAATATTTTGAGGAGAGATTCATAAGCTTCACTAGACTTCCAAAGGAGTCTATGACACGAAAAAAGTAAAGAATCACTAGACTAAACAAAATAGTTTGAAACCAAGTTTTATTATAGAAAAGAAACTGAAGAGGTAGGGAAAAAAATAAACTCATTGAAAACAAGATTTAATTCAATTCCATTTTAAAAGCAATTATTGGACCTATCTAGAGGACACTAAGGAACCCAGACTATCTTTGTTGTTTTGCCCCAGAATATTTAAGACTGCGTCACTTCCAATGAAGTTCCTCTCCTCCCACATCTACCACATAGCTATTTTCAGTTGACCAATATGTTCACAACCCCCTAGAGCCACATAAATACATTTCTTTCAGTCCCAGGCTTCTAAATATTGACTTGGAACTTCAACATTCCTACTCGCAATCATCCCTCACTCCCTACTCCAGCCCAGAATGATGTTGCCCCCGGATCCGGATTCTGTTTCCCACCCTCTTTCTGTAAGCGAAAAGAGAGGAGCCAGCATGATTGAGATTCTGATTTTGATTCATCAGGCTCAGACCAACGTGAATATTGCTTGGGAATAGCAGACAGTTTTTGGATTAAGGCCAGTGGATGGAATGTTCAGATGAGTTAGAACAAAGAGAAAAGAGACAAGGTTTTTTGGGAGGTGAGGATGGTAGTCAGTATTCTAAGGAAATATTGAAGAAGGTGAAAGACTTCAGGGGTCAGAAACATGGGAATTCACTTTGTTTCTCCAAGTCAGGTCCAGGAATAAGACAGCTGGAAATAATGTTATGAGTCCAAATTAGGGAAGGAGAAGCTTTCCAGGGTCCATAGTTTCCAAGAGTTTGGGAATACAGTTTGAATATGTCCCATTTTCTCTTTAATCACTTATGCTACAGGCAGCTCTCTCTTTCAGGGTTGTTTTCAATACTGATTGCCTCATTTGCCAGAATTGCCTCCAAGTGAATAAAGAACTTTCCACTTCTTTTCATTTTCAAAAGGTTGATATTGCTGACGTCAATAATTAGCCCTCTTCAACCCTGACTGGCTGCATTCATGTTTTGGTTTCATGACACAGGAGTTCTGGAGAATTTGATTTGTCCTGTAGAGTTCCAAAATGTGTGTATTAAGGAGATCTTTGCAAATTAAAAGAAAGAAAGAAAGAAAACCGACCAAAAATTGTCAGTCTCAGTATCTTTGTGGGTTTATTTCTTTTTTAAACTGAATAATGGACTATTTCTCCACTGTTTATCACCTCATTGATTTAAATACACTCTATACTGGGAAGTGTTATTGTGATTTGAAGAGCAACTATGATTCTGGTTTATAGTTCCAGGTAGACATATAAACATGTGATGTCACTGGTGTTCTTTGCCAGGCATTATGGTATTTTAATTCCAGGTTTTCAACAACAATTTACCTTTCATCAGGACATGCTAACTCAAAAAACAGTGTACACCACAAGGTCTTCTGAGAAGGGGGGCAGCTGTTTGAGTAAAAGAAGATAAATATATTCTGAAATAGCCATTGTTTGAAGTCCCTGAATCATCTGAAAGGACATTTCCAGTGCAAATATATGATGTAAACCAATGTGTCTTCAATAATACATCTGCAAGGTAAGTTGTGTGATTTCCCAGGGTAACATTAAGATGGCAAATAGACTGTCAATGGCAAACTCTATTGTAAATGAGAGGTATATAAGTCCCTGTCCTATAAAAAGAGCATTAACCTGTGTTTTGAGTTAAGGGCAATGCTTTTATTTTTTTAAGGGATATATCTTATTTTATTCTACTAAAGCTGCTATTATTGCAAACTTCCTGAACATAAAATGCACTTGTAAAAATTCTTTTGGTGCACTAGCAGCTTGCATTACACAAAACCGATAAAAAATAGATTAAAAATTAAACATTTATGACCCAAGGAACTGCTGAGCAGACTTTGCTGGGAAGAACATCTGTAACCATAAAATCCAGACTCTTGAAATTTGAATTTGCCTGTTGTGCTTACTTAATTACTGTGCAGAGTAACTTCTTGGTCCCTAGTAGGGCAATGACTGGGTTATAGGAAATATTATTCCCTTGGGGATTTTCCTGTGCAAATTCTAGAGGGGAAAATTCCCTTTCCAATACACACACGCAGATACACATATGACTTCCATTACTATTCAATGGAGTTATGCATACTATTCAATGGGATAATACACCCCTGAGTACAGATCTAAACCAATCATTCAAAACCTCCTATATTATAGTTATGTTCCTTGTATTACTTAATTTGAAATTTCTTAATGGGTGAAAAAAGACTAAAGCTCTGTTTCTTCCTCAATTCAATTAATCGTGTGCATTATGTGAATACTTTTTAAACCCATAAGAGATAGATTTGAGTTCAGGGATCGGTATAGTGATGGCAACATCAGGAAAGCCCCAATTTTCCCTTTTGGGGATACTTTTTTCTGACTGGTTCTGATAATGAATGTTACCTCCAGCTCAGGGGACCTAGCAAGTGGAAATTATATTAGGTTCCTAAATTAAGTTACTTTTTTTAAACATTACTTTCAATTGATTTTTCCCCAGTATTTAAGGGGCCCTGGATGGAAATAAAAGATTCTTCATTCCTGCTAAAGAGTAAGGAACTAGGAATCATTTTGGAATGAGTTTTGACACTGGGTATCTGTGTGGCCTTAGTCAATTTATTTAACCTCTCTGGGCCTTGGCTTCTTTGCCCATAAACTGGGGAGGAAAACTCAAGCTCATAAAGTCCTACTCAAAAGACCTATTAGAACACAGAGAAAACTTTGGTTTCTGTAAAGCTATTCTAGTGGAGAAGAGAATCTAGAGTTTCTATCAAACTCTAAAAGATTCAAATACAGGTTTGGTGATATGCTAGATGCCTCCTATTGGGAGAATCAGCCAGCCCATTGAAGCTCAGAAAGGCTCACCATGACCTTCCCATCAACAGATGTTTTTTGGTCACAAAATTTTTTTTTTGGTGGGGCAATGAGGGTTAAGTGACTTGCCCAGTGTCACACAGCTAGTGTCAAGTGTCTGAGGTAAGATTTGAACCCAGGTCCTCTTGAATCCATGACTGATGCTTTATCCACTGCTCCACCTACCTGCCCCCAGCCACAAAACTGTTGAACTGGTTGTAGAGGGGCTAAACTCTGCACTGCAGAGAGAATACCTATAGTGACAACATAAAGGATTTATAATTACTATCTAGTAGGGCTTTTCTGAAGTCCAGTTCCCATTTATCAGTTGCTAAAATGGCAGATCAGAGGAATGCTACTCAGTATACTCTGATTTTAGCAAAACATTTGATTACATCTCTCAATCTGGTTTTATGAACAAGATGACAGAATTAGCACTAGCCAACTGTATTATTTATTTATTTTTTGTGGGGCAATGGGGGTTAAGTGACTTGCCCAGGGTCACACAGCTAGTAAGTGTCAAGTGTCTGAGGCCGGATTTGAACTCATGTACTCCTGAAATCTAGGGCCGCTGCTTTATCCACTGTGCTACCTAGCTGCCCCCAGCCAACTGTATTATTAGGTGGATCTGGAATCAGTTGTGAATGGGCAGACCCAAAGAGAAAACCTATCTCATCAAATACAGTCTTCAACACCTAAATGGGTGACCATCAATATGCCTTTTATGGCTCTGAGACTCAGTTTCTTCTTTAGTAAAATAGGAAGGTTTATATTATTCTATCTACCTCGGTGGGTTGTTGAAAAAGATTTGTAAGCCTGAAAGTCTGATAGAAACAGGATAGATTATTACTGAAATGCTATTAATAAAATTATCCCTGAGTACTCTCTTAAAAATGTAAAGCAAACTTAATTTTTTTCCTAGTTTCTCTTTAGAGTTCATTTCACTTTATTGCATTCTAATTCCCTGAAAATCAGTAATCTAGATGTGGCAATTTTCCTTAACCAGAATAGTTTATTAAATGATACAGCCCATCTTTAGTACATGCTGGGTCTGCTTCCTGAACCTTCTACCTTCATCCCTCTTTAAGAGAGTTTCAGAAAAGATTTTGTGCCATTCTCACTTCAGAATCAATTTATTCTATTTGAAGGACTGATCTAGTGAAAACATTCAGAAATCTTAACCATAGGCACACACAGGTAGGTGAAAACTACAGGGACAACAGCTGTAGTTGGCCTGTGGTCCAGATACCATTCTATTCAAAAGGTCAAGCACATGCCAATCTCAGACAAGGCATTATTAGTCTGTTATTATCAAAATAGCACTACTTGGAGTAGTGAGTGCTGGAATTAATAGGCAGAGAACCTTGAAATGCTTATTATTCTTAGTTCATGTCTATACACAGCAGAATTGGCTGTGACATAATTGAAAGATCGCTTTGTTGCTTTCTTAATCATGTTTTTGTAGCAATCAACTGGATGGACAAAGTGATGGCTTTATGACTGAGATGACTTAAAGAGACCAGGTGCCATGACCCACTGATTTCCTTTGCATAGATGGAATTTAAATAGCTTGACTGGACATGGAGAACCACCCCCCCCCTTTTTAAATAAAGTGTCCACAGGAAAAGAAATCCTTAAAAAATAAAGCACTGATTTTTAATTAAAAATATACACAGCAATAAACTCATTGGCTTTTAAAAATTATTAGGAACATCCAGTTATATGTTTCTATATTACTACTCAATATATTTCAGTTTCAGATTAAGGCAGGATAAGAGGTAGTAAGCAGGAGTAAAAGAGAGAGAAGAGAGTAATACAGGCAAAAAAAGGAGGGAGAGAAAGGGAAAAAATAGAAAATGGCAGATAAAGGGGAAAGAACAAAGAGAAGTGCAGAGAGAGTAGAAAGAAATTAGACAAAGGGAAGGAATAGTAAAGGAAAACAGATATAGAGAGGTTGGTGAGTGAGAAAAGATGAAGAGAAATAGAGATATATACAGGGAGTGGAAAAAGAATTGTTCATAGAAGGGATCAATTTAATGACTTCAGTAGGTGCTTAGGTTGGGGAAATACTTATGAAATGGGGGACTGGCCACTGAGCCCAGTCCTTATGAGCATGCTGAGAGCCAAGGATGTAGTTCCCTAAGCAGGGAGGCTGAGGGGCCTGCTTCCAGGAAAGTTGTGATGATGGATAATGCAAGTGTCTTAGACTTGGAGCATGCACAGATGCTCTGCACTGCCATAACTAAGATTGAATCCAAAAGGGACCAGTCAACCAAGGCCTCAGCCATTCTCTATTGGTAAGCTTCTTTGCTTCGACCCCTTCTCTTTGTGTGATTTTTTTTTTGCAGGGCAATGAGGGTTAAGTGACTTGCCCAGGGTCACACAGCTAGGAAGTGTCAAGTGTCTGAGGCCAAATTTGAACTCAGGTCTTCCTGAATCCAGGGCCGGTGCTTTATCCACTGTGCCACCTAGCTGCCGCTCTTTGTGTGATTTCTTACTGGGTGACGGTGTCCAGTGAGAGACAATGCTATACAGGGAGAAATCTTGGGCCTTCTACTGAGACTGACATGTCATTCAATAAATAGAGGCTTTGGTTCTTTGCTTTGGAATTTGTTCTTTGGTATTAAGTGAAGATTATCTTGTAGGCTACAGCCTCATGAGTTGGAAGATTAGGAGAGGGAGCCATGAGGTCCAAGTATGAGAGTCCAGTCCACACTGGCTTCTAAATAACAGCCCAGCAATGATGCCCCAAGGAGGAAGGAGGTACCAACTGTTAGATTCCAGCAACTAACAGCCCAGCTCCATTGAGACAGTTAATGTTCTAATTAATATCAATTGTCTTTTATAAAATAATATTTACTTTGAAAATTTGGTAAGCACCAAAATATAGTCTTCCTTCAAAATACTTCAGGGGCATTCAGTACCTGAGACAAAGATATATCTGGCAGTGAATCCGGATACAAACTTGGTAGAAACCAATGCTATGTAGAAACTGTTAAATCTGAGCCTACTTCTTCAATGATGACAGCATAGGGAAAAGTAAACCCTTTAGGTTTTGGGGGGAAGACTGTTCTTTTATATTGCTAACCTTTCCAAATAACTGTTCCTCTGTAAAGGGTAATTGATGTTCATAAGAACATTAATTGTCCCAATGGAAATGGGCTTTTATTTGCTGGAACCCCAACAGTGGTCTGAATTTATCTATAATAAGAGCTCTAATTGATGGAAGCAGAGTATAGATACCTTGAACCCCAGAACCTCGAGTGACAGATTTGGCTGTTCTGAACCAAACAGTACTCACTACATGCCAGTTCTTTATTAAACATCTCTGTCATGTAAACAGTAATACAGGTCATGTTTAATACACATTAATATATTGATGTCAATTTCACAGGTCAAGTCTCCACTTAAACATGAAAAGATTAGAAGGAATCATCAGGATAATTGAGACGGCATTAGCACAATACCAAAATAACTGATCAAATCAATGAAAACAAATATTTCAACTAAGACAAGCCTAAGATTTTGAAGCAAAATGCTTTTATATGACATATGCAGAGAATTAAGGCTGATGTGTGTTTGTTCTTCATTTTGACTTCAGCTATTAAAATTAGTCTCCCACTTTACCTAGCTTATGGAATCTTGGTCATTAGAGTGGAAAGTACTTTTAAGAGTCATTTAGTCCATTATTATGCTTAAGGCAAAACCCCTCCTAAGCCATGGTAATAAAATTTAAAGTAGGAAAATATAGGGGAAAGGAAATCTTCTGACAGTCTTGAGATGGGAGGGAGTGGGGTTCCTAGTATCAGATCTAGGACTAAGTAACTATATAACCTTGAAAAAGTGACTTAAAACAATGCATGTACCTGTTCTACATACCCAGTCACTCTATTCATTTGACAGCATATACTAAGAGGCCTACTATGTGCTGGGCACTGTGCAAAGCACCAAGGAATCAGAAATAGAAATGAAACAGTTCCTGATTCCAAAGATAACAACTTCTCTGGGCCTCAGTTTCCTTATCTATAAAGTAAAATACCTAGACTAGGTGACCTTCCAGATCCAGCATTTGATGAATCAGTCCTAAAAACATTTTAAATGAATGTTAGCAATGACCACAGAAGTAAGTAGTCTGGAGAAGTAAATAGAGGGTCTGACAGGAATCCATCATCTCTAGACTTTTTTTAAAAATCCCATATCCATACCAAAAAAATTTAAATGCATATCATATTATATATACATATGTGAATATATGTATACACACACACATATATATGTGTGTGTATGTAAATACATTTTTACATATTTAAAAATTATGTGCATGTACATAATGGTGGCCCAGTGGATAGAGTGCTAGGTCTAGAGTTTAAAAGATTCATCTTCCTGAATTAAATTCTGTCCTCATATACTAGCTGTGTGACTCTGGGAAAGTCACAACCCTGTTTGCCTCAGTTTCCTTATATGTGAAATGAGTTGGAGAAGCAAATGGCAAACCACTCCAATATCTCTGCCAAGAAAATCCCAAATGGAGTCATAAAGAGTCTGACATGACTAAAAAATGACTGAACTCAACTACTATACTAATAATCGTATACATAATAAAGCTCATACAAAGTTATGTGTTAAAACATAAATTTGAAAAGGAAAAGATAAAAACCCAATGGTATTTTGAAAATATTTTATTAATGCAAAGATTCTTTTGTTTTCATTAAAACATCTATATACATATAAATCATTTTATATTTTATATAAAATGGTTGTTTGTTGGTTGTTGTCCTTCATTCTTGAAGAGGACCAAAATGACATCACTATGTTGGGGTCAAAGTACAGTGTGTCCAACTGTTGCTCATCAGACCAGTAGGTGCTCAAAGGCTCGACCACAGGTAAGGCACAAAAAGTCCAGATGATCATTTGGAATGGAGATGTCTCTACATTTGTGCATTTTGCATTTATTTCAAGCTACTACAATTCTGATTTCTCCTACAGTGCCTTCTTTGATGTGGGCATGACATCCGAGGTGGCCCTGTACCAGTGTCTCCCAGATCTCACAAAATTATTTTATATGTAATATTACATATAGATCTAAATAAATATTTTCTATACATGTTAAATTATTTATATATAAATATTATTTAGAATGATATTTTAGTGAGAGAAATGTAAATAAATATGCATCTTTTTAAAACTTTTTTGGTTTAACACTTTGTGAAACAGTGCTTCAAAGGTCTAAATCTGTATTCAGCATATTCCAATAATGGAAGAAGTTCATCATTGGCTATCTTACTAAATCATGATAATCGTTTTTTCTGGTCTATCTATCAATTATGTAAAGGTTTGTGCTGAACTTTGGCTAGTAAATTTACATTTTCTCTGATTTCCATCATTTTAGTAAGTTATTTGGAAAGCATTATATATATATATATATGTCTATATATATATATCAAATGGGTTTAAAATCCACTGAAACTCTTGATTTGAAATATTTTTAAAGAAAGTTAGAAAATTCTCTTTCCCAATACTTTCAAATGTACAGATATGGGGATTTCTATAGGTGGCATACTTATATTGTTTTCAGCAATCCATCAAAGAGAGGGTATAATAATTACTTTGAAGGAAAAGATGGTCCATAGTATCAAACGCTACAGAGAGGAAAAAAAGAAGAACTGAGGGAAGAAATATCAGGTTTTCACTTTAAGAAAGCATGTAACTTTGAAGAAACCAGCTTCTGTTGAGTAAGGATTCAAGGGTAAAAAAGAGGTTAAGAGTTAGGAGGCTGGAAGGATAGTAGTATCCTTATGGAAATAGGGAAATATAGAAGAGTGAGTTTAGGGCAAAAGAATATATAATGAGATACAGATAAATTCAACCCATTGCAATCCATCCATGTCTTCTCATCTTGTGCTGTTCACTTGTCACCATGAAAAACAGCAATAAAATAGCGAGTGGATGTCTTATTTACTGGTCACTGTTGCAGAACACAGAGCCTGCTTGTTAAGTTATAGCTTGTAGTGGCTGTGATGTGATCTCACCTTAAGGATCAAGGATAGGGGCCAGGTATGGGAGAAATGTTGCCTGTACAGTTGCTGGGGATACTTGAGTGCCAGGAAGATTGATCTATGACGTAGTCCCAGGAAAGCTGTGAGAAAAATAGATTAGAGAAATGTTGGTTGTTGTGAGTGAAAGGGGCAGTGAAGTTGTGTTGGAGGTAAGCCCACTACTGGCTGGGGGTGGGGATGTTATCCATCTTCCTACACTTTGAGAGGTTGGTCACATAATTCTCTTGGAGTCAGGCTATGCCCCCAGAGGGATCGGGCTCATGATTTAGTGACCCCCCACTTTAGAGTCACAAACACTTGGGTTCAAGTTCTGACTGACATATATTAACTATGACCATGGAAGTCACTTAACCTCTCAGTATCCTTGGTAACTCTCTAAGTATAATGGTTAGAGAGGAGTTGCTGATTAGCATTGGTGGAAGGAGTTTCTACACAAGGAGTTCCTAATCATAAGTCCAGACTTAAAAAAATAGCTGTATGATCCACCTTACCTTTGTGTTTTAGTAGAAAACAACTGGAACATGTGATGAAAAAGGAACTCTGTTAAATAAGTAGTATGTATCCAAAGATCAGTCATTTATGAGTTTTAGAATATATAATTCAATCTCCAATAATGAGTAATATACTTCCCTTGTACATTTTCCTCAAATTGATGGTAAATGTAAATGAAAATAGTCTATATTTAAAAAAATAAAAGGGAAAATCTGTTCACAAAAACAATATCTACTCTCAAGCTGAGACGTTTTATGCCAATTTCCCCCCAGCTGGTTCAATTTTGCTTTACAGCTGATCGTATATTAGGGGTTTGTAATGGAAATGCTGAAAGCACCATAAATGCCCTGACACTGGTGGCTACTGCAATAATAATGGAGCCTTTAATCACTACCTGTGTAGTGAAGGGTACAGGGGGGAGGAGAAGAGGCTCTCTTTGCATTGGAAATACAGAGAGGCTATGGAAAATTCCTTGGGGAGAAATAAGCATCTTTGGGATATTAGCTAAGTATTTCACCAATGACCTTTAGTCAGTGCAACTGTTCCCTCTGAAACAAGAGGCTAGTTACAGGTGATAAATGGAAAGTCATACTAACAGGTACACCGATATAGTAGCAATTACTCCGTGATGCATTACTCCATCCTTGTTGAGGTTACAAAGATAACAGTACTTTGTTATTTAGTATGGATTTTCCTAATTGTAAAACCCCTTATGATTTATTACACAGGCTATGATTAGACCCAGGCTGAGCTAATCGATACCCTATTAATTACTAGTTGCTGTTTTACATGCACTATGACAGTAACTGAATTCTAAAAGTTGTTAAGTTATCTAAGCCCAGAGCTGAAATTAGACACATTTGTCATAAGTACAAAAGGCTCATTTCATGTAAAGAGGAAGCCATTATGCTAAGAAAAATTGGATGCAATTTATATGGGAGCAGACAGACGGCTGTGTGTTAAGGAGAAAACCATTTCATTTGTTGATCATATCCCATTTGAGCAGTAGTGAACAGATGACTGTTTGCAAGAGTACCATTAGCTAATAGTATTTCTCATCACTCACTAATATTTTATAATAATTAAAATTATATACTTTTCCTGAAAATATCATTATACCATCAGATACCTGAGTCATCTAATTTATAAGACCAAAATTACTAGCATAGAGTGTTAAGCATAACTGTTAAATCAGATATAATTGTATGTATGTGTGTCTATTCATTGTACCTAAGTTAAGTAAATATTATATGAGTCACATGATCAGCAAAAAATGATACAAATAAAGCAAGAATCATAGATTAAAGACTGTAAGGGGACTTGAAGGTCAATGAGTCCAATCCCCTGATCGGACAAAAGAGGCTTAAGTGACTTGCTCAAGGTCACATAGTTGGTAAGTGACACAGATTAGACCCGAATCCAAGTCCCCTGATTCCAAATCTCATGCTCTTTCCATGGTGCCTTATTGTTTCTCTTATATAATAATACCTTACACTGAGGAATCCTCACTCAATGGGTAAAGGAAACAATTCGACTAAAATAATCTCTCAAATTCTATGAGCTCAAATCCACTTGTGCTCAATTAGACTGAGCAGGACAGGTGAAGAAACTAAGCTCCAGTGACTTGCTGAGGATCACTGCACAGGTCGATGGAAAAGCTAGAATCTGAACTTTCACCTCCTGCATTTCCTCTCCAGTGCTCAGCCTGCTGAACCATGCCATGTCTCTCTTAAGGTAGGAAAGATGTTGGCAGTTGGGGAGATCTATGTAACCCTTGTGTCAGAAGGACTGGTGGCAAGAAGAGCGTAAGCTACCATTGTTCTCTCTTGGCTTCAATCCTCACTCAGAAGTCTATACTATTGGGTAATCTTGTACTCTCTTCATCATGTGTACTCGCTCTGGCCACAAGATACTGGAAATAAAATTTTAATAGCAAGTAACAGTTTCTTGAGTCAGCAATGACAACATTCTAATACTAGAGGTAACATCATCTTGTAGAAAGAGCTCTGAATGCAGAATCCCATGATCCTGACTCTGCCATTTGCAAGCGATTATGATTAAGGGGAATTAACTTCTCCCTTAATTTTTCTGAAACTCATCTATTAAATAGAGATAAATAATATCATTAACACTACTGTATCTCATTGGGCTAGTGTAAGAACACAATAAGATAACGTGTTGAAAGCACTTTGTTAATCCCCTGTTATCTCTGCAGTGTCCAAGGTCACACAGACTTCCAAACTTTGAAATCTTGCTGGAAATATGGAAGTACTGTGCTTTGCTGTCAACCCCAGCTCTCACATGACCTGGAGCTTTCTCTTGGTGGGGTCTCTCTCTTCTATTTCAGTGCCTCCTTAGCTTTGCGGAATCAGTAACAGTCTCCAGAGCATAAGAATCTCCATGCTAGAAGTAATTGTTTGCATTCCACATCTGGAGTACTCTCCTCCTCATTTCTGACTCTTGGAATGCTAACTCGCTTCAAGGATGACCTAGGTTGCAAGCCTGGGTGACTGGGAGACTGGTGGTAATAGGGAAGTTAGGAAGAAAGAAGGACTTGAGGGAAAAGATAATGAGTTTCAATTTTGGATGTGTTGAGTTTAAAATGTCTATAGGGCATCTACTGTAAGGCATTTAAAAGGCAGTTGGTGTGCAAGACTACTGGAGGTCACGAGAAAGGTTAGGGCTGGACAAGTAGATTTAAGAATCAGCGATCTTCATAGAACTGATAACTGAAAACCACAGAAGCTGATGAGATCACCGAGGGAAAGAGTACAGAGGAAGGAGATAAGAGGGGCCAGGACACAGCCATGTGGTACTCCTACTCTTAGTAGTCATGGCATGAATAAAAATCCAGCAAAGGAGATAGACAGGATACAGTTGTGTCACAAAAACTTAGAGAGAAAAGAGTATCCGGACAAGAGGGCTACTGACAATGTGAAAGTTTGCAGAAAGGTCAAGAAGGAGGAGGATTAAGCAAAGGCCAGTACAAATGGCAATTGAGAGTTCCTTAGTAACCTTGGAGAGAGTGGTTTCAGTTACATAATGAGGTCAGAAGCCAGACTACAAGAATTAAGAAGAGAGTGAGAAGAAAGAAAGTAGAGGAACCAGCTGTAATCAGACTTCTAAAGGAGTTTAACCAGGAAAAGGAGATACAGGGCAATGGTTAGTGAGGATGGATGGCTCGAGTGAAGGTTTTTTGTGTGTTTTGGTGGGGATTTTTGAAGATGGAGAAGCCATTGTAGGCATTAGGGAAGCAGCCAGTAGACAAGGGAAAGACTGGAGATTGGTGAAGAGATGATTTGCAAGAAGACCATCTCTTCTTGTGAAAAAGAGGTGGAGGAGCTTTAGTGTGTGTGTGTGTGTGTGTGTGTGTGTGTAGGTGTTTATGTATTATGTTTGAGGAGAAGTCTCCAACTACAGTTCCTTTATTCTCTTCTGAAGCCAAGTCAATTAGGGAAAATGGGTTCCCAAACTATTAGGACCTAAGTCTGTCTATGATACAACAGAGATAAGAAGTGGTGTGGTATAAAGCACTCTGAATTTTAGCTACTCACTTCCCATGCCATGTCAGCAAATCACTTACTGTAACTTCTCTTAGTCACAATTCCCTTATAGGCAAAATGGGAGGACTGGAGTAAAAGGCTTCTAACATCCTTCCTACCTTTAAATCCATGATTATATCTTTCAATTAATTAAGAAGTAATTGAAAGTCATATAAATATGCTACAAGTGGGGGAAGTTAGGTGGTGCAGTGGATAAAGCACTGGCCCTGGATTCAGGAGTACCTGAGTTCACATCCGGCCTCAGACACTTTACACTTACTAGCTGTGTGACCCTGGGCAAGTCACTTAACCCCCATGGTCCCGCAAAAAATAAAAAAAATTTAAAAAGAGAGAGAATGAAGGACAAACAACAACAGTAAGTAGCATAATATGCTACAAGCATTAAAGAGATGGCACTTCTCATGGACCTATAGCCCTACTTTCTCCAGCTAATTTTTTTAGTTTGCAAGAATGCCTAGTCCTCATTCCCATGAGGTTGAGGAGCACATGGTAGGGTTCTATCAACACCTTTTTTTCCCGATCCATTTCAGGCATCTATATCACTCTTTTCTGTAAGCCCAAGAAACACTCCTTCTTGTTCATTTTATCCACTTGGAGATAAAATAAAAATTTAATTTAAAATATAATTATAGTTTTCTCTTGTGTATGGATTTCATAGCACCATAATACTTGGATTCCACAGACCCTTACTCAATGGAGAAAGTTCACTTTGGACTACACCCTCCAGGAGTTTGTACATGGGCTCTGTAATCTACCAATGCTACTCCCTTTGGATAGGCATGCTTCTCATATGTATAGTTTAAAAGATTTGAAAATCTTTTAAGGGACTAGGCTGAAGAAATATGACAACTTAATTTAGACCATACTAGAATTAGTAAGGCTTACAGAAGCAAGTGAAGCACTGAGAGAAGTCAATATATTCCATATAACAGTGATCTGAGAGAAGAGCACATCCCAGAGTATGATTTTTTTTATACCAAGAGAAGTCTATGATGCTTTCTAATTGTTATGCTAAGAAGTTAGTACTCACAGAACTGTTCCTGTGGTGAGTTTCCTTAATACATCCCCATGAGCTAATTAATGTAGCTCTTTCCCACTGTATTGGGGGTCTAGACAGGTTAATTAGTAGTCAACTAGCATTCCCAAGAGACATATGGGATTAGCACCCATTTCATTTAATACCTTATTCAATTCTTCATTATTGTATCACCTTTATATTTTAATTAAATGTCTTTGCTTTGAATTGTGTTATCCTGTTAGGTCTTACATAAAGTTTTATACACACACACACACACACACACACACACACACACACACACATATATATATATATATGCATATATATGTATGTATATATGCATGTATATCATTAGGGAATTAGAATTTTGAAATGAGGATTATTCCCTTTAAATAGAGGGTATTTAACACCTTATTCGTTTCATCAATGTTTTGTCCCCTTCCTATTTTAATTAAATATTTTTGCTTTGAATTCATGTGACATCTATCATCTTACTTGGACTTATAAACTGGTATATATCACTGGGGAATGGGCAGTTAGAGTTTTGAATCAGAATATATTCTTCCTCCAATGGTACTAGAAACCGAGAGGTAGCTGAGAGGGGGCAAATAAAATATATCCCAACATTTGTAGTGTTTCTAGTTAATGAAGGTGAAAAAGAATAACAAGGCAAAAGGTGTATAATGTTGAACATATAATTACTAAATGAAGGAAGAGAATCAGATCTGGGACAAGAAATTTGCACACTCTAAGGAATGTTTGAAGGTTGTGTTAAAAGACATGCAACTTGATCTTTTCAGAAAATAAATACCTATGGTCAGAGGACAGAACTTAATAGCATTAAAAAGGTGTGGATTTTAAAAAATTTTAATTTATTTATTTTTGTTACATTTTAAGTTCTGAGCTATCTCCCTCCCTCCTTCCCTTCCCACCCCTACTAGAGGCCACCTTTTGACGCAGATACATATTACACATGTAAAATCATATTATGCATGTGTCTATTTCTCAGGTTGTTTTTCCTCTGGAGGTAGATAGCATCTTCCTTCACAGGTCCTTTGTAGTTAATTTGGGTATTTATAATACTCAGAATAACTTAGTTATTCACAATTGTTCTTCAAACAATATTGCTTGTTACTGTATACAATGTTTTCTTGGTTCTACTAATTTCACTGTTCATTAATTCATGAAATCCTTCCATGGTTTTTCTTTTTCTTTTCTTTTGCGGGGTAATGAGGGTTAAGTGACTTGCCCAAGGTCACACAGCTAGTAAGTGTCAAAGTGTCAAGTGTCTGAGCCCGGATTTGAACTCAGGTACTCTTAAATCCAGGGCTGGTGCTTTATTCACTGTGCCACCTAGATGCCCCCCACCATGTTTTTTCTAAAATCAACCATCTCATCATTTCTTATAGCACAGTAATATTCCATTACAATCAAAATATGATACAAAGGAGGTAAAGAACCCCTGTTCTAAGGGGAGACTTGTTCATCTATAAGTATATACTTAATGTTTACAAACTGAATTCAAGATAGTTATTAGGAAGGAGTGTACTAGCAGCAGGGTGATCAGAAAAGGTTCCATGTAGAAGGCAGTGTTTGAACTGTCTTGAAGGAAACCCAGGATTCTAAGGTATGAGGTTGAGGAGAAGGTGCATTCCAGGCAAGGAGCTAGTGCAAAGGCATGGAGGGAGGAAAAAAAGTAAGTAAATTCTTTCATTGTAATCAGAGGAAGTAGGGTGATGTATATACTGTTTCCATTGGAACAATGGTGAAGTAGAACAATTTATCCTGAGAATAATCTTTTCAATAAAGTGCCCCTAAAAGCTAATGGGATGATTTTTAGTCTTCTTTCAAGGAAGCCAGAAGCATTTGTCATGTTTCATCTTCCTGTCCCCACTTGTTCATTTAAACATCAGTCCTTCAAAACACGAAGCGCTAACTTTCGCAAAGAGTCATGGAAAATGCCCAGGGTTAATAGAAACTCTTCCTCTGTCTTCTCCTTATTTTGTTATTTACCAAAAACCCTGGGTGTTTCTCATAGCCAAAACTTTCCAGAGGAAAGGGAGGGGAAATGGCTGTATAGAATAAAAATCTATTTAAGACACTAATCATGGAACTGGAAAACTTAAGTAAATTTATTAAGCAATGTTTGTTTGGCCAGTTTCTTTGATAAGAAGCTCTATATTTCAGTGTTAGTCACACTAGCCCAAAGCAATTCTGATTTAGTTTAAATTGAAAAAAAAATTCAACCTCTTTAAATTGTTTTGCCTAACAGATTGGATTATAGGTATGTGTGCCAAATAGAGACATCTTTTTATACTGATGGCAGAGGAAGGATAAGTTTTACAATGAATATTCCAAGCACTGTCCTAAGTATTCCCCCAACCCATCACCCTCTGTCCCTTTAGTATGCATTCTTTATATAGAACAGTCATTTGGAAGCCAGCTCTAAGATTAGAAAATAGCATTCATAGATTATTCTCCCTTCTCATAAAAATATGCAATGGAATTGGCTAGATTTAGCTCTGATACCCAGTTTGAAAGGAATGAGAAACAGTGTGTTAAAAGAACAAAATCTTTTGCCTGTAAATGATTGAGGACTCCCAGTAACTTACCCAGCCACAATGACTCAGAGAGTTGTTGGGAAGAGAATTTACATCCATTGCTCTCAGGGGAGAAAGCTGACCAGGCTGCTAGTGCTTTTTAGAAGCAAAGTGACTAATTCATTGGTTGCTCATGAATACTTTGTTTTGGGCCTGTTTAGTTTGTACTGGGATCTGGAACTACGCCATTAAGAGAGGCACTCAATTTATAGCTTTCAACTTGGATGGAATCAAGATTCTGGGTGGACTGTACTCCATGCTTGTCCCCTTTCCTCTGCTTTGTGGGGGGAAAAATAAGCAGTGACAAAATCCTTGGAGAAGAAAACAGATCCCAGGAAAATTGAGGAAGGCTAAGTTTACCGATAATGGTCTGAGATACTATATAAAGAAGAGAGAACTAAGGGAAAGAGATTAAAATTAGAACAAGAAATATTTAGAGTAGACAAAATAAAAAATTGGGGGCGTACTAAGCATAATTAATATACTTCTAGAGAAGTCACTGTAAAGTATGTCATGTACAGTTTTGCTCTGCTGATATATTTCCTGTCCTACAGAATTATTGCAGATGGGCCCAATCATATATTGTAAAAAGTTGCCCCCATCTTTTTTTGTCATGTAGAAACATTTATATTTGAATTGCTTTTTTCAATAATACCAATTAAGTTTTCTTCTCAGTTATTTGTTGGTGTTTTTATATAACATTAATTTCCAAATATACCCCACCCACATTCCCTATCTAGAAGTAACAAATAAAATGACACTCACAAAAACCCAAATTAGCAAAACCAATTGACACATTACCATAGTACAATAGCATATGTGACATTTTACACCTTAGCACTCTATATCTCCAGTGAAAGGACAGAGTTGTATTATCTCACCTAGGGCCAAAATTAGTCAATATAATTACAATGTTCAATTTCATTTGGTTGTTCTTTCTGTTTACTGTTTACCTTGTTTCTGCTTACTTCACATCATCACATACAAATCTTCCCACATTTTTTTCTGAATTACTTATATTCATCATTTTTTTTCAAGTCAATACTCCACTGCATTCACATGCATCTAGTCTAGAAAATACCTGGTCTTTAGGACCCCAGGGACCTGACTCAATTCACATTCATACCAGTTCATTTGCCTCATTGCAAGTAGATGGGGGATTATGTGCACACAGGAGATTTTCTGCAAATATAACTTAGATCTTGATCTGGTATGGTGTCTTATATCATACCTTTGGTGAGTTCCTGGCATTGAAGTGCAGAGTCCCTCAAGCTTTCCTACTGAGAGCAAGAGACCTGGAATCTGAGTACTCTATGATGACTGAGGGCAGAAGTCTGGTTACTTATCTCATATAGCATAATATAACAGGATAGAGTAAGATCAACTAATGGATAGGAACATTTCTCTGATCAGATAAGATGATAAAATAAATGATGGAGAGGAGAAAGTAAACCATTCTTATTTTGCTAATTGTTTATATTCCAAGGAGGGTAGTGTCTAGGTTGGGGGAGAAAGCCATTAGTAGATCATGGAAACAGAAGAAGAATAAATAAATATAACAGATCACCTAGTTTCTCTTAATTGGTTCGATTTATTAAGTACAAATGAACTATAAGAGAATGATTTTTTTTAATGTTGATCAAGTATTTACTAGTATCAAATACTATGCTAAGTGTTGGGAATACAAATACAAAAGTAAAGACAATCCTTGCCCTCAAGAAGCTTACATTCTAATAGGAGCAGGGGAGTGGTGGCAAGTGTCTAGGATAATAGATCTCAAATATAAGGGGGTAGCACTAAACCATACATATGAACTCCTGTGGATCTGTTATTGACTTAGAAAACAACATATTAATATCATCTATGTTCTCTTGTATTTATTCACTTAAATATTTCCCAATTCAGTTTAATGTGGTTCAGATGTGAGCAGTATATTTGACAACTTTGTCTAGAAAGTTACAGGAACGGTGAAATGGGTCACAGAGGCATAGGTAGGTTGATACTCCCTTCTCAGAGCAATGTCAGAGTTAATTTGATCATGATTTTTTTAGCGAGGGAGCGAGGAAGGAGAGAGGGAAGAAGTGTGGTACAAAAAATTGATGAGAAGATGGCTTGGGATCAGGGAATTATTAACCTAGAGATGGAAAGAACTTCTGGAAATATATGAAAAAAGCATGGTGAAGTAGAAAAAGTAGAGAATTTGGAGTTACTGGATGTGTTTGCATATCCTAAGCCTGCTACTTACTGCCTGCATGATCTTGGCAAGGTCATTTCATATCACTGGGCTTTGTTTTTTTTCATTTTTTGAAATGAGGAATTTGAATCAAGTGACTGAAATTCCTGAGTCTATGTACTATTATCTAATCCAATACGATGCACATTCTAAAGTGAAAATCAGGGACAATGAGCAGAGGGATGGAACGGTGATGCCCATGGAAAGAGATGATGAACTTGGTAGTATATGAATCTCACAAACAACCAAGGTGATGAATACAGAAAAGTAAGGGGTGGGAAAGTGAAAAGAGAAACAATAGAAGGAAAAGGAAAAGGAAAAGGAAAAGGAAAAGAACACCCTAGTCCCCTATAGATTGAGGGGCTAAGGTTGATAGCCTATATAGTGGAACTATGTCATGGGGTAGAAATAATTTTCAGGACTGAAATGGAATACCCAGGAGAGTCTTCTGAGGTATTTTAAGCCCAAACCATCCATCAGCTTCACCAGTAGAGGAGTGTGTGAATATGATCCCTCCTCCACACAGCTGCCAAATTGATATTTCTAAGGCACATTGTCTGACTATGTACTCCTAACCTCAACAATTTCATTGGCTCCCTATTGCCTCTAAAATAAAATACAAATATCTCTGTCATTAAAAACCCTTTACTATATGGCTCCAGCTTACTTTTCTAAGATTACTAAAAATTATTTTCTGTAAAAAACTCCACGTTCCAGTCAAATTTTTGCTATTAGCTGTATACAACATTTCATCTCTCATCTACATGCCTTTGCATAGACTCTTCCCCCATTCCTAGAACATATGCTCTTTTCTCTTCTATCTCTTACAATCTCAAGCTCCCTTCAAGGCTCATCTCCAGTGAAGCCTTTCTTGATTCTCTTATATTTGTTCTCCAAAGGAAATATAAGCTCCTTGTGGTAAGAGACTATCTTGATTTTTGGTATTTCTTGATTTTTTGCTATTTGTATAACCAGAACTTAGCACAATGTTTAGAATATTAGCATAATCCCTTAATAAATGCTTCTTCATTAATTCATTAATGCCCTATTTACTTGTGCTCTACAGAAATTTTTTTGTATGTACCTTGCATATACTTTGTATTCATTTATAGGCTATGTGTTATTTCCCTTGATAAAATGTATGCTCCTTGAGGGCAGGGAATGCTCTGTTTTTAGCTTTGTATCCTTAGGGTTTGACATATAGTAGTACTTAATGAATGACTGCTGGTTAATTTGCTTTGAAGAGTTTAGAATTTGGAAGGCACAATCTCTAATGCATGGTTAGTTCTTCTCAAGAATCACTTCTTTAACAATTTAATAGCTGTCACAGTTGGAAATGACTTAAAAAAACAATTGAACAACAAAATGTTGGCAGATAATATTGGATCAACAGTTAAGAGAAACCAGAAACGTCAGACTGAAAGAGATGAGATACGTCACAAATTTCTATAGTTTCTCCTATGAAATACACTCATTGTTAAAATGTCTATGTAAATAGTGGAGAAGGAGGGAAGGATATCAGGGAGCGAAAGAGAAAGGGAGGGAGGAGGGAGAGAGGGAGGAAGGAGGGAAGGAAGGAAGGAAGGAAGGAAAGAAGGAAGGAAGGAAGGAAGGAAGGAAGGAAGGAAGGAAGGAAGGAAGGAAGGAAGGAAGGAAGGAAGGAAGGAAGGAAGGAAGGAAGGAAGGAAGGAAGGAAGGAAGGAAGGAAGGAAGGAAGGGAAAAAGAAAGAGAAGCTAGTTACAGAAAATTTCACTGTCCTATTACTGTCTTCACTTTCAATCGGGACAGATTACCTCAGCAACAAAGTTAGATCACTCAAGTAGCTTAAGTTTATTCATCCTTCCTTTCTTCACAATATTCTATTAATTTCAAAGGAATGTTCTTTACCAAAGTAAGCAGCCCAGCTGAGTTGGCAAATCAGGTGGTTGCCTGGACAGCAGTTTGACTGAAAGCCAAGGAGTATGGAGACAGAGAAGAAGAGGGAGAAAATAAGGGGAGATGAGAAACTAGTGCTTGGACAGAAAATTAACTAACTTCTCTATTGACATCAGTGGGGGGAAGAAAAAAAAACAGGCCTAGAGAGACCTCATCCTAGGCGTGGTAATGAGACCATGAAGAAAAAGAACCCAAGAAAGGGTTAGGCACTACAATAGGGGCCTGCAGTTGGATAGTAAAGTGATGTCAGGATTCTTGGAAGGAATTATTTAATGCCTTAAAACTGTGCCAAGCTGAGTAACACAAAGCTGGATTTCTCAGTTACCTTAATTATATTTTGTGGCATAGCCCCCAATTCTCATAGATGTTAGGAAAGATTAGCTCTGTTCTTGAATTGACTATGTGTCATGCTACAGAATTCTGGATGGGGAAAAGGGTGCTAGCAGAGAAGATAAAAGTGGATAAAGAATATAAACCTAGGGGGATGACTCTTGAAAGATGCTTTTCCCCTTTCTTTTCTCTTAAGTAGTGGCAATGGAGAGTTTTTTAAGTTGAACAGTAGCTTAGGAACTGTATTCGGGAGGGGCACTTGGGAAACATCTCATGTCAATCCGGAGATCATTGAACAAGAAGGGGATTCTAAATATCACAATTGGGGTGACCATAGTTCAGGTGTAGGATCACATTTCTGTGGCTACGTATGATGAAGAGATGTCTGAAGAATTATACCACTCCCAAGCTTCCTGATCTGTTACTTAACTTTGATTGGTCATCTACTAAATGCAAGTTATTATACTAAGTGCTGGGAATACAAAGAGGTATTAAATGTGTCCCTCTGTCCTTCAAGATCTTACCACCTTGGCATGGAGGCTGAATCCATACATAGCAGTATCAATATTGGTACGTGAACAAGTAGGAAGTGTCCAATGAGTTCTACACACCAACTCCAGTCAAGGTTAGTGGCAAGAGAGGGACAGCATTAAGCAACTCACCTATGAGCTACATAGGGCACTATTATGGGCATAGAGGTGGGGGAATTTTTAGGGGGCAGAAGAATCAAACTTATTGCAAGAAGATCACAGAATTGCAGGGTTAGAAAGGATCTTTGGAGTCCATAGAGTTCAATACATACATGAACAAGAATTCCTTATACACAGAGCCCATGGAATGTTCATGCAGCCTCTTCTTGAAGCTTTTCAATGAGAGAGAACCCAATACCTTCAGAAATAGCCTATTCCACTCTTGAGTAATGTTTATTTGATATTTAACTATTAGGATGTTTTTGCTTATTGCTAAACCTAAATTTGCTTCCTTGTAACCTCAACCCACATTCCTAGGCTTGCCCTCTGAAACCAAGCAAATCACATTTAGTCTCACTTCTACCTGGTCACCCTTTAAATACTTAAAAACAGCTATCATGTCCCCAAGTCTTCTCTTCTGTGTACAAACTGCCAGTTCCTTTAAATGATTCTCTCGTTCAAGTCTCTCTCCAATCCAGGTTATCCTTCATTCACCTGTCAAACTGATCTTCCTAAAACATGGGTCTGATCTTCTCTCTCTCTCTCTCTCTCTCTCTCTCTCTCTCTCTCTCTCTCTCTCTCTCTCTCTCTCTCTCTCTCACACACACACACACACACACACACACACACACACACACCTCAGTGGCTCCTTCAAAATCTAGCCCCTTCCTACATGTCCAGTCTTCTTACAATGTTCCCCCTTCTACACAGTCTGTGATCCAGTGACGTTGATCCTTGCACACAACATTCCAGATTCCAATTCTGGGTGTTTTTATTGGGTTTCCTCCATTCTTAGAACTCTCACCCTCATCTCCTTCTACCTCCTAGTTTCTCTGACTTGTTTCCAAGCCTCAACTAAATTTTTACCTTTTGGAAGAAGTTTTCCCAATCCACAAATTAGTGCCTTTCCTCTAAAACTGCTCCTGATTTTTCTTCTGTAAATCTTGTTTATAGTTGCATATAAATATATAAATCTCATATATGGTTGTTTATATGTTATCTCTCCCATTAGACTCTGAGTTCCTGGCCCAACATAGGCACTTAGCAAATGCTAGTCGACTGATTGATGGAATAATTCTCATATGGCATGAACTTGAGATCTTGCATTATCCTGGTCTCCCTTCTCTAGATACTCAAGTCAAGTCAGCAAATATTAATTGCTGATCGTGTGGCAGGCACTGTTAAGTGCTGGAAATCTAAAGAGGCAAAAAAGGGGCCTTGCTTTCACAAACCTCACAGTTTAATAGAGGAGACAACATGCAAGCAATTATGTACGAAGAAGCTATTCAGAATATACTGGAGCTAATTAAGGTCCTTCCTAAATGTGGTATCCTAAACTTAACACAACCCTCCAGTGTTGGTCCAGGGTAGAATTCAGCAAATCATCACTTCTCCATTGCTGGACACCCTGGCCTCTCATAGTGCAGCTTACATTTCCATTAACTTTCTTGGCTACCATATCACGATGGTGACTCATATTGAACTTGCAGTCCACAGAAAACCCCATGCCATTTTCAGATGAGCCACTTTCCAGCTGTGCCTTCTCTATTAATTAGGACCATGGATAAATGGAAGATAACCTTCTGACTGATTTGGGGGCATTTTAATACTTAGTTATGCCCTCTGAGTGACACTATACCCTCCAGCATTTGATAAATGAAATTTTTGTTATCTTTTCTTGATCTATGTATTACTGCCTTCTTAAACCACTTTCAGTTTTCACCTTGTCATCTTCCAGTGTGAATAAGAGGAAGGAGAAATGGCCATATAGTCTTAAATAATGTTTCTTGTGTCTTTGGGGGTATATAACGAAATTGATTTTATCAACTCTTCTATGCTTCTCTGAACGAAAACCTGTGAGTTATCCTTTCTTTTAGCTGAAATGGCCTTTTGTCTTCTGGTTTCCTTTATAGTAAGACTCTCAATATTGCTATGGTTTAGCTCTTCCACATAGTATGTCAATTTGTCAATTGTTGGACAAAGATCTCATATTAAGAAGACCAACAGTTAAGCTAACTAGGACTGCTAACAACATATCCCTTTTCCGTCACTCCATCTCTGTCACTGCTGGAGTAGAAAGAAGCCACACAGGACTAACGGTTATTATTCATTTTTCTTTCTTTCCTGGTTTGACATAATGAAAGGTTCATTCATCTAATGACCAGCTTACAGGAGATGAGAGTTTCTGCCCTTGATCACACTGGTCCTTGGATAGCTGATATGGTTTGCTACCAGTATGATACTTAAAACCTACCAGATCTTGGGCATCACTTTAAGGACCCAAGTAATTTCCAGATCATGATAAGATCTTATCATGATCAAAGCTGAACGTTTGAGGAGACAGTTATTCCAAATTTCACGGGATATTTGGTCATCTTTCCCTTCAGGGCTCATAGCAAGCTTAAGCAGATAGAACACCATGATGATAACTGCAGCTTATATGCCAACTTTTGTTTCCGTACTGGAAGAGGGAGAGCAATTCTTAGGCAGAACTTAACAAGATCCCCTAAACGAAGTCAACATTTCCACTGATACCAGACATCTTCTATACAAAAATAAACACAGGAAAGATGATCAAAAATATAATTTCTAATTAAGACATGAACGAGACAAGTTGTTTATAAGCTACTCAAAAGCTTCATACCTGAATACAATTAACAATTTTCTTTAAAAATAGAGTCAGAAAGAACGAGGCGCAATAAGTATCAAGTAAAAGTGACTACTAATGATTAGTTATTGTTGTACATGCCATTCAATTCAGTTGCCTCTGGGCGTGTGTGTGTAGCAATAACATCTACCAGTTATACTAAAATTGAAAATCAATACCAAATGAGGATAAAGATTAGAAGAAGATATCTGTCCTGAGCAAACACTGAAGGTGAACCTAGGATTAAAATTTAATAGGAAAAAGAGTACAGCCTAGATTGCATTTAGGATATTCCAGAGAACTTTTCATCATTTAAAAGTTTTCCCTCACACAAAAGTCCATTTTTCTAATGTTCATAGTCTTACAGTAATGTTATATTGATTTGAGTCAGGGAACACAACAATCTCCAAAGAATCAGAATTGTAGGTTTCCCAAAGGGCAGTGGAGAAGATGGTGAGCTTATACAGGCTAAAATGTGATTCAAATAATGACTTTTACATAAGAAGTGGCCTAAAGAATAAAACCCAGAAATTATCTATGTCACCAGGGGCAAGTCACTTAGTCTCTCTAGGTTTCAGTTTCCCAGACTGTAAAATAAGGGGGTTGAATTTTATTGTCTCCAAGGTTTCTTTTAATTGTAAATACCATGATCCTAGAGAGCAAAAAAACTGAACTCTGAGATAGGTCCACATTTTTCTGTTCTATTACATCCTTCATCCTTCAATCTTGTTTTTTTGTTTTTGTTTTGTTTTGTGTGAGGCAATGAGGGTTAAGTGACTTGCCCAGGGTCACACAGCTAGTGTCAAGTGTCTGAGGCTGGATTTGAACTCAGGTCCTCCTGAATCCAGGACCGGTGCTTTATACACTGTGCCATCTAGCTGCCCCCATCCTTCAATCTTATAGCAACAAGGCCTAGGATTTGACATGGTCCTTTTTTTTTTTTTTGCGGGACAATGGGGTTAAGTGACTTGGGGGTCACACAGCTAATATGTGTCAAGTGTCTGAGGCTGGATTTGAACTCAGGTCCTCCTGAATCCAGGGCCGGTGCTTTATCCACTGCGCCATCTAGCTGCCCCCAACATGGTCCTTTTTTTCTTCTATTTTCTGCTTTAAGTTAGGAAACTCAGAAAGCATATGTAAATCCAGTTTTCATGTGAAATGGTAAGAGGCAATAGAAATATTCAAATTATGAGGTTTGAATTTTTATTATGCTAATTCTGCTTGAGGTAAAAAAAATATATAGTAGTCCCTATCAGACTACATGGCTTATTCCAATAAATGCTGTTTTATTTATAAACTGGGATGCTTAACAAAGCTCTTATCATAAAGCAAAGGTACCATCCATACATATATACTCAAGTTATATGGATTCAAGCGGGATACTGGGAGAAATAAATTTTTTAAAATCATATTATACCTGGCTATGCATCACCTTTTAATTTTACTTACTAGGTTGAGGCATCTGTAGAAGTTTATTGCTCCCATAGGTTAAATGAAAAGCGAAACACTATAAATACAAGATGAGACATTTACCCGACGGTGTTATCCCTCCACCTATTTATAGCCCCCAGATCTTTCAAAAATGAGAAAGATACAAAGACTTCCTTATGGAGGTCAGGGGCCTGGGGGAAAAGTCTTAATATGTGAGCTTTCCTATGCAGGTAAAAATTTTATACAGGTGAGGGCTGGGTAAATTAAGTATCAAAGATGGCCCTGGATAAGGGAAGCATAGCATTTTGCTACTAGAATAAGGACCTTAGAGATCATAAGTCCAACCCCTCATTTTATAGACAAGGAAACCAGAAGAGAACCAGAAAGCTTACACAATTTGCCCAAGGACACACAAGCAGTTAGTGGCAGGCAGGTTTGACCATCGGGTCTCCTGGCTTGTGGCTCAGTATTGATTCCTTCTCTTCCCAATCTCTCCTCTTTCCTCCCTGTGAGGAGGAGTGCATTTTGCCAGCTTCTTTGGGGCCTTGAAGGGAAGGATGGGGCTGCATCATCTCTCCATACTTCAAAGGCACATCAGGAGCTGATGTTTAGAAAGCACTTGGAAGTTGGTAAAGCACTAACTATTTCTCATTAATTTAGAGAAATAGCCCAATATAAAATAACAAATGACTTAGCTGGGCACTTTTTTTGATCTCTTATTTACCCCGTCCAATAATATATGAACCAAAAGAAGGTGATAAAATTAGTAGGCATCAAATTTAAAATAGATAAAAGGAAACAGTATATTGTTTACTCACCATGTAATTATCTTGTAAAAGTCAGCACTACAGGATATTATTGTGACAAACAGTTTCAACTGAGGATTAGACATTTACAATAACAAGAACAACATGTGTACTTAGATTGTTAAACCAATTTAGGAGACTGGAAAGACTCCATGCTTTAGAGTAGAAGCAACTCTGTTAGGACACGTCTACACAATCAGTAAATGGGGGGAAGTAATTTCCCAGATAATTTGAAGTTATAAACAACCATCCCCAATTCTGCCTGAATAATCTGGAAATTTCATAAGAAAAGGTAATTGAGTATACTTGGTTTTGTTCTCTCCCATCCCCAGCCCCATGAAACTGAACAGTCGTGATTATCCACTTCCTTTGGCACATGCAGATATAAGCTCAGGATCAGGCACCAAGTTTTTACTAGGCATCATGAGTCATTGTTATGATAAACTAAAACTGTGTCTATATTGGGTAAAGGGCAGATTTATTAGTAATGCATTACAATGACAGGAGCACTGGTTCTAGAGTAAGAGGATCTGGGTTCAAATATTATCTCTGATGGTTACTATGTGTGTGACCTTGGGCATGTCACTTAAGCTCCATAGAGCCCTTAGTTCCTCATCTGAAAATGAGAAAGTTAGATGAGATGACCTCTAATGCTCCTTCCATCTCTAAATCTGTCATCGCTAATTGTGTAGACCACCAAATGAGATCATTTAATGTACAAATACATTATCTTGAGGGAACTAAATGATTTCCATTTACTGTTCAAATTGCTCAGAGGATCAGGATAATTGAAAAATGACCATTTCTCTTTTCCCACTGTAGATATGAGAAGGTTATGGGAGTTTTGTGCTTTTCTTTAAAACATCTGGGACTAAATACTATTAAGCACATGATGAAAATGGCCTAAGTCAGTAGAAATCTCCATAGAATATCCTTCACATCTGAGTCTACACAAAGCTAAAACAGTGAAAAATCAATTCAGAGTTATTAGTTGACATCGAGAAAACAAAAGATCGTTCAAAATTGTTTCACTGACTTTGTCTTTTTCAAGTCATACAAATTATGGAGATGCATAGCACAACATGACTGAACCTGATTGTCCTAAAGTTTGAGGTTGCCTGATGCAGCGGATCATGTATGTAGCTGTTTGACTACCAAACATTGTAACATAGCTTAATTGATAGAAACTTGGCTTTTGGAGTCAAGAACACCTGGGTTCAAGTTTTGTCACTTATAAACACTGGTTACATGACCTTGGGCAAGTCCCTTAGCATCTCAGTGTTTCAGACAACTCCATAAGATTATGTAATGGAATAAGACTGACCTACATCATGGGAGTGGGTTTCATTTTAGGATGTTTCCTACGTCAATGAAATCATAGGTCAGGACCAATTCAAAATATATAAAAGGATAAAAAGGGCTACAGGGAAACATAATGAAAGCTACTCAATTGTAAGCTTCACGAGGCCAGGGACCATTTCTTATAGAAACTTTTTATTTCCCCATAACCTTAGCATAATGCTCTGTATAAAGAAAGTACTTAATAGATGCTTATTGAATTCAATAAATGGTAATTAAAATAATGTATCAAGAGAAAAATGCTAGGTAGTTGCATATGTATATATATAAATATAAGTATATAACTATATATGTCTATATCTATCTATCATCTGTCTGTCTATCTATCTATCTACCTATCTATCTATCTGGCAGCTAGGGGTCACAGTGGACAGAGCACTGCCCCTC
Organism: Dromiciops gliroides; assembly: GCF_019393635.1. Classification (NCBI taxonomy): domain Eukaryota; kingdom Metazoa; phylum Chordata; class Mammalia; order Microbiotheria; family Microbiotheriidae; genus Dromiciops; species Dromiciops gliroides. Next base: position 76,853,296 of record NC_057865.1, on the reverse strand, counting down.
AAGTTGGGAGTACCTGAGTTCAAATCTCACCTCAGATACTTACTAGCTGTGTGACCCTGAGCAAGCCACTTAAACCCAATTGCCTTCCATGCGCCAGCTCCAGTCGTCCTGATGTATATCTTGCTACTGGGCCCAGATGGCTCTGGAGGACAGAATGAGGTTGATGACCTTGCACAACCCTCCCTCACTTAAATCCAATTCAGTGGAAGTTATGATATCATCTGATGTCATAGTCCTCAGGAATGAAGGACAAACAATGATATACATATAGATATACAAAGAAATATAGTTTACATACAAAAATCTATCCATATAACTGGCCATTAAGCTTGAGGATATTTACTGTTATATTTTTACTTTTTCCTAAATCTAAGTATAACAGTAAATGTAAAAAGGTAACTGTTTATTAAAACGAATACCAATTATTAAATATAGTACTTTAGAGTTTTCTAAGTGCCTGCCTCAAAATAACTCTTTGATATAATGGGTACATTATTCCTATTTTACTGATAAGGAAATGTCCATTAAAATCCTACTTTGATGCTATATTGTAGTGTCAGGATGGGTAACCCCATATTCTCACAAGGCATTCAAGAGAAGTATAGGTACTTACATATTTTAACAATCTTGAAAGGTTTCAAATATAGGTTGGTACTTCACTATATGCCTGTCAAGTGCGGACTAGGTTAAGATTAACTAAGACTCATGATTAGGTTGGTTGTAAAGTGATAAAATTTTTTAGCCTCTAAGGAAAAGCAAAACAAAACAAAAAATCCTTACTACTAAGTTGTTGAGGGGTTGTGCTCTTCATCGATGAGGGGGGGAGAGGGGAAGGAGGGGAAACCTATATTGCTAAAAGCACAGCTCCCTGAGGCTGAATTTTAAGTACAGAAGAGGAAACTGAGTCTGGCAGAAATTAAGTGACCTATTTATGATCATTCAGCTTTTAACTATCAGAAGTGAGATTCAGACAGAGGCCTTCTCACTCCAAGTGCCATGCTCTTTCTACCATGTCCTACTTCTCTGTATACTTCTGTGAATTTGTAACTATCTTCCCCTTTCAGGAAATTTAAACTAGAATTACTGTCCAGAAAGTAGGATGTGTTTTTTCCTCATATATTTGAAATCTGTTCTATAATTTCAGGAAATCGAATCTATATAGGATATGTGCTTTGAAGATGAGCATTCTTTTTGAAAGGGCACAAAGAAAAATAGGATAAGCCGGAGTCTGCTGATGAATACTAACGCATTCATCCATTCATCAACAAGTCTTTATTAAATTCGTTACTTACCATGAACAGAGCATTATATGAAGCCAGAGTGAAGGATACAAAGAAATGTTAGACAGAGAAGCTCTACCTTGAAGAAATACATAATCTATCTGGGAAGAAAAGACAGAAGAAATTTAGAATAACAGCAAAAGAGTTAATAACAAAACAAACAAAATAATACATGAGAAGTGAAATACAAAGTAAGTTTTAGTACCAAATAAAATACAAAAAGTATACTCTGTAAACGAATAGGAGAGCAAGATTGTGGACAGAGAGTAGTTATGGAAGATTCATGGAGAGGTGGGGTTTGATTTGGGTTTTGAAGGGACACTTCAGATCTATTATACCCCCCCGACACCATTTTAGGTTTGTCTTACATCCCCAAATCCCCAAATTTGCTCACTGATGCCCCCCCTTTTTTTTGGTGCTACCATCTTTCCCTCTCTGAATCTGAGCTCCCAAGAGCTTCAACTCAGCTTAGGGGAGAAGGTCCTTATCTTTCTTTCCTTCTTCCCATGGCTCCAGAAAATAATACACAACCTTCCTGTTCAATATTCTGCTAATAAATACTACCAGGAAACACATAATGTTTTAAACTAATGAACAGACGGGAGGCTACATAGATTCAATCAATCAAGAAGTATTTAAATACCTACTACAAGCCAGGCTCTGTGTAAAGCACTAGGGATGCAAGTATGAAAAATGCAACAATTATCCATACTTACAAGAATAATATATCCCAATGAGAGATACTTGACCTGCAACATAAGGGAGGGATTTCATGAAGAAGCAGTAAGGAGGAAGTAAATTCCAGGCATGTGAGAAAGCCAATATAAAATTCAATTCAGTAAATATTCGTGTAGGGTATGTATATTTTTTGTGTAAACTATGTAATTCCCCTGGATTGTCTAAATGTGGTTCAGAGGGAGGCACAAATAGATATCTCTGGAATCCCCACCCATCTACCCACCTCAAGGGAGACTTCTATTACTGCCTGGAGGGGAGCAGAAGAAGGGACCATGAGGCTGATGGCACTGTTCTCCTCTGAGGTAGAGTGGTACCACACTAGAATTATATCTTTCGGCTCTACTAAATATTGTTGGTTTAGAAGAATTATTCATTTTTTTAGGTTTAAGCTACTTTTCTAATCACTTTCAATAAAAATAAAGGAATACCAATTCTTTTTAATAGAAAGTGACTAGGGAATCCCAACCTTATATCTGAAGTCTTGACTTCTAACCATATGCCAGTTATACAAAAACCCATCAATAATAGTGAATAACAAGTAAACAGATTAATCAAAGCATATAGCAAACAAAACCCAGAGAAGTTATACAGCTTGAAATATAGCAGAAACAAGGCAGAGTGAATGAGCTCTGTCATTGGAAGCAAGATAGCTATACCAAGCTATCTTGGTATACCAAGAACAAAGAGGCTTTGATCTCATCCAAAGTGGAAATTCCTTCAAGTTTCTAGTGAAGTGAGCTGAAAATCAGGAACATGGGGAGGAGCCTGTTGTCTGTTCCACAGATCTCTCCCTGAATAGAGACTGGAACCACATATGTAGTCTCTTAAAGCAAGGATGAAGAGTGTCTCTCTTTTCCAAAGCTCTCATGTCAACTTTGCCTCCCAAGTAGGAACATATCATGGATTAGTCATTTTCTACATCAATGAGCCTTAGGCACATGGTAGAAGTTTGAAACCTGAGTTGCATTCAGTAGGCCCCTATTATATACAAGGCACTGATAGGCCTTGCCCTTAAAAAATTTACAATCCAATAGGGCAGATGGATAAGGCATGTGCATAAAGAAAAATTACATAAGGTAGACTATGATAAGGACAAAGAGAGGAAATCCAGACTATTATAGACAAATTGATGAAGGAGAAATCAATTTCACCTGGGTGTGTCAGAAAGAAGGGATGAAAGAAGGATATATGTAAACTGGGCTTTGAAGGACAAGAATAATTTAACCGGTACAGGTTGTTGTGAATGTTGTGAATTACTATTTTTTCTTGACTTTTTTTTGTTGTTGTTATAAAAGAGGTTCTAGGGTAGGAGATGTGGAGATTATGTGACATAAAAACAAGACAAGGCATCAGTGAACATTAAACAGTTTTTTAAGTGTCATTGATTTGTTCCCTTGAGAAAGAAGTTGATGTAGAGGTTGGAAAGCAGATTGCAAGTGGACTACAGCAGCATGGGTGAGCTGGTAAATGTTTAACAACTGGCTGGGAGAGAGAAGAGGAATGTACTTACAACACTTTTATTAACGTTTTCCCCATCACTTTCTTAAATCAATCAACAAAAGAATAAATCAAGCCGTTCTGTAGCATTTGCCAATCTCTGAGATGTAAATGCCCACACTGAAAATTTAACGATCAGCTCATGCACATGCGGCCTGTAACATGTCCCTGTCTAGGATTAACTGTGTGAAAACAGAAAATATAGACTATGGAAATTTCCCAGTGAACCTCAGGAGTGATATCGTCCAGTAGGTAAAGGGCCTGGTCAAGGGGAGAAAGTTTGTTTTCCCATAATAGGGTTAAGAGTTGTAGAAGACTTTGGGGACAAATCAGTTAGCACAATCCCTTGATTTTACAGATGAAGAAACTGATACCAGAAAGATTGGATGACTTGTCTAATGTTACACCAGTAACATTATAAGTGGTATTTGAACCCGGGTCTTCTTATTGCAAATAAAGAGTGTGTTCATTTATTTTCCAGACTACATCATGTTGCCTTTTTAGGGAAGACTTGAACATGGTTATTTGCAGTGAGTAAGGAAAAGTTGAGTATAAAGGGAAAGACAAACAATGAAATACAAGATGGGAAAGGAAAGAGGGGAAGGAGAAGCAGGAGGAGAGAGAGAGTCAGAGAGAGAAACAGAGAGAGAGACAGAGACACAGAGACAGAGACAAAGAGACTGAGAGACAAAGATAGAGGGAGACCAAGATGGACACAGGGTCAGAGGAAATGAGTGATAAAACACATTTTCAGAAGATATAGATGGAGATAGGAGTAAAAGTGAAAGTTGAAGATTTAGCCTTAGCAAGGAGGAGGGCTGCTTCTTCCCCTAGACCAGAACAAAGAAAAGAATGGATCAAAATATGAACATATACAACAATAAAACCTAATCCTATGTACAAAGAAATAGACTATGTTCTTTTTCCTGACTGACTCCTTCCACCCAGGACCACTGGCCTTGGAGTCAGGTGCCTATTACACTTGAGTTCAAATCTCTGCTCTCTTAAGTCGTGATACTGAGCCACAATTTCTTTATCTGTTAAATGATGGTAGAATCAGTATGGGGGGATGTGAGGATTAAATGATCTCTAAGGTTACATCTCATTATAAATCTATGATCCTTGAATGCCAGGCTAAGGATTAGACTTAAACTTTTATTTGGGTGGATCTATAATTGTGAAATAAAACATGTCCTTCTGAAGGCCACCGTGTCCTGTGTTTGATAGAGCATTGTTCTGCATACTAATGCCTTAGGAGTCTGGGGTTGCAGGTATATTTAGCTCCTCTAAAGGAAAGGCAGATTTTTCTCCACTTTTGCTGTCTTTGAAATCATGGACACATCCCAGAGTCAAAATATGGAGCCTCTGGTGTTAGGATTAACTTTTCCAATATGGCATGTTTTAAATGTAGATGTCTTTATTACGATTCTGGTAGCTTCAACCTTAATTTGACATTTTCTTTCTCAACACTTTGATAGTCTGGGTAATATATTCTAAAAGCTATGACCACCAGGAGGTCAAATTCTACCCTCAGTTATATGTGCATAGTCCTTGAGGGGAAAATGTGAGGAATATATTCTTTCTTTTTAAGGAAAAAATACTACAAGGGATAAAGCATACAGCATAGATTTATTCCTGATAGGATCATTTCTTCCACCGGCTGCTATGTTTGGGTTCCACTCCAGGAACATCATGCCCCTTACACACTTTTAACTTCCTTTTGTTGTCTTCCCCTGTTAAATGGTAAGCTGCTTGAGGGTGGTAGCACTGGCGGCAGCAGCAGTAGCATCAATATCTAGCATTTATTTATTTTTTGGGGGGGGAGCAGGGCAATGGGTGTTAAGTGACTTGCCCAGGGTCACACAGCTAGTAAGTGTCAAGTATTTGAGGCTGGATTTGAACTCGGGTCCTCCTGAGAATCCAGGGCCAGTGCTTTATTCAATGTGCCACATAGCTGCCCCCAATATCTAGCATTTATACACTGCTTTCAGGTTTGTAAACTACATAACAAATATTTCTCAATTTCTCTTCATATCCCTGGGAGCAAGGTATATTATTATGCCTACTTTGTAGATGCGATAAATGAGGAAAAGCTGTGTTAAATGACTTATCCAGAGTCATACAGCTGTCTGAAGCTGTTTTTTAACTCAGGAGATAGTGACTTCAAGTCCAAGCCTCTAACTATTGCACCACCTATCACCAACTTCCAAGTGCCACCAATGGACGAGATTTATCATATAATATTCATAGGATTTAGAGATGTACGGAACTTCGGAAATTATTTAGTCCAACCTCCTAATTTTACAGATGAGGAAACTGAGGCTCAGAGAGGAGTGATTCTTGCAGAATCATACAAATATTAAGTTCCAGAACCAAGACTAAAACCCAAGCCCTGTGACTCCAAATCAAAAGAATTTCCCACTGTGCACACATAAGATATATTCTCCTAGATGCTACCATGCACTGATGGTATAGATCAACTATTCTTTTCATTGGTTTTTTTTTCCCCCTAGTGAAGACATACATTCCTTGGTTACAGACATGTATCTGACTTGGGGTTATAAAATTCATTTTCATTCCTGCTACATCCCAACTTGTCAGCTTGCATCTCCAAAAAGGGCAACTCTACCCACCCTCTAAGAATCTCTTAGGAGCTATGTAGAAGCTAAGGCATGAAAGTGAACCTCATTCTTCAGAACCTCTTTGCCATGAGAATTAAGCTACATGGAGAAAACTGACTTTTATTATGTATACTAGCTATAAAATCTCATTCTTTCCCCATATTTTTGGCAGTTTCTTTACCAACTTCATAGTAACATTTTTTTTTGGGGGGGGTGAGGCAATTGGGGTTAAGTGACTTGCCCAGGGTCACACAACTAGTAAGTGTCAAGTGTCTGAGGCCACATTTGAACTCAGGTCCTCCTGACTCCAGGGACAGTGCTCTATCCACTGTGCCACCTAGCTGCCCCAGTAACATATATTTTTAATTGTTTGGAGACTCTAGTGAGCTGTAGCCACAACAAAGCCAGTATAAAATAGTATTATAAATATGGGCCTCTGTCCCAAGGAAAAACCTGAGGGTCTTGATAGGAACTCTGTAGTTCCCCAAAGTCAACCCAGCTCCCTTTCTTCCACCTATTTAATTCTGAAATGCTGGTCCCAACTCATTGACCATTTGCATGAGAAAGAGAGAGAATTAGAGAAAGAGCAAGAACTGTATAAGCATAAGAAGTTCTATCTATACATATATATATATATGCATATAGATCTTTCTAGAAAGATAATATACACATGCATTCAGAGATTTATCTTTCTAAAGGTAGAGATGACAGAGATATATACTATTGTACTAACAGACAATCCTATCAAAATGTATAACACACTTTGGATAATAGCTTTCATCCACTTGGTTTTTTCAGGTGAAGGTTTAGGCATAATTACTCTTTTGAGTAATTATGGATCTTGTCTAGAAGACCTTCCCATGTTCTAAGGCTCTATCCAGACGGTATAATGCCATCCACAAACAGGAACACCTGGAGAACTTCATCGTGTCTAGTGAATACTCCTTCATTACAGACTGATGTCCTGGTTAGAGCCTGTTATCCTCCTGGTGTCAAGAGAAAGTTAGGAAGACGCCCAACATATTAGGTGAACTTCTATGGAAACCAGAAACAAGAGTGGCACAGAATGGGTGGCTAAGGAGTTGTGTCACTGTATGCAACAGCTGTGCCATGAAGATAACAGATCCATTTGAGTATTTTGGCCAGCAAGAAACTATTTGGGTTTCCTTGCATGAGGAATCACAAAGGTATTTCCCTAGGTTCCCTCTGCAGGAGACAACTTATTATATAGGAATATAATTAGTAACTTTTTATATAGTTAAGGAAGGATAAGAGGTCCTCTCCCTCTGACCTTTTAGAGTAAACTTTATTTATTCACTTATTTATTTTGTTACTTATCATCACCATCATGATTTCGGTCAGGCTACACGGCAGGGTTTTAAGGGATCCTAGAAACCATCATGAGGTTCATCCAAATGTATAAAAGTGAAGATGAGGAAACTTCCAAAGTGGTGCCTGAAGGCTCCTAAATATTCAAGTGTTGTTAGCCCCTGCATGGTCTTTATGGAGAGGGGAAACCTAGCTGAAACTCGGGTCAGAGGTTGATGGAGGAGAATCTCCATTCTCTTCTTTAAGGTTGTGATCATCATCATCATCATCATAGCCCTTATGTAGCGCTTTACATATGCGATCTACTTCTATCCTTACAACAACCCTGTGAAATAGGTGCTGTTATCACTTCCATCTTACAGAGAAAAAAAAACAAAACAGAAGCTGAGTGAGGTTAAGTGACTCACTCAGGGTCAAACAGCTTTTACATCAAATCAGTAAACAGGCATCTAAGTCAGGATTTGAACTCAGGTCTTCTTGAATCCAAGTGGACTTAGCTTTCTTCCAATATAACGTGAACTGAGCAGAAAAATGCTATACCCCAGAAGTGCTGAGTTGAGTTAAATCAAAGAGATAGATAATAATATCATTCTTATGAAATCAATTACCAATGTGCCAAACTACAAGATGATTGTGCATAGGCTAGGGTGAAGATGGTACAAACCGGATCCTTTACTTCTGTCCCAGAGCTGAAACTGCAAGGTTGAAGAGGCTGGAGAAGCTGATAAAAATGCTAATGTTTCCAGGACATCCCAATTTTTCCAAGTTATTTATACGTTCTCCACAGAATCTCCAATGGCTTCTTGTCTTTGAAACTGGCATTGTCTTGAGTTACATCAGCTCATTCCAAAAGGCACATGAGTTGGGAACTTATTGGTGCAATCTGAGGGGACTCAGGAAAGTCTCTTGCCTTACAGCAGTGGGCCCCAAAACTTTTAATAGTGTATCCCTATCAGTAAAACAAGTTTGAACATTCATTGTAATATATGGCTATTTATAAATTATATATGTTCTAATATACTGTTATGTGCCTTATAAAACATACACAAATTGCAATTTAAGATGAGAAGAAAATGAAATAAATGACAAAGAAACAAATTTTATTTATTAATGGTACAAAAGTCTTTTATAGCTTTCACTAAAATATTAATATATAAACATATTTTAATGGAAGTATTATGATTGAATATTTTTATGTTCAAAAAACAAATCCCTGTATGTATCCTAGGAATAGGAAAAAACTTTTAACTATTAATTGCGAGTAATTAATTATTTAAGGGTAGTTAAGTGTCACAGTGGATAGAGCACTAGGCTTAGAACCAGGAAGACACCTTCCTGAGTTCAAATCCAACTTACTAGCTTTGTGACCCTGGATAAGTCACTAAATCCTGTTTGCCTTAGTTCCTCTTCTGGAAAATGAGCTGGAGAAGGAAATGTCAAACCACTCCAGTATCTCACCCAAGAATACCCCAAAATGGAGTCAAGAAGAGTCAGACGTGACTGAAACAACTCAACAACAACAATTAATTAGTTAATTGGATCAGTGTAACTATACAAGCAGGTGAATATCTTTTTAATGATACTTTTTATTGAAAAGATATACAAACAAGACAACCATCAAAAATAAAAAAGACAACCATCAAAAAAGTCACAAAAGTCAGTGAACATCACAGTTTTTCAGCAGGAGATGTTTCTTGGTATGGAGACCTTTGTCACACACAAAGGAAAAATGACAAGCAGAAGTGAATTGTCTTTAATTTCAACTGGGCAGAAAAATTTCAATAGGAATCCATTTCTCTTTCTTTATCTAGTTCTATTTAATGGATGAGATAATACCTTAATTTCCTATTCATGTTTGTATATTTTAGGTGTAATCTTCTTTGTGCATATGAGGAATAGCAAGAAGGTCAGTTTGATTGGATCATAGAGTACAGAAAGAGAAGAAATATATTAAGTCCAGAGAGGCAGGTTGAAGCCAGTGTAAGGAATTTAAATGTCAAATAGTGGCATTTCTATTTTATCCTAAAGGTATTAGAGAACCACTAGCGTTTACTGGGTGGCAGCTAGGTAGAGCAGTGAATAGAGTGCCAGGTATGGAATGAGGAAGATTCCTATTCCTGAGTTCAAATCCAGCTTCAGACACTTACTAGCTGTATGACCCTGGGTAAGTCACTTAACTCTGCCTCAGTTCCCTCATCTGTAAAATGAGCTACAAAAGGAAATGGTAGGGGCAGCTAGGTGGCGCAGTGGATAGAACACCGGCCGTGGAGTCAGGAATACCTGAGTTCAAATCCGGCCTCAGACACTTAACACTTACTAGCTGTATGACCCTGGGCAAGTCGCTTAACCCCAATTGCCTCACAAAAAAAAAAAAAAAAAAGGAAATGGTAGACCACTACAATATGTCTCCCAGGAAAACCCCAAAAGGCATCATGGAGAGTCAAAAATGACTGAAAAACAACCAAATGAATAGTTTATTGGAGGTGGGGAGTGATACAGTCAAACCTACATTTTAAGGAAAATCACTTTGGCAGCTCTGTGGAACAAGGCCTGCTGAGAAAAGAGACTTGAAACAGAGGGAATATTCATAAGGCTACTGTAGTAATTCAAGAGTGAGGTGATGAGGGCTTGACCCAGGATTGTGGCTGCATGACTGCTGAGGTGCAAGAGATTTTGTAAAGAGAGAAAGGAGATTTGCCAAGTGAATGGATATGGGGGTTTGTGAGAATGAGTTCAGGATACCAGTGTTGCAAATTTGGGTAATTGGAAGGATGGTGGTGTTCTCAACAGTAAGAGCGAAGTATAGGTTTGGAGATGATGTAATGAGATGTGGGAATTCAACTATAACCCATCCATGTCTGTTCAGCCTGTGCCACTGTCCTACTCCAAATGAAAAGTCAGAGATAGAGTTCTTATGCACCAGTCATCATTTCAAATGGGCCAGTGATACATCCATGAGGTGCTCTGGGGGGTTAGGAGGAGATAAACTGGAGTCAGGGCTAGAGTTTCCCCAAAGGCATCTGTACAACTTCTGCTGTAGATGCCTGAGTCAGGTTAGATTATAACTACCTAAAGGGCCAACTTCCTGCCCCAAAGGGGTTATGTCAGGAAGTGGTGGGAGGAGACAGAGTAGAGAAATGTTGAGCTGTAATTGGTGAAAGGTGGGCCTGGCTAATCTTGGGGAAGATGCGACATTGCCCATATTCCTACTCTGCAACTCCATAATCTTTAGGGTCATTCTTCCTCTCCCCAAGAAGCAGGGGACTCCACTTTGGAGACCACTGCCCTAAAGGATTTCTCCTACTGAGCTGAAATTCTATCACTAGAGTTCACTTCTTTGTGTCTTAGAAAGTCTCCATCTAAGACAGAAACAACTGAAATTATCGGCTAATAACAGGAGAGAAGCAAGCCCCGGGGGAATGAGAAAAGTTATATGATTGAGTGGGAAGGGTTGCAACCAGTAAGAAGATGGGAAGAATCCAAAGTAAGGCTTCAAATGTGGCTTTTCTTGGCCTTGCATGCCCCTAATCTTGTACTATATCAACTCATGGGGCAGACATAGCAAAATGGCCAAGTAGATAAAGTCCAGTTTAAAAGAAAGTTTTATTAATGTTCTTTGCCTCTTCTTTTCCTTTACAAGAGACTATAGGAGATAGAGTATGGAGTCAGGAAGACTTGGGTTCAAATCCTACCTCTGATACAAGCTGGCAATTAAATTAAACTCTATGTGCCTCCACACTAGGAATTCATTTTTGATTGTGGTTGTTGTATTAAGTACTTCCCATTACTCCTTCAAACACCTCTGTTATAATCAATTGAGTGGTAGAATACTGGGTCTGTTGTCAGGAAGATTCTTCTTCCTGAGTTCAAATCTCAGAAACTTCCTAGCTGTGTGATTCTGGGCATGTCACTTAACTCTGTTTGCCTCAGCTTTCTCATCTGTAAAATGAACTGAAGAAGGAAATGGAAAGCCACTCCAATATCTTTGCCAAGAACAGTCCAAACGCAGTCATAAAGTTGGACAGAATTGAACCACAAATGTGCTAAATAAAACTCACACATTCTGTTTCCTCCAGCTTCATCCCTCTTCTTTCCATATCTTCCTTCTCACCTACTTGACCATCTCCCTTTCACAAGTATCTCTCATGACCCACATATATCCCTGGTTATCATGTCAAACTAATCCCCCATCTGTACAACTATGGTCTTGGGTAACCCAAGAAACTCATGTATATTTTTCTTTTCTTTTCTTTTTTTGGTGGGGCAATGAGGGTTAAGTGACTTGCCTAGAGTCACACAGCCAGTAAGCGTCAAGTGTCTGAGGTCGGATTTGAACTCAGGTTCTCCTGAATCCAGAGCCAGTGCTTTATCCACTGCACCACTTAGCTCCCCCCTCATGTATATTTTTCACAGAGACCTACAGATGTTCTAACCTCCTAAAGACATAGATATTGATACAGAGAGATATAATTTATGTGTATTTATCAATATTAAGACATTCTTTAACCTTGAAATATTATTTCAAATGATATGTTATACGATATAGCTTTATAAACATATCATTAAATAGAATTCTTATGTATTTTGTTTTTATAAACATAATATATAGTTATATAATAAGCAATTATATACCACATCATAAGTGGTATATATTCATTTATTCAAATCTACACAGACACTCACATACATATAGATATATTTATATGTGTGTACATACATACACATATATACATATATGTGTGTGTGTGTGCGTGCATATGTGTAAAATCAGGCCATTTGTCGCTTTCAGATGATTTACTTTGCCTACTTATAAGTCCAGCCCTATATCTAAACAAACTTCAGTGTGAATGAAGCACAGTGGCTTCAGATTCATACCCCCTCAATCTGCTGGGCTGCTTTTCTATGGGTCCTCCACACTGCTGGGTTCCCCCTGTCCAAGACAATAAGGTGAAATGTTTCACTTGGTACCCTGGAAGAGCCAATTTAACACCTACCCATGACCATTTTCCTCTGATCATTTCTTTATTTCCTCTGGCTCAGCTTTGACTAATGTCAAGGTTTGTTATTTGGGCCATGCCTGGTTAAGACAATTATGCACAGTATATCTCATCCCACATGGACTAAAAAGGTGGTAGAGGGAAAACCACTCTGTTCTTGTGGAGAAATTCCCAATTACAAGTAAGTTTTACCAGCCTCAAGGTGAATTTCCCAGTTTTTGTTACTGACACAGTTGGCACTGTTTAAATGTAGTATTTGCATTCTAATAACCCTAAGCAGTATCTATGGAAGGAACAGAAACATCCACTTCACTTCTGATTATCACCACCCATTCTCACCTCTCACTTTTGTTCATCTGATTCGACTTCACTAGGGTAATACAAAACCCAATATGGTTTCTGAGCCGACAAAGGGTGTTAATGAGGCTTCTGGCATCAATAGCATCATAGGATTATAGACTTAGGGTTGGAAGTGATCTTAGAGGTCATCTAGTCCACGGCTCTATTCCACATTGTGCTGACTGCTGCAAGTCTAGAAATAATCCAGAAATCTCCTAAGCAAGATTCATAGTCACCTAAAAGAAGTGCATTGCTAGACAAGGAGATGAAGTCTGCCTCCTGTCCAGATTATGACCTACATACAGCTGGATAAACCATAATGTTAGTCCAGCGGTACTTCTTTATTAGAAACTAGGGATAATATTTCTAGAATACTACTGAAAAGGTGAAAAGTACAGTCTGAAGAGGAAGCTGGGAAGAGTCTATCATTGCCCCTAGAACAGATCTCTCTCTCTCTCTCTCTTTTTTTTTTTTTTGGTGAGGCAATTGGGGTTAGGTGACTTGCCCAGGGTCACACAGCTAGTAAGTGTTAAGTGTCTGAGGCCGGATTTGAACTAAGGACCTCCTGAATCCAGGGCCAGTGCTCTATCCACTGAGCCACCTAGCAGCCCCTGGAACAGATCTCTTTAACTAGGTTGCAATACTCTTGCTCTCTATGTTGCTACCAAGATGTATGGAAGTCAGATGTGCCCACTGACCTTCCTCTCTCGCGGCGGCGCTGACGACTCTAGTTTGGCGGAACAAGTCTGGATTGCAAGTCTGGAAATTTGGTGATACTCCCAATGGAAAATGACTTCTTATCAATTACCAAATTGAGCTGCATAAATTGGAAGATTTGATTTCAGCATTTGGTCATTTTTATGGCCACTTTAACATGGTTTTGAGAGACACAAAGCCAGTTCTTCCAGGGCTACTGATTTGCAGAGGCAGCAAAATATAGCAGAGAGAACAGTGAACTTAAGAGTCAGAAAAGACCTGGATTCAAATCTTGTCTCTAACATATATCAGCTATACTTTATATCGACTTAACCTTTCTGAGTCTCTGTTTTCCGAGCTGAAAAATGGGTAACAGAATACCTTTAATACCTATCTTGCAGGCCTTTTGTAAAGCACAAATAAGATAAAGTATTGTAGCATTTACACTTATTAGATGTGTGACCTTGGGCAAGTCACTGAACCCTGTTTACCTTGGGTTCTGTAGAAGGAAATGGCAAACCACTTTAGTGTCTTTGCCAAGAAAACCCCAAATGGAGACACTTACAGTCAATCATGACTAAAACAACTGAACAATAAAACTGTAGCATTTGTGAAATTTTAAGCCATTATATAACCTTGAAATATTATTTCAAATAATGTTATCTATTATGCGTAATCAATATTATATATTATTATAATAGACAATGTATTTTATAATTTTATATTATATTATTTAGAATTACATGATATAATTTTATCTTATTGTATTATCAGTGCAAAGAGTGCCAGGCCAGGAGTCAGGAAGATCAGTCTTTCTGAGTTCAAATCTATCCTCAGGCACCTACTAGCTGGGTGACCCTGGGCAAGTCATTTAACCCTGCTTACCTTAGTTTCCCCATCTGTAAAATGATCTAGAGAAGGAAGTGACAAATGACTCCAGTGTCTTTGCCAAGAAAACCTCAAATGGGGTCACAAAGAGGCTTGTTTATTTGTTTTGTTATTTGTCCTTTGTTCTTGAAGAGGAAGACGACAGATGTCATGACTTTCAATTAATTGGATTTAAGTGAGTAAGAGCTATGCAAATTCACCAGCCTCACTCTCTCCTCCAGAGTCATCTGTGTCTAGTGGCAAGATACACATTAGGACAACTGGAGATGGCCCTGGATGTTTAAGGCAATTGGGGCTAAGTGACTTACCCAGGGTCACATAGCTAGTCAGTGTCTGAGGTGAGATTTGAACTCAAGTCCTCCTAACGTCAGGGCCAGTACTCTATGTACTGCACCACCAAAGAGGCAACTGAACAAGGACAACAAATTATAAGTCAATACTAATGTCAATGGATAAGTTTTCTGCTGTTCTGATTTTTTCCTGCCCTGCTAGGCCTAGCTTAATTCATCCCTGCCAGATACCAAACTAGGTAACTGTAGGTCAAAGATACTAATATGCCAGGAATGGGATAAACATTGATAACAAAACAAAACAAAATACAAAACCTATCTTGTGTGGTTTAGAAGTAGAATAAACCTTAGAGGTTTTCTAGTCCCAACTTCTCATTTTTATGGAGGTCACAAACATGTATCAGACAAAACTGAGGCACAAAGTAGGTAAAATGAATTTTCCAAAATCAAATAGGTAGCATTTGAACACAGGTCTTATGGTTCGAGATCTAGGGTTCTTTCCACTGCACAGGCAGGTTGCTGCATAACCAGCATACACCTTTGATCCCTTTGAAATATGTGACATTTAAACCCCATCTAGAGGAAAGAAATGAACGAGATATTCCTCTTGGTCCTTTAATAATTGATGCAGTTCCCACTATGACTTCACATTTTTCAAGCTAAAGACGGTTTTGGAGATCATCCAGTTCAACCTTTTCATTTTTTTTTACTAATAAGGAAAATGAGAATTAGTGAGTCTAAATTAACAACTTGTTCATGGTCACATAGCTGCAGAGGTAAGGCTAGGTCTCAAACCCACATACCTGGGGCCTAGTTCAATCCTCTCATCACAATGTCTTTCATTATTTAACCTATGGGAGGCAGCAAAGTGTAGGGGGAAAGAATGCCGTGCTTCTAATCAGGAGGGCTGAGTTCTAGTCTTGGCTCTCTGTTAACTAGCTTTCTTCTGGCTTTGGGAAAATCAATTAACTTTTTTTGATCCTGTTTCTTCATTCACATAATGAGAGGGGTTGGGGGTAGATAGATAATCTTTATGGACTCTTTAGGCCTAGATTTATTCTACTGCAGTCAATTGCAATCAGGTCCCCTCCTCTTATTCTTCCTCTCAAAGGAATAAATGAGTATACTCTGATATTCTCCATCTCGGTCTCTATCTCTATACCTCCAAAGAGTCAACTCTAGACTGTTAAATTGCAGAGCAGGCACCTGTCTACGCTGATGGAGGGAACTTTCTCACTGGGAGTTCACAATAATAATAAATATAGTATCAATAAAAAAGCTAGCGCTTATATCACACTTTAAGGTTTGCAAAATGCTTTATATATGTTATCTCATTTAACCCCCACAACAATTCTATAAGACAGTGCTATTGCTATGTCCATTTTACAGATGAGGAAACAAGGCTGAGATCATTTAAGTGATTTGCCCAGGGTTATACAGTTATAAGTATCTGAGACTGAATTGGAACTAAGGTCTTCCTGACTCCAAATTCTGCCTTCAATTCACCACCAGCTAATTTAGCAATGAAATCACAGATGTGGTAAAAAAAAATTTAAATCTATGTGTATTCTCATTCCTCATATGCTTCTCATTCCTTTTCTTCTTATTCCTATACCTATGTCTTATACTTAAAACCTATATTTATATAGCTTAATATAAAATCCCCCACTGGACTGCCATATTACCCTGAAATTCTTATCATTAAAGTTATTCTTTGGGGTTAGAACATATATCTTCTCAGCAACCCCTTGTGGACACACACACACACACACACACACACACACACACACACACACACACACACACGATATAGATTCAGAGTCCTGAACTTTAACACTTAGACAAGTCACTTAATTTCCCTAAACCTCAGTTTCTGTGTCTATAAAATGGTCATTACATACTATCTACCTCACGGTGTTGCTGTAAGAGTTCTATAAGATAATGTACGTAAAAGACTTTGTAACCATAAAACGCTCTCTAAATGTAAATGATTCTATGTGTTATCAAGTTTACAAGTCACCTTGAGTTCTTTAGGATTTAGTATGCACCTAAGAGATAAATATCAGGGTACAAAGTTAAAAGGGCACTTTTCATTAAGAGTGGCACAAGACACCGCGCCTTGGCCAAATCTCCTTCCCAAAGGTTATAAAAAGTCAGGCTGTGTGTGCACACTGTGTTGATCTTACACTGGCAAAAACCACATGATGAAAATTCAATACTTAATTCACTGCCTTACAAGTCAGACAACCATCCAACCAGACAGGTATGGGGTGTACCTCTGTTTAGCAGAGATTTTTGCGATATTTATAAATAACAAAATACTGCAGCAGTGTCTCAAATAAAAAAAAAATCTGAAAAGTGATAAAAATAAGCCCTTTGCTGATGCTGATGCCTTATGTCGGAGGACAGGGCTGAGCCCCCTACCTAATTATGCTACATCCCGAATTTGCTGAGTGCAGCTATGTTTGGGGAGATATGATTGGACAACAAGGCGCTGGGAGATGGGTGACCACAGGGTGCTGCTATGCTTGGTCCACAGCAAATGTGTCAGGGCTCTGAAAACTAGCCTGGGGGCATTCAAGTTTCAGAAAATTACCTCTGAAGGGGAGTTTTGTCTCAGTATTTTTAAAAGTTCAGCCACGGCAGAAAGAAATTATTCAAATACCATCCATGACATCATTCCCTAAGCATTTTTGTCCAGCAAGCAAAGCAGAAAGAACATGAGCTATTTTGTTTCCTCAAACAAAGCTATTTCCTGTTACCACCATTCACAACTGTATCTGGACCCACATGACCCCATTAAGCACTCAGTGCCCAGCTGTTCCTTATAAGGCAATGGGGGGAGGTGGGAAAGGAGGGGGTGAACTTTCTTCTGGAGAAGGGGGAGGGGCAATCCTTCCCCCTCCCCAATCCCCCTTTTCCTTTTTTTTTCTTCCTTTGAGTGGATGTGTTTATAGTTTCGAGATAACTACACAGATGGGTAGCAAAATCACAGCCCTCGTGGGCTATTGAGAGATGCCCCGGTTTCCCAACCCCTGCACAATTCTACCTTTAGTGGAACTAAATATTGACTCAGCAGTATGTGGGGCTCTCTCTTGCTCTGGGAACAATGGGATTGGAGATTACTAGGTTTAATGCTCGCTCTTTGCTACCAATGCAGATCTGCTTTCTGAGAAGGAAGTTTAGGGAAGGGAGGGCAAAGGAGGGGAAAAAAGGGGGGGGGCTATTTCTTTCCCAATTGTTTTAGCTAACAATCTGTTCTGGCCCAGAAAACATAATTAATCTTGTGTTGTAATATTCCCTTTCTTCTCCTCCCCACCCCCACCAAAAGCACATACGCATGGAAAACCATCACCCAGCTGTGCAGTGGCTTAGACTGTATAATTCACCAAGGAGCTGAGGACAGAGCCATCAGAGAGCGGCCCAAGGCCATCCCATGCATTTGTTCTTCAGCAGCATTCTTATCAAGATTAAGGGGGGAATTATTCTTGGAAAGGCTGCAATAATGTATCCAGAGAAAAAAAAAAGATGAATGCAGCATCCCTGAGAAGAATCGTGACCCCTCCCTCCCCATCTTCCTGTTGAAGCCTGGCTTGTGTGAATTAATAATGTGCAATGGAAGAATCAAATAGGCGATCTGAGCTTCTTTGTTGTATTGTCCATCCCAAACTCCACAGCTCTCACACAGAGTCTCTTCTCCACAACCTCCAATACGTGGCAAGACCAAAGCTTTCTGTCCCATCTCCCTACGAATTCCATTTCCCACAGGAAGGTATGGGGGATTAGGGCCTCTCATATCCACAAACCTGTTTGTATGAAGGCTCTTTTTCAAATTCAAAGAAAAGCCAGAAACACTCCCTGGGATGACAAAACAAAAATAATACGCATTCTAAAAAAATGAATGACTTATTTGCCATTTGTGTGGTGCTGGCATTTAGCAAGCTCTGTACTGTCTGGGCAAATGATTGGGCTGATTGTATTGTGGACTGCTCTAGATTTAGAAACCACGGCTCTGGAATCAAATCCCACCTTTACCATTTAGCTATGTAACCATGGGCAAGTCAAATAATTTCTCTAGAGGTCCAAGACACAAAAAAACCAAACCAAAACAAACAAAAAAACACACACAGCAGCTAGGAGGCTGAACTAAAATTCAGGCAATCTTACATTGAATTCCCATTTCAGATACTAGCAGTATCTGAAGGCAAGTTGCCCGTTTTTCAGTCTTGGAAAAGCAGCTGGGCAGAAGGGAAAAGGCTGGTCAATTAAGATGACCTCCTTATTAATAATGGAATTCAATTCAGTAAGTATTTATTGAGGGCCTACTATTTAAGGAAGCTCTGCACAGGATTTCTAGTTTTCTTCACCCTCCGCAATAGATGTTCAATCCAATAAAAGATGGGAGCACCTAATATGTTTTGGGCATTATTCTAGGCACAAGAGATGGAAAGATGAAATAATTCTTGCTTTCCAAGAGATTATACTCTCTCCCCTCTCCAATTCATTCTCCACTGGGCTGCCAAACTGCTTTTCCTAAAGCACAGATCTGATGGTATCGCCCATCCTCCCTCTCCCCTTCTGTTTGGCATTTAAGCCCTTTACAACCTGCTCCCTTTCTCTCTTTCCAGTCTTCTGATGCTCTACTCCCCTTCAGATTTACAGATCTGCAGATCTAGCTAGTTGCCTCGCTTCTATCACCCATCCCCTGAGACTAATTTCTATTTCCACTGTATATATCTTAAATGTACATCGTTATTTGCAAACTGTCTCCCCTATTAGAATGTCAGCTTCTTGGGAACAAGGACAGTTTTTGTCTTTCTTTGTATCCCTAGGGCTTATCCTGCAGTGCTTAACACGTAGGATGCACTTAATAAATGCCTGTTGACTGACATTCTCCTGGCATGAACTGGACGGAAATTCCATATAGAATATGCCACTTTTCAGAAAGATTTGCTTACACTGCAGAATAATGGGGGTGATTCCAGTTGGATTTCTTTAAAGGACATCTGTTTGAGTGAGGAAAGTGTATAAATGAGCTTAACGATAAAAATGAGAGAACTGAAATATCCTTGAAGACAGAATTAAGTTGTGGTCAGTCTCTCAGCCTGTGGGTAGGTCACTTAGTCCATCAGTGACTCTGGACAGCAACAGATAAAACAAGGACAGTGACTACACAGAGACAGGGTAATCTAGAGTATATTGGACCTGTGAGATGAAAGCTACTGTGGATATGTAAATTATTATTTTATTATGTGATGTTATCAACAGAATCCAAAGCAAAATACCCCCCAACCTTTGAAGGCTACCTACTTCAACTGGCTGAAAGCACCATGCATCATCCATCTCCAAAAGCTAGAGATACTTGACTGCACAGATAATTGCCTCCCCTCCCACTTTGTTTCATCTGCTCTACTTAGGAATTATCTTTGGTAGTTTCTCTTGAGGGGGTTACATTGCCATTTCAGCTCAACATTCCTCAGTAAATTGAACAAAATAGTTGCCATAAATCCCCAAAGAGAAGCAATGCATCTTCATTACAGTAATTATATTTTATGTTGGGGGCTTTTTCATATAAAATAGGTATCAAAGCTTTAATTTAAGTTCAAAAGACTGCAAATTGCTGATGGCAAAAACTTCAGCTAAAAAACCCAGTTGTTTTGGAAGGGAGGGCTTTCCTTACCTCAGACAAGCTTCTTTGCAGCCACCCACTAAGGTACAAAGAGAAAGAATCCACTGGGAAGCTGCGGGAAACAGGATAGAAAAAGAAACACATAACCTCTCCTATAGTAAGTCATCATACCTTGTGTTCTAAGGTTGGAGTGTTTGGTTCTTTTCTTCCCTCTGGCAAGAGGGAGATGGTCACAGCACTCTCAGATGTTCAGTGGCAAATTCCTTCTGGGATTCAACTTGGCCCCTATGTGTTCATTACATGCTTAGATTTGGCAGACCGTGTCCTCAAACATGGGTTGATCACTTACCAAATGAACATAGGAGGGCAAACGCATTGGTCCTTTGGGGGGGGGGCATGTGAGTGTGAGCAAATGAAAAGGGACCATCAACATCTGCTCTCTCTAATTAGCCCCTCACATGGCAAAGTCCTGGAAATACTAGTTCAAACACTTGTGGCATATTAAAATTGCTGTCAGCAAATTGAATGAGCCAAATTTGGGGGCTACTGCTTCTATCAACCACCTCTTTGTAGACTCACAGAATTTCATTTGTAAAGGATTTTTGAGAACTTCTAGGCCAACCTACCCAATATATCCATCCCTTTTACAGTCACCCTTAAAAATGGCCATCTGATACAAAAAAGAATTAAGGGGTTAAAAAGGGAGTCTATGGGGAGGAGAGGAAAGGGGAGGTGGAATGGGATGAATTATATCATATGAAGAGGTGGAAAAAAAAACCTATTACAATATAGGGAAAGAAAGGAGGGGGGAACATTGTTTCAACCCTATTCTCATTAGATTTGATTAAAAGAGGGAATAACATATATGTTCATTGGGATAAAGAAACTTAACTCATTCTTTAGGGAAGCAAAAGGGGGAGGGAAAGGGGGGACTGATAGAAGGGAGGACAAAAGCAAGGGAGAAAAGAGTAAAGAAAAGAGAGGGGGGTGATAAAAAGGGAGGGCAGATTGGGGGAGGCAGGGGTAAGAAGTAAAACGTCGGTGAGGAGGAAAAGGGTGAAAGAAGGGGGGAAAGTACAAAGGGGGTAAATAGAATGGAGGGGAATAGACAGTCAGTAATAATAACTGTGAATGTGAATGGGATGAACTCTGCTATAAAACGGAAGCAAATTGCAGAGTGGATTAAAAACAAGAATCCTACAGTATGCTGTTTACAGGAAACACATTTGAAGCAGAGAGATACACACAGAGTAAAGGTAAAAGGCTGGAGCAGAATATATTATGCCTCAGCTAAAGTAAAAAAGGCAGGGGTAGCAATCCTTATCTCAGACAAAGTGCAGGCAAAAATAGATCTCATTAAAAGAGATAAGGAAGGAAATTACATCTTGCTTAAAGGTACTAAAGATAATGAAGTAATATCAATATTAAATATGTATGCGCCAAGTGGTATCGCATCCAAGTTCTTAGAGGAGAAGTTAAATGAGTTACAAGAGGAATTAGACAGTAATACTATACTAGTGGGGGATCTGAATCTCCCCCTCTCAGAATTAGATAAATCTAGCCGAAAAATAAATAAGAAAGAAGTGAAAGAGGTGAATAGATTACTAGAAAAGTTAGACATGATAGATGTCTGGAGAAAATTGAATGGGGATAGAAAGGAATATACCTTTTTCTCAGCAGTACATGGCACATTTTCAAAAATTGACCATGTATTAGGGCACAAAAACATCATAGTCAAATGTAGAAAGGCAGAAATAGTAAATGCATCCTCCTCAGATCATGATGCAATAAAAATTACATGTAAGAAAGAGCCAGGGAAAAGTAGAATGAAAATCAATTGGAAACTAAATAATTTCATTCTAAAGAATGAATGGGCCAAACAAGAAATCATAGAAACAATCAATAACTATATCCAAGAGAATGACAATAATGAGACAATATACCAAAATCTATGGGATGCAGCCAAAGCAGTGCTTAGGGGAAAATTTATAGCTCTAAATGCTTACATGAATAAAAAAGAGAAAGAGGAGATTAATGAATTGGGCATGCAACTTAAAAAGCTAGAAAAAGAACAAATTAGAAATCCCCAATTAGACACTAAATTAGAGATCCTGAAAATTAAAGGAGAAATTAATAAGATTGAAAGCAAAAAAACTATAGAATTAATCAATAAAACTAAGAGCTGGTTTTGTGAAAAAACCAATAAAATAGATAAAATATTGGTTAATTTGATTTAAAAAAAGAAAGAAGAAAACCAAATTACCAGTATCAAAAATGAAAAGGGTGATGTTACCACCAATGAAGTGGAGATTAAATCAATAATTAGGAATTATTTTGCCCAATTGTATACCAACAAATTTGACAATCTAAATGAAATGGATGAATATTTACAAAAATACAAACTGCCCAGGTTAACTGAAGAAGAAATAAAATCCTTAAATAAACCCATATTAGAAAAAGAAATTGAACAAGTCATTAATGAACTCCCTAAGAAAAAATCCCCATGGCCAGATGGGTTTACGGGTGAATTTTACCAAACATTTAAAGAACAATTAATTCCAATATTATACAAATTATTTGGAAAAATAGGTGAAGAAGGAGTTCTACCAAATTCGTTTTATGACACAAATATGGTGGTGATACCAAAACCAGGCAAAGCAAAAACAGAGAAAGAAAATTATAGACCAATTTCCCTAATGAATATTGATGCTAAAATCTTAAATAAGATATTAGCAAGGAGATTACAGCAAGTGATCACCAGCATAATACACTATGACCAGGTGGGATTTATACCAGGAATGCAGGGCTGGTTCAACATTAGGAAAACTATTAACATAATCAACCACATCAATAAGAAAACCAACCAAAATCATATGATTATCTCAATAGATGCAGAGAAAGCTTTTGACAAAGTACAACACCCATTCCTAATAAAAACACTAGAGAGTTTAGGAATAGGTGGAGCTTTCCTTAGAATAATAAACAGTATCTACCTAAAGCCATCAGCAAGTATTATATGCAATGGAGATAAATTAGAGGCCTTCCCAATAAGATCAGGGGTGAAATAGGGATGTCCATTATCACCCCTATTATTTAATATTGTCCTAGAAATGTTAGCTTTAGCAATCAGAGAAGAGAAAGGAATTAAAGGAATTAGAATAGGCAAGGAGGAAACAAAACTATCACTCTTTGCAAATGATATGAGGGTATACTTAAAGAATCCTATAGAATCAACTCAAAAATTACTTGAAACAATTAACAATTTTAGCAAAGTAGCAGGATATAAAATAAATCCACATAAATCATCAGCATTTCTATACATGACCAAAAAAGTCCAGCAGCAAGAGATAGAAAGAGAAATTCCATTTAATGTAACGGTAGATAATATAAAATACTTGGGAGTCTACTTGCCAAGACAAACCCAGGAACTCTATGAACACAACTACCAAACACTGTTCACACAAATCAAATCAGATCTAAATAATTGGAAAGATATCAATTGCTCATGGATAGGCAGAGCTAATATAGTAAAAATGACAATACTGCCTAAATTAATTTACTTATTCAGTACCATACCAATCAGACTACCTAAAAATTATTTTATAGAGCTAGAAAAAATAATAACAAAATTCATCTGGAAAAACAAAAAATCAAGACTATTCAAGGGAAATAATGAAAAAAAATTCACAGGAAGGTGGGTTAGCGGTACCAAACCTGGAGCTTTACTATAAAGCAGCAGTCATCAAAACTATCTGGTACTGGCTAAAAAATAGAGTGGTAGATCAATGGAATAGGCTAGGCTCAGGAAATGCAGTAGTAAATGACACTAGTAATGTAGTGTTTGATAAACCCAAAGATTCCAGCTTCTGGGATAGGAACTCAGTATTTGACAAAAACTGCTGGGAAAACTGGAAGACTGTATGGCAGAAATTAGGCATAGACCAACATCTGACACCTTATACTAAAATAAGGTCAAAATGGATACATGATTTAGACATAAGAGGTGATACCACAGGTAAATTAGGAGAGAAAGGAATAGTCTACCTATCAGATCTTTGGAAAGGAAAACAGTTTATGACCAAACAAGAGATAGAGTATATTATAAAATGCAAAACGGATGATTTTGATTATATTAAATTTAAAATTTTTTGTACAAACAGAAGCAATGCATCCAAAATTAGAAGGGAGGCAGAAAGCTGGGGAACAATTTTTGAGGCCAGTACTTCTGATAAAGGCCTCATTTCTAAAATATATAGGGAACTAAATCAAATTTATAAGAATCCAAGTCATTCCCCAATTGAGAAATGGTCAAAGGATATGAACAGGCAGTTTTCTGATGAAGAAACCAAAGCTATCTATTCCCATATGAAAAAATGCTCTAAATCTCTAATGATTAGAGAGATGCAAATAAAAACAACTCTGAGGTACCACCTGACACCTATCAGATTGGCTAAAATGACAAATAAGGAAAATAATAAATGTTGGAGAAGCTGTGGGAAAATTGGAACACTAATTCATTGTTGGTGGAACTGTGAACTGATCCAACCATTCTGGAGAGCAATTTGGAATTATGCCCAAAGGGCAATGAAGCTGTGCATACCCTTTGACCCAGCAATACTACTTTTAGGTCTTTTCCCCAAAGAAATCATGGAAAGGGGAAAGGGACCCACATGTATAAAAATATTTATAGCTGCTCTTTACGTGGTAGCAAGGAATTGGAAGTTGAGGGGGTGCCCATCAATTGGGGAATGCCTGGCCAAGTTGTGGTATATAAATACAATGGAATACTATTGTGCTTTAAGAAACGATGAGCAGGAGGAGTTCAGAGAAACCTGGAGGGTCTTACGTGAGCTGATGATGAGTGAGATGAGCAGAACCAGAAGAACATTGTACACAGTATCATCAACATTGAGTGTTGACCTACTGTGATGGACTATATTCTTCTCACCAATGCAATGGTACAGAAGAGTTCCAGGGAACTCATGATAGAAGAGGATCTCCAAATCCAAGAAAAAAAAAAAAAGAACTGTAGAGTATAGATGCTGATTAAACCACACTATTTCTTTTGTTTTTGGTACTGTTGTTTTTTTTTTTCTGTTTTGAGGTTTTGCATCATTGCTCTGATTTTTTCTCTTATAACAGGACTAATGCAGAAATAGGATTAATGTTATTATGTGTATATATATATATATGTGTGTGTGTGTATAGATATATCTATATGTATATAGATATATAGATATAACCTATATCAGATTACCTGCTGTCTAGGGGAGGAGGGGAGGGAGGGGAGGGAGGGAGAAAAATCTGAAATTGTAAAGCTTGTATAACAAAAGTTGAGAACTATCTTTACATGTAATGGAAAAAATAAAATGCCTTATATGTAAAAAAAAAAAAACCCGGTCATCTGGATCTACTTAATGACCTCTGTTTCTGAACCACAAGGTCACAGATCTATATGTTAAAGGGGTCTCACAAGCCATCTAGTGCCATGTTTTTAACTTAGGTTAAAAAATAAAGAATTAGGAGATTAAAAACTCACTAACTCACCAGATTACCCATTTGAATATTTGAAAACAAACTTGTTAGGGAATTTCTCTGTAATAATAATCGATGACAATGATGATAGCATTTCCATAGCAATTTAAGGTTTGCAAAATACCATATGTATATATATGCATATGTGTGTGTGCGTACGTGTGTGTGTGTGTGTGTGTGTGTCCTAACCATTGGTCCTACTTCTACTTCTGGGGGACAAAAATCAAAAGTCTTTTTTACATGACCTCCCTTTACATTTTCAGTGTGGTAGAGTGAAGAGAACAAAATCAATTATCCTCTCTGGCCCTTGGTTTCTTTACATATAAATTACCTCGAATTCTTTTGCATACTTTTTATAGACAAAAGAGACAGCCTATTCCATTTGAGAATGGTCCTCAGAGTCAGGAAGACCTGAGGTCCAGTCCTGCCTTTGACACATACTGGTTGTATGATCCTGAGAAAACCACTTAACCTTTCAACCAATTCTCTAGGATTGTAAATTGCAAGAGAAGCTGCCAATGTGCTTTTGTAGAGGAAGTTCTTCCCTGGTAATTGGACCAGTGAAGTTATCAATTGCACACATATACACACATGCATGCACATATATGTGTGTACACATATGTATGTATATAATGCATGTGCTCATACACACATCCATATACATATGTGTGCACACACATGCATACATATTATCTCTCATGAGTAAATGTTAGCTCCTTGAGGTCAGGGGCTATTTCATTTTGTCTTTGTATCATCTCCAGTGCCTAACATAGTACCTGGAACATAGTAGATATTTCACAAACACTTGTTGACTGACTCACTGATTGAGGAGATTGGACTATATTTGTCAGGTCCCTTTCTGCTCTGAATCCTACAATTTGAAGACAATACTAACACTTCTCTTAAGTCTTCTATCTTCCAAGTTAAATCTCCTCATTTTGACCCATCCTCCTATCCCTGTTTCCAAGTCCCCTCACCATCCTGATTGCTGCCCTTTGGATTGCTCTAGCTTGCTGACATCCTTCCACAGGGCCCCCACTACAAGACAGAAAGCCCTAAATGCGGTCTGTTGTACATACCAGATGTCGTGTCTACATTTGTAAGCTCTTTTCATCAGATACCAATGGGAGGGGGAAAACGGAAGTGGGGCAGCTTGTGTATTGTTTCAATTGGAGAGATTTGTAAATGGGAGAGTTTGCCTCATTCTGTCCTTGTTTCCTGAAATATAATAAGGTGGTTTCAGACCCACTTGAAAAAGCAGTAGGATGCACTACTCCATGTAAAGTGCTGCCTTGAATTTAGATTAGGGATTTGTTTTCTAGAAAAGTTTTCACTGAAGCTGTTTCTGGTCAAATGACATCTTTCATTAAGAAAACCATGGACTGAACTTTGTAGTTTTTAGCACATGTAATAGGAGAGTGAGACAGGGGACCAGAGTTTTGGCATCAGCTTCACACAGTTCCTTAGCTTGTGTGTAATCATTATTTTAATACCTTCCATATAATACTTTGTGCTCTAGTGACTTAGGGAATTTCAGAGCTGGAAAGGGTGCAGACATTGTCTAGTCCAAACTCCTAATTTACAATTTCACATATATCATACAAACCTGTGGCAAATAAGGGGACAACACTTTTTATCCCCTTTCAACATATAAGGCAAGTGATACACAGAGAAACTTAGTACATGGTATAGGATCAGGAAAAAAAGTTCTAGTTTTAGTGTCAGGAGATCTGAGTTCAAGCCTCAACTTTGCCATTTACTACCTATCCATATGACCTTGGACAGTTCCTTTAAACCTCTATAGATTTTTCAGTTTCTTTATTTATAAAATATGGGAGATAAACTAAATGACCTCTAAGGTCCTTTCAAACTTTAAATCTATGATGATATGACCTGATGTAGGCAGCACAGCTGTATTTAAATCCAGGTAGCTTGGCTGGTTTGCTCATTTAGAAAATGAGGGCAATATTTCAGAAAATAGTGTTGGTAATAAGTAACAGATTTACCACTTGTAAAGACAGATGGTATGCACCTGCAGTCCTTGCTGCTGGGGAGACTGAGCCTGGTGAACCAGTTAAGCCCAGGAGTTCTGACCTAAAGTTAGGGCTAAAGCCAATCAGGTATGGACACTGTTTGGTATCAATAGAGTGAGCCACCAGGCTACCTAAGGAGGGACAAAGTGACCTAGGCAGAAAATAGAGAAGATCAAAGTTTCTGTGCCGATCAGCATAGAAACTGGGCTTATGAGTGGTATTTCCAGCTTGAACGATATTGGGAGGGAGGGAGAGAGGGAAGGAAGGAAGGAAGGAAGGAAGGAAGGAAGGAAGGAAGGAAGGAAGGAAGGAAGGAAGGAAGGAAGGAAGGAAGGAAGGAAGGAAGGAAGGAAGGAAGGAAGGAAGGAAGGAAGGAGGAATAGAGGAAGGAGGGAGGAATAAAGGAAGAAGAAAGGAAGAAAGAAAAGTAGAAAAAATGCTTGGTTCTATAATTTATGAATTTTTCTTCCACTACTTCTTTTTCCCACAGTTTTCATAAAGATTTCTTAAAAGCACTATGTGTAGAGAGCTGCTTATTTTTTTATTTGACTTTACTATCCCATTGAAGGTGGTGCAGGTGATAGAACACACGACTTGGGAGTTAGGAAGACAAGTTCAAATCCTCTCTTAGACACTTACTAGCTATGTGACCCTGGGCAAGCCACTTAACCTTTCTCATACTCCGTTTCCTCATTTGTAAAATGAGTATCAAATGAGATAATGCATGCAAAATGCTCAGCAAATTTTAAAGCACTAAATGAAAGTTATTATTATTATTGATACATTGATATATTATTGATTTTTAACAGTGCACAGAAAAAAAATTCCCTCACACTTTCTCATCCTCTGTGATTCTTCTCTATATTTTCACATAAATCTCTCACTGAGTATCTACTCAAGTATTGAAGGACTTCCTGAAGGATTTCTAACATTCAGTGGATACTAACTGCATCTACTCTCTACTAACTCCATCTTCTAACTCCAGCATGTCCATCTACTACCACTTGCATTTGTCTGAAGTTATTCATGTAGTCACATAATCAGTGTTCTCTGAAGACCATACACTGCTTCTTTCATCAATGTAATAATCATTTACATGCCCCTCCCTACTGCCACAAATATGTCTCTTCATTGCCCTTTGGGTCACTCATGATTTGATTCTTTGGTGATTTTGATTCTTTGTCACAGAAGGAATAGCAGTTTTAAAATGGTTGGGTTTTATGCAAGGGATCTGCTTGGGATCACTCTAAGTTCTGCATCATTCTACCAAAACAGTCTAGGCTACTCTCTTCTTCCTATTCAATTCTGAGCTCAGTGCATTATCCTTCTGTAATGTCTGGCTAAAGTATGTAGACTGACTTTTTCCTCTTTTTGTATCTTCAGCATTTAGCACAGTGCCTGGCACAAAGGAGATGCTTAATAAATGTTTACTGACTGAGTGATTGATTCCCATGGTTTTCTTTTTATCTTTCTAATCACTTCTTCATCTCTTTCATTATTTATGTTCTACTTGATTTCCTAAGGTGGATATCTCCCAAGGGTCAATCCTTAGAGCTCTTTGTGTCTCTCTGTGAACTATTAAAATGTTCATTCACTCCCATAGCTTCAACACTGCCACTATTTAAATGACTCCCAAATCTATATTTCCAGTTCTGTCCTCTCTTCAGAACTATCAAATATCATCTTTACTTTCTTAGAGGAGTTCTCCATTTAAAGGACCCACCAGCATTCAAACTGATTATATTCAAAACTGATCATATCCAAAATATTTACCTGCTCTTCACTATTTCTATCTGTGGCTTCACTATTCACCCTGGATTTCTCATTCATAACTTTGGGGTTTTCTTTTACTCTTCCTTCTTCTCCATTTCTTATATTCAATCAGTTCCTAAATTTTGTCAATTCTACTTATACAACATCTCTTGTATCCCATCAATGCCAGTGTCACCACCCTAGTATAGCTTTCATTATCAACCCCCTAGTCCATGGATAGAAAACAACTTTGGCTGGGCAGACTACTTCTGTGTTGCCCACAAGCTAAGAATGATTTTTATACTTATAAGTACAATAAAACTTTATGCAAAAACAGGCCCTATGGACCATGGTTTGCTGATCCCTGATCTAGAATTTGCAATAATCTAATACAGATTCTTGCTTCCACCTTTCTCTCTAATCTATCCTTTACACCATTGTCAGCCTAATCTTCTTTCTGTGTAGATCTAGTTAGTTATGGCACCTTCTGCTATTTAAAAATCTTTATTGGCTCCCTATTGCTTATTAAGTTCAAACTGCTCTACTTGGCATTCAAAGCTCTCTACCATCTGGAACAACAAAAATTTACCAAAATTATATTGTTTTATTTCACTCTAGGAACTCTACACTCTAGTCAAATTGGAGTGGACCATTCTCAGCCCCCTGCACAGCCACTAAACACTAAAATTTCTTTCTCTTTATTCACACTATTTCCTCCTTATGGAATTTCCTCCCTTACCCTGATGAATCTGAAGCCCAAGTCAAATGCCACTTTTTCGGGAGGCATGTTATACCATCCAAAAATTAAACTTTTGGTGTGAGGATGAAGAGCCAGTGAAATGGAAGAAATAGTTAGAGAAATAGGGGGGATAGTCAGGAGCATATGGCATTTCTGAAGTCCAGGAAAGAGAGAATATCTGGTGGGAGAGAGTGGTGAACAGTGTCAAAGAGTTGTAGAGAGGTGGACCATAATGAGTGTGGAATAAAGGCCATCGGATTTAGTTATTAGGAGGTCACAAATGACATCCTTGACAAGCTTTCCCTTGTCAGTAATTCCTCTGGTCAGTAATGCCTTTCCTTCCTAGTTCTCAAGTAAAACTAAAAAAAAACCACACACACAAAACAACTAATGCATTTATCATGTCAGGCTGTATATTATAGTTGTCTATGTTGGCATCTCATTCCCTCTGTTAATTCCATGAGAAGAGGGAGGAGATCTTATCTGAACCTTGTATCTCTCTCCAGCTTGAGCTATGTACACAGACAGCACTTGATAAATGTTTGTTGTATCTGTATGCAACCAAAGAGGAATATGCTGGACGCATAAGAACAGTGTCAGGAAGGCTAATGCTAGAATTAGCTGAAACTGGCAAAAATGTTAAGAACAAGATAAACAGTTTTGCTTGTTCCCTCATTTGTTTTTAACTTCATTCTGGGCAACAAGAAGAAAAAAGAACAATGGAGGGGCAGACCCAGGATCTGGGGCCCATGGCTCTAATGTTTACAGACAAGAGAAACAACACTGAACTCTTCAACTCTTCTCTTGCTTCCTTCTTCCTCATCAAAAAGAGTGATCTTCCGACTGAAAAGGGTAGCAAAAGCATGATAAAGAAGCAGTTTTGCATCTCCCTGGGTAAATTGGAAAATCCCCATGTTTTTTAGCCTTAGTGGAAGATGACACATCTACACTGTCAGCAAGATTTGTCAAAAAGTCAGCAAGATGTAGACCATAAGAATACATCCCACAGTGCTTTGCTCTAACTCGTCTAGTGCCTGGGACCATCAGAGTTTATAGTCATTACAGGGGGAGCCAAAGATTGAGTTCCAGCCTTTGATTCTCAAAAGCTCTGGCTTTTGTCAGGTTAAACCAGATGCCAATGCTTATGCTGCTGTGTGAGTGAATAACATTACAGATGCCCTTCTTCATTGGTGCGGAAAATGAAGCCGTCAGAACATGTAATGTAGCTCACTGGTGGCTGAATTGTAAATTGTCTCTAAATAAATAGGCTTTCCTTCCAGAGTTACTAATAAGATAGGGATTGTTCTTTTTTAAAGCTATTTTTAAAGAGAGAAATTCATCTAAGTAGGGCAAGAATCTGAAAAGTTTGCAGTTCATGTCAACTTTTAAAAATTGATGGAGGTTGTTTTTTTAATATACTCATATTTTGTACAGAAGAATAATTAATCAACAAGTATTTCTGACTACTTATAATGTTGCCAGCACTCACAATGGAAATTACAAAAGAGATATAAGTGATTGATAGGCCCAACTCTTGAGGAATTTACATTGCGGTTCTGGAAACAAGACATGTCTATGAAACAAGACATGTGTATGAAACCATCAGAGAACAGTATGTAATAAAGTTATGTGCTGCAATATATATGTATGTGTATGTGTATATGTATATATATGTATATATACACATATACATATATATACACACACACATACATATACTCACAGAGTTTAAAGAAAGAAAGCAGTGTGCAGTCAGTGAAAGGCAAGTATATATGACCTTTCATCCTATGTCCAAAAGGTGGGAAAGAGAAACAATAGATCATATTTACATAGTGCTTTTAGGTTTGTCAGGGATTTTGCACAGTAATCTCATTTGGTCCTCACAACAACCCAGTGAGGCAGGTGCTAGCAGGTGCCATGGGGTATTTCCATTTCACGAATAATTTTTAAAAACTACAAAACTGTTTTAGGGAGGTTATGACTTTCCCAGTCACAGGGATACAAGTGTCTGAGACAGGATTTGAATTCGGATTTTTTTTCCCATGATGTCTTTTGCTATCTCTCCCCCAACTACTCTCCCCATCTCCCCATCGATTTTCCCATGTGACATGTCTGTAGCAATATGTGTGCTGGGTGGAGTAAACTAATAAACAAGAGGGAAAATATAAAGCATCCTTTCACTTAATGCTATTCTGTCTTCTGGGGGGCAGTTAGGTGGTACAATGGCTAGAGCACTGGTCCTGAAGTTGGAAGAACCTGAGTTCAAATCTCACTTTCAGACACTTGCTAGCTGTGTGATCCTGGGCAAGTCACTTAATCCCAATTGCCTTAAACATCCATGGCCATCTCCAGTTATCCTGATGTATATCTTGCTACTGGAACCAAATGGCTCTGGAGGAGAGAGTGAGGCTGGTGACTTTGCACAGCCCTCTCTCACTTTAATCCAATTTAGTACAAGTTATAACATCACCCCAATGTCATGGTCTTCGAAACCGAAAGACAAACAACAACAACAATAAATTCTGTCTTCTATTATTTTTTAATCGTTGGCAATTGTATCTTTCCTCTTCAGCTCCTTATGGGCTATGCATCTTTCCTTTGGTCTAGAAACATTCCTAGAACAGGGCTGTTGGAGAAGAATAATTTTGTACCTGTTCAATGCTCCCTCAATGTAGTGTGCTTCTGAAAGGGATCTTGGTTTAATGGATAGAGGGAGAGCCTAGGGACCAGGAAAACCTGGCTTCAGGTCCTGCCTCTTATCCATACTGGATGTATGACCCTGGTCAAGTCACTTAGTTTCCCAGTGCTCTGTGCAACATTCTAGGTATTTAACTTGCAGAGAAGGTCCTGTCTTTCTTTGGTAATTGGATTTCCTTCATCCAGGGCTTTCCTAAACCAATTAAATCACAGGTCCAGTTCTTCTTAATAGGCCATAGCTGTCCTTGTTCTTGTCATCATTATCATCATCCTGATGATGAATATCATCGTGTTGATTGGGAGACTACTGTAGCCTATGAATGGTCTTGTATTTCCTATTAAGTAAGGTAATAAATCTCCTCCTGGCTACAAAAAAAGTGCCAAGTTGTCACTGCATACTTTGTCTCTGTGCTATAATCTAATACTCTCCCGCCATGACCCCTCAGACATAACTACATTTCAAAGTGGCAAAGAGAAACAAAGTGCTAACAATCATAGTGGCTGGAATGATGGAGATGGAAGAGCAGTGAGTGATGGAGTGCTCCTGGGGGAGGTAGGAACTCTAGAGCCTAACTACACATCATCATGAAAGTGTTACACCAGTGGAACCTCTCAGGTAGGTTCTTCGTGAATGGCTGGCCTCATCTCCTCCTCATTTTCAAACATTTCTTTTGGGGGACAGGTATGGCTTCTTTTCAGACACAAGCATGGGCAGGAGCTACAAGACACAGCTGCATGCTTTGTCTGATCCACCTGATATCAAGTGGCCTTTCAATGTTTCTGAGGCAATTTACACGAAAAGCTGGCAGCAGCTCTGATCGAATATTCAATGCCCGAAGATTTAATTCTGAAATCTGAACTTGCTATCTGCACTCTTGGCTCTGAATGCAGCCTACCTGTTCTCTCTTTTAAATGAAGAGGGAGTTCAGTGAGGCATGCTGGAGTGAAGCTTAGTGTTGTATGGAATCATTAAATTGTCTGAACTTCACCTTTACCTGTCTCCTCTCCCAGTGGGGAGGCTCTTCATTAAACACAATGAAAACTATTGAATTTTAAATAAGGGGGAAAAAGTGAATTGTAAGAACAGCACTTCTTCCCCCCTCCCTATCCCCTCCTCCTCTCATCTTCCCAGGAAGATTATGTTGTGCTATTAACTACTGAAGAGCCAAAGAGTAGAAGTAATTGAAGGTGCTTTGTGTCTTTTGCTTAAAATTATCCAGGAGAGGTCTTTAGTGGATTGCTACAGGATTCTTTCCCTGGTCCTGTCCTACTCAGCGGTTTTATCATTGGGCTGAATGAAGACATAGAAAGTGTGGTGTGTAGATTTCTAAGAAACACTTAGCCAGGAGGAATATCTGATATGATGGATGGTAGATGGTGGAATATCATAGGACAATATCGAGGTTGCAAACAATCACCAGAAGCTTCTGAAATTGTGTAAACTCTTTGCAGACAGGGGAATAGGTATGATGAAGTAGAAAAGAAAATGATAGATTTAAATGAGAGCACTTGATATGGGTCTTAGTCTCTGTAAAGAATTAATTGTTATTTGAGGTTTTTATGACCCCATCTTTTGGCTAGAATTAAAAAAAACAAACAAACCTTTGGCGCGTGCACTGGCCTCTGGGGCTCTGCAAACCGCACAGCACGGTGCTCCACCCACTGGTAGTAGCCGTCGCCATGGTGCTGGCACCTCACATCATCACCAATCACAGATGCCTACATGGGCCTGGCACAATTATAATGATTGGAAGCCTAGTGAGGGCAGTCATGTGACTGTCAGAGCGGCCAGCCAATTGCCTGGGGGCTGCCTGGGATTTTCTGGGAAGAGGGAAGAGATTTTCGCCATTCTAGCTGGAAGCTGGAAAGCGAGAGGACACTGCCGTGTATTCTCAGCTGATTCCTGGGCAGTGGTATTATTCAGGTTGTATAGTTTCTCTTTCCCCATTTTATTTCCTTTCCCTTAATCCTACTGATCCTGTTTGTGTGTGTGTTTTTTTTTAAAGTTCGTTCTTGTTAAATAAATCCTGCTCTGTTTTGAGGGAGGCTGCAGGTCTCCTTCCTTGCCCCAATATTGTGGCGAGCTGCTTAGCTAACACTCCCCAATTAAAAATTGGTCCCCACATCTCCTAATCTACAAATTGAGAGTAGAGCTACATAATATCTGAGGTTTTTCAAACTCTACATCCAAAGCCATATGACTGCTCTGTTTTTGGCTGCTTCCCCAGCAACCGAGCACACAGTATGGCCTAAATAAATATTTAAAAATATTTTAACTGAGAATGTTTAAATTTGAGAAGAGAAAACTAATCTTTGACATGATAGTTGCCTTTAGATATTTGAAGAGCTTTCATGTCAACAAAAGTGTGGAGTTATTTTGTCCTCCAAGAGGAAAGTAAAACGTGTAGGAAGGCAGATGTATAGGTTCAATATAAGATATAACTTTTAACATCTTGAGCTATTCAGCAATGTACAGACTGTTGAGGGAACAAGTTGCTACCTACATGAGATTTCAATAGAGGCTGGATAAGCAGTTGTTAGGGATGTCATAGTTTAAAGGGAACCCTAAATAGGATGGGATTATGAATTAGATTAGAGATCATAATATCATAGGGGTGTAAGGTTCCTTCCGACTTTTAGGATTACATGGATAGGCGGCTAGGTGGTATAGTTAATAGAGTCGAACTTGAAGTCAGGAAGACCTGAGTCTTGGATAGCTTATGCCTCTGAGCAACTCATTTAACCTTTCTATGCCTCAGTTTCATCATCCTTAAAATGGGATAACACTACCTAGCTCCCAGGTTTGTTGTGAGGATAAAATAGCATACTTATAAAGCACTGTGCAAACAAACTGCTATATAAATGCTGCCTATTATTACTGAATATCTTACCACATGTTCTCAGGTGACTTAAGACCATAGTTAGAATTATCTTATTTCTTACATAACTCTGCCTTTGTTTTGTAGTAACTCTCTGGGATGGTTGTCAGAACAGCTCAAGAGAATCCAACCGGATGAGTAGCAAATCAATTACATAACCATACAACTGATTAATAGTTCTGTAGTAGTGTCACCCTAGAGCCCCAAAGCAGGCTGTTTCTCTAGGGCTATTTCTGGGCAGTATATAACATCTTATTGATTTAGTCAGTTCTGCCAAAAATTCGATTATTTTAGTGGAGGAAAAAAATGATCAAACTCCCTATCTGACAAAGTTGCCCACTGAAAGCAATCAAAGTAAGCATATGATTACTCTATGGAGACACAACCTATATTGTGATAACTGACAAAACATTTTTCCATTTAAGTTAATATAGGTCCTTTATTTTAAAAATCTATCTATCTGTCTGTCTGTCTGTCTATCATCTTTTACCTTTCTTTCTAGGCTGATCTCACGGGCCCAATCCAACTACTGACTGGCACGGTACCTTAAACATGCTCTGCTTCTGACCTGGGACATTCTATCTGTTCCTTAAGCAACCTGGTGGCTCCTGCCTCCCAGGGGTGATGTATTGGTGCCAGAGTTAGTGTGGATACCTTGGTCTTTTGAAGCTCAGAACTCTTGACCTCAATATATCCACCAGTCTTAACCTCCTCCATTAGTAAATGCTACAAGTGTGTGCCCCACGCCTGCTAAAATAGATTTCTAAAAAAGGGCTGCTTGTAAAACTATGTGACCGTGGACAATTCATTTAGACACTCTGACCTCAATTTCTTCAAATGTAAAAGAATAGGGTGGAATTAAATTACCTCTAAGGTTTCATCTAACTCAAAAGTGTTGATCTTATAAAATCTGTCAATCAACTAGCTTTTATTAGTCACCCAAAGCCATCCTAGAGATTAAGGGCAATATCAGAAAAAATATGAGACATAGCCCCTACTCACAAGAAATTTACAATCTATTTGGGAAGGAAAGACTCAAATCCAGAGCACATACTGGTATGGGTCTGACTATAATTACAGAAGGTATTCAGAAGAGGGAGCCATTGCTCTGTGGGGGTGGGGTGGGGTGAGAAAGAGGGAGAGATTAGAATATTTAGGAGAGTTCATTGAAAAAAGACTCAAAATGGATTTTGGAGAATAGGAATTATTGGGATAAGGCAACAGGTCATTTAGCCTCATGAGTCAAGGCAGAATGCCAGCTCCCTGGAGAAAAACCACCAACAGTCAAGATCCTTGTCTTTCTTACTTTCTCTTCACAGCATGGGAGTAGCCACTGTATTGGTTATCAGAACCTGGCTCTTGGAAAGCTGTCTTTCTCTCTCTGTGGGAAGCTAACAGTTCCCTTTTCTTTCCCTTATAAATATTTGATGGTTTCTCTGTAAATGGAGGCATGATAAAACAGTGAAGCCGATCAAGGTCAAGTTGTCTGTTGTGTCTGATTCTTCCCCTCATCCTGAGCATAGTGAGTTCTCTCTCTACACCTCACCTTGCTAAAATAAAAAAAAAGTCCTGTTTAAAAAATGTTTCTTAATAGAAACAATGTAGCATAATGGAAATAATATAATGTTCATAGGAAAACCTTGGTTATAGGAAGATCTCAGCATGAATCCTACCTCAGATACTTAGTAGGTACTGGGGCTCCCCTATCCACCCCATCACCAATAACTAGCACTCTGTACCTATTTTGTATATAGCTGTATGTGGACATGTTATCTCTCAATACAATTTAAGCTCTTTGAGGGCTTACATTCTCCCTATATTTGAGGTCTTCAGTATGCATGCTACCATTTTCCTTAAACACTCTGACTTCACAGTTTGTCAACTTACTAAACTTGGCTCTACTTGGTCTTAGGCACACAGTTGAAGTATTCTTGATTTCATCATCATCCATAAGTGTTCAACTTCCATCATCGAGGACTTAGAATTCTGCTACCTACCTGAAACACCTATCTCTGTGCCCTACTTAAGAGTTGTCTCTGAATCACCAGCATCCAGCACAGTACTTAGCACATAGTAGGTATATAGTAATATACATTATATATATATATATATATATATATATATATATATATATATATATATATATATAAGTTTGTAGACTGAGTATGACTGTGGGCAAGTCACTTAATCCTTCTAAGACTAAATTAGTTCTTTGTTTGAAAATGGGGGTTAATCATAGCACCAAGCTTCAGGGTTAATATGACATCATTCATAAAAAGTTCTCAGCAATCCTTAAAAGGCTCTATAAATGTCACCTCATTATGATACCTCAGGCACTTGGATCTGGATGAGATCACAATGCTTTATCTAACTTTTCTTCTTGGAAAAGGAATGACTCAGGCTAATGAACATTTCTGAGAGTTGATTCTCGAGATCACCCAGAGAGGTAAGTATTCTCTTCAATTGAATCTTAGAAGCAGATCAATGATTCCCCGCCCCCCCCCCACAAAGGTATCACATAAGTAAAGAGTTGCACAATATGAACCTAAAACAATGCTTCTGGCATCTTGTCTCTTATTAGGTGAAACAGCATGATGTTCTAGAAATAACAATATGCCGGCATTCAAAAGATACTGGTTCTAGTTGCAGCTCTCTCCCAATGTCAGGATCTACTCTAAATATTTATGAGCTTAATTCACCGACCTAGGAAGATAATCCCAAACTCAGTCCAGATTAAGACTCAGTAAAGATAAGGTCAATCAATGATAACCCAAGAGGAATTTGAAAACAAATCCCAGGGATCATCAGAAAGTTATAAACCAGATTTGTTTAAAGTTGGCCCATCCATGGTGGGGTCTGGCACACAGCAAGGCAGAGTTCAGAGCCTGTATGCTGAGTCGACACTCTTGACTTGCCATGAACTGTTCATGCAGTGGCACCCTGTAGATTTGGTTTTAATCAGCCATTAACTGTTTTGGGGGCTTCTATACAGAGTCTCTAAAACCCAGAAGAAAATACTTGCTACATAAATCTGTCCTCTCAAGGAACTTTAGCCTAAATGGGGAAATCATACATGTATAAACAGGTCCTTTATATTGAGGCCTTCAATATGCATGCTACCATCCCTTCAAATTCTCTAGCCCCCACCCCAACTCCCCCCAGTTCATCAATTTACTAGACTTGGCCCTCAGGCACATATTCATTGTCTCCATTTCCTGTCCCCTCTACACTTCTCTTTCCTTTTTTTTTCCTGGTGAAGCAATTGGGGATAAGTGACTTTCCTAGGGTCACACAGCTAGTAAGTATTAAGTATCTGAGGCCAGATTTGAACTCAGGTCCTCCTGACTCCAGGGCCGGTGCTCTTTCCACTGCACCACCTAGCTGCCCCTCCTCTACACTTCTCAAGTGCTTACAATTCACTTTTTAACATCCTTGCTCAAGTGACATTGTTCCTCTTCAATACTGCCAATGGCTTTTAATTCCTAAATCCAGTACTTTGGTTTTCCTTCTTCCACTGATAGAGATGCAGGGATGATGGATTGTAGAGTTACTTTGCAGGTATGCAATAGGGCCATCTAGATACTGATGCCAGAAACAGTTTGTTACTTGACTTAATTCCTGGTTATTACCTAGAGGCTCTGTTGATACTTTCCAATCTTCTTACATCTTTTAATTTTTTTATTATTTATTTATTTATTTATTTTAGTGAGGCAATTGGGGTTAAGTGACTTGCCCAGGGTCACACAGCTAGGAAGTGTTAAGTGTCTGAGGCCAGATTTGAACTCAGGTACTCCTGACTCCTGGGCCGGGGCTCTATCCACTGTGCCACCTAGCTGCCCCTCAATCTTCTTACATCTTACCACTTGCATCTCCCCAACTGCAATCCAGTGACACTAGTCTCCTTGTTGTTTGTCCCACAAGACAATCCATCTCTTGACTCTGGGCATGTTCACTGTCCCCCATATCTGGAATGCTCTTCCTCTTTACACCTCCTGAATTCCTGCCTCCTTCAAGTCCCAGCTAAAATCCTACCTTTTCTAGGAAGTCTTTCCTGATTCTCCTTAATTTCAGTGGCTTTTCTTTGCAGATTATCTCTAATTTGTCCTGTACATGTCTGGTGTGTATATAGGTGTTTACATGCTGTATCGCCTATTAGACTGTAAGCTCCTTGATAGTATGGATTGACAGTCTTTTATTTTTCTTTGTATCCCTGTTGCTTAACACAGTACTTGGCACAGAGTAGATATTTAATAACTGTTAAATGCTTTGGATTTGGGGTTCCTGTGTCACCTGGCTTGGTGTAGTAAAAGAGAAACTTTGGTAGACTGCCATGAGCTGTGCATTTGGATACAAGTCGAACCAAAGAGTACCTTGAATCCGGGTGTAATTTTCTGAGGCCAGGTTTGAACTCAGGTCTTCCTGACTCCAGGGCCACTGCTCTATCCACTGCGCCACCTAGCTACCCCAACATCAATTTTTTTTAAAACTTTGTGCTCCAACTTCCCTTCCTCCCTCCCTCCCCCATCCTGAAGAACTCAAGTAATTGAATATGTTATACATGAGTAGTCATGCAAAACATCTCCACATTAGCTAAATTGTGAAAAAAAAAACAGACAAAAACAAAACTTCAGATTAAGGAACTATCAAAAAATGTTATGCTTCAATCTGTTTTCAGATACCATTAGTTCTTTCTCTGTAGATGGACTGGAATTTTCATAAGTCCTTAGAAGTTATATTGAATGATTGCATTGCTGAAAATAACCAAGTCATTCACAGCAGATCATCTTACAGTATTGCTGTTATTTTGTTTATAGTACATTTCATTCTGCTTCAGTTCATGTAGGTCTTTCCAAGTTTTTCTGATAGCATCCTGCTAATCATATTATTTTTGTTTCCTATAAAGTAATAAAAAAAGAATTATGCTTCAGTCTGTATTCAAATACCATAACTTCTCTCTGTAGATGGACTGCATTTTTCATAAGACCTTCGGAGTTGCCTTGGATCACTGCATTGCTGAAAATAACTGAGTCATTCACAGAAGATCATATCACAATAATACTGTTCTTTTGTATACAGTAGATTTCACTTTGCATCAGCTCATGCAAGTCCCTCCAGGTCTTTCTGATAATATCCTGCTCATCATTCCTTTTATAGTAAGCTATGATTAAATAGTACTATTTTTTGGTTTGCTTTTGTTTTTATTTTTGTTTTTGCCAGGCAATAAGGGTTAAATGACTTGCCCAGGGTCACACAGTTAGTAAATGTCAAGTGTCTGAGGCTGGATTTGAACTCAGGTCCTCTTGAATCCAGGGCCAGTACTTTATCCACTGCACCACCTAGCTTTAAAGAGAGATTTCCTTACAATAAACCCATGAGGTTGATTATTGCAACAATAGTAATAGATCACTTTTATATAGTACCTTAAACTTGGTAAAGAATTTTCTTCACAATAACCCAGCAAAGTATGTACCATACATTTTGCCATTATCATCAATTAATCATTAATCAATCATCATAACTGTTTCCCTCCATCCTATTCCATTCCCATGATATTTGCTCTATTTTCTATCTTCTTTTACCCTATTTCTCCTCAAAAGTGCTTTGCTTCTGACTGCCCTCACCCCTGTTCTGCCCTCCCTTCTTTCATCCTTTCCTCCTTATCCTCTTCCCCTCCTACTTTCCTGTAGGGTTAGATAGATTATGCCACCTAAGTGGATGTGTAAGTTATTCCCTCTTTAAGCCAACTCTGATCAGATTAAGGTCTTTGAGCTAATTTTGATGTGTGTAAGGCTCCTTCAGTTCCCCACTCCTCCCTTATCTCTCCCCCCACTCCATATACCCTTTCCTGCTTCTTTCATGTGAGATTTCACCCCCCATTCTACCACTTTCCTATCCCCTTCCCCAGTATATTCCTCTCTCCCCTCAATTTTACCTCAAACATGACATCATGGGGCAGCCAGGTGACAGAGTGGATAAAGTACCCACACTGGACCCAGGAGGACCCAAGCCCAAATCCGGCCTCAGACACAAGCATGCCCCCACCCCCACCCCCAAAAAAGAGAAACAAAAAATAAATGCTTTACAATTACCATCCCTTCATAATCAATTCCTACCTGTGCCCACCATCTAAATTTATTTTTATCATCTGCCCTAATACTTAGAAGGCTCTTATGATTTAGATAGATCATCTTCCCATGTAGGAATGTAAACAATTTAACCTTTTATCATCTCTCACGATTTCTTTTTCCTGTTTATTTTTTTATGCTTCTCTAGGGTCTTGCATTTGAAAGTCAAATTTTCTATTAAGTTCAGGTCTTTTCATCACAAATACCTGAAAGTCCTCTTTTTCATTGAAGTCCCATTTTTCCCCTAAAAATTTATACACCGTTTTGTTGGGTAAGTGATTTTTGGTTGTAAACTGAATTCCTTTGCTTTAGAGAGTATCATATTCCATGCCCTCTGATCCTTTAATGTAGAACCTGCTAGATACTGTGCTATCCTTACTGTGGCTCCATAGTATTTGAATTGCTTCTTTCTGGCTGCTTGCAATATTTTCTTCTTGACCTGGGAGCTCTGGAATTTGGCTATAATATTCCTGGAGGTTTTCCTTTTGGGATATATTTCAGGAGTTGATTGGTGGATGCTTTCAATTTCTATTTTACCTTCCATTTCTAGACATCAGGGCATTTTCCCCTGACAATATCTTGGAAGATGATATCTAAGCTCTTATTTTGATCACAGTTTTCAGGTAGACTAATAACTTTCAAATTCTCTCTCCTGGATCTATTATTCAGGTCAGCAGTTTTTTCAAGAAGATATTTCACATTGCCCTCTATTTTTTATTCATTTGGATTTGCTTTATTATGTCTTGGTTTCTCATATAGTCACTAGCTTCCATTTGTTCAATCCTAATTCTGCGGCAATTATTTTCATCAGAGATCTTTTGTATCTCCTTTTCCATTTGGCTTTTCAAGCTGTTGACTTTTTTTTTTCATGACCTTCCTACATCACCCTCATTTCTATTTCCATTTTTTCCTCTATCTCTCTAACTTTATCTTCAAAGTCCTTTTTGAGTGCCTCTATGGCCTGAGACCAATTCATATTTTTCTTGGGACCCTGACATTGCTATCCTCTTCTGAGGGTGCGCCTTGATCTTGTCACTAAAGAAGCTTTCTATGGTTCACAACTTTCTCTGCCTTCTCATCTTGCCCATCTTTTATTTGACTTTTAACTCCTTCTTCATGTGGGGTCCTGCTTCCAGTTTATACTGTCCCAAGCTTCGTGAGGTCCCAGGTGTTATGATTTAATGAGGGACAGTTTCTTCACTTGCCTGGCCTTTTCTCTGATCTTTATATAACCCCAGCCTAACTTGCTAATTAACCAGGCAGAAAACCTTGTGTACTGTTGGTTGTTAGCTCAGATGGGCCTGCACCCCTCCCCAACCATCTTTGGCTGGAAAATAATTTCAGGCATCTTTTTCTGGGTTCTGCTGCTCCAGGATCTGTTGTCTGGCTGTGTTTGGAGTTTTCTTGGAGTAATTGTGTCAGGAAGTCTGAGGGTTTACTGCCTTTCCTCCACTATCTTGGCTCTGCCACGTATTTCCCCATTATCATCATTTTTACAGATGAGGAAACTGAGACTCCTTAAGTTACTTGCCCAGGGTCATATAGCCAATAAGTGTATGAGGGCAGCTTTAAACTTTCTCCAATTCCACCATTCTACCCAC
Organism: Dromiciops gliroides; assembly: GCF_019393635.1. Lineage (NCBI taxonomy): Eukaryota > Metazoa > Chordata > Mammalia > Microbiotheria > Microbiotheriidae > Dromiciops > Dromiciops gliroides. The sequence goes on along the minus strand of NC_057865.1, from coordinate 76,809,631 downwards.
TGTGTCACCTTGATGCTTAAATTAGCCCTAGTCAGAGCACAATTGGCCAATATTTTATATAGGACACATCTATAATAAATAGTTCCTTATGAAGTTAATCTACTGCCAGAATTTGGCAGGGTGGTAGTATGTTTCTCTTTACTGACACTTATCTTTAAAAAACAGTTTCCTCAAGAGATATACCTGCAGTGGGAATTTTGATAAGAATTTCTCTACTGACCCATTTTATTTTTCTGTCTAAATCTAGTCTAAAGAAGATGAGAAGAGAATAAACAAGAACAGAATTCAGAGTTCACCACCTGGAGGATATTATAAATTCACCTAAAAAGTGAAGGTTTAAGGTCATGTGATGCATTCTGCAGTTGCCTGCTCTTCCCTCCAGTGGAGCAAATCCCTATCATTGCTAGCTCTTGGGATAGATAATAACCATTGTAGTTATGAATCATTCAGGGCATCATTTTGTTTCTCTTATCAAGAGCATTTCAGAAAATTCTCTCTCTGGAAGGGACTCTGACAGATCATATACCTTCATATAGGTGTGATTAGAACAGAAAAAGTCATAGAGAATCTTAATATAAGAACTGGAAAGGACCCAAGAATTAACCTAACCAAACTTCAACCCAATGATCATCATTCTGCAACCCTAGCTGTAGATCATCCAGAATGAGATATTCTTTTCTAACAGCTCTTGGGTTTGGAGAATGCAGCTTCTTTTTGGCAATCCAGTTCAGTATTTTATCCCTGGACAGTCAAGTTCCTTTAGCTCACAATGACCTCACTCCTTCTATAAATTCTTTTGTTATATATTGGCTATATTACTTATTATGTACACTATCTTATGTTATATCTTATTGCTTTTCTTTTTTCCTGAAGACAAAGTAAAATCTTGGACAACAGAAGAATTGAGAAAGAATAGGAGAAGATGAGTTCTCCACAGTACTAAACATATATTCAACACTGGAATATTTGCTGGATTTTATTTAAATTTTCTTCTGACAATTCTATTTCCTTTTGTTTGATCATTTGTGCATGGACACAGAATGAATTAGATAACATACTGGATAGAGTCCTGTACCTGCAGTCAGGAAGACAAGTTCAAAACCTGCCTCAGACATCTCCTAGTTGTGTAACCCTAGCAAGACACTTAACCGCTCTCAAACCCTGTTTCCCTATCTAGAAAATGGAAATTACAGTAGCACCTACTTCACAGGGTTGTTCTGAGAACTAAATGGGATAATACATATAAAGTGCTTTGCAAACCTAAATATTATATACACATATATTTAAGTGCTCTATAAATGCTAGGCATTATTGTTATTCTCATAAAGATCCTTCACGTAGGCAAATTAAGTAATTTCTAATCCTTCAGCATTTCTTGTCTGAGCTACACAGTCCTAATTCATAGAATTTCTTAAAAACCTGCCTAATCCAATCATAGGACAGGATATTTTAGAACTTTGAGAATCACAGAGATCATCAGTTCCAACCCCCTTACTGTACAGATGAGGAGCTGTATTTGTAGATAACTTATACAGGTTAATTTATACTCAAGCTTGCTGAGCTAGGAGCTTTAAAATTTACTCCCTTAATTAACCTAAATACTACCACTTTGGTCATCATTGATACTCAACCTGACCCCTTCCTCCCCTTCCAGTCTTTTTAAACTTTCTCCCCCACCCCCTCTATAATCCAGTGACAATGGCCTCTTCTCCTCACAAGACACACCATATTCAGACTCTTGGAATTTTTTTTCTCCTCCTCCTCCTTTTTTTTTTTTTGGCAGGGCAATGGGGGTTAAGTGACATGCCCAGGGTCACACAGCTAGTGGGTGTCAAGTGTCTGAAGCCAGATTTGAACCTGAGTCCTTATGAATTCAGGGCTGCTGCTTTATCCAATCCGCCACCTAGTTGCTCCCTCTTGGAATTTTCATTGGCTGTTTCCCATTCTGGAATACTTTCCCTCCTCCTCATCTACTTTTGGCCTCTTTGGTTTCCTTCAAGTTCCAGCTAAAATTCCTTCTTCTAGGAGAAGTCTTTAATGTTCATGGCTTCCCGCTGCTGATTGTCTATAACTTCTTCCGTATATATCTTGTTTGTACATAGTTGTTTTCATTGACATCCTAGAGAGCAGGGATTGTCTTTTGTCTTTCTTTGTATCCTCAGGACTTAGCATAGTGCCTGATATAGAGTAGGGTTTAGGAAACTCTTACTGACTATATTCTCTGAAAACTTCCATTTTTTTCATATTCTTTTTAGTGTATGGTATTCAAACTGAAAATAATAGTCTAATACTATCTGACTAAGCTAGAGCCTGAGAAGCACTATGACATAATAAATAGAACCCAGCCCTGAAATCAGGAAAACCGGTGTTCAAATCCTCCCTTTAATCTATAATAGCTACTGTTATCATGGCCAAATCACTTAACCTCTCAGCATCTCAGCAAATATTTTAATACTACACGCTGTTGACAAATTGCTGATCTATATCATCAAGGATCTTTCACATGGGCCTTTTCTTACAATGGAGGGTCATCATCAGTCAAAACAAACAAACAAAAAACAAACAAACAAAAAACAGGAGAAAGCAATATAATTGGAGAAATATGTCTTAGAAGAGACAAATCAAACCAGATTTCTTAAATTATTAACCCAGAAATGATTTTGGAGCTCAGCCACAGACTAATCTGAGGTAGAAACTGAAACCCAATCCACAGCAGATTAAAATGACTTGCCCAAAGTCCCGTAGGTAGTGTCCTTAGTGTCAGAGTTAAGATAAAATCCCATTTTCTCACTCCCAGACTGGTACATTTTTCATTATAATGCATTATCTCCTTTTAAACACAAGATAGGATCATAATAACTTTTTTTTTTCCACGATAGTGCCCATTACTCATGCTTATTCAGCTTTTGTACAAATATGTTATCTTCTTCCTCCTTTTTGTTTTTCTTCCTCTTTCTCCTCCCTCTTGATCTTCCTCTTCCATGTTCTTTGAATAGTTTGAAAATTAATTGCTGTATCATGTATAAACTCTTTGAAAGCAATGATCACTCTGCTTTCATCCTTCAATCTCCAGTGACTAGTGCCTGGCCTTGCATATCACAGTATTTTTGTCTATTGAATTAAATTTGATCTAGTATCTTTCTAGAGCCTATGATTTCCAGGCTCATCCTTTTTGTCCTTTTTAAGATATCAGTATTACCTTAATCCCTTAGCAATCATCAGCAAGGTGCAAGTCACAAAGGTAATACTGACTCTATAGTTGTTGATTAGCTAATTCTCAAAGATAATGGCTAGTTGCCCTGTGGGTGACAGCTGCCAATTTCTTAAGTACCCTGGAGGGTATGTTAGTAGGACCTGCTGATTTGAATAAAGCTATTTCCTCTAGGTATTCTTTAATTATGTCTTTCCCTATTTCATTTCAGCTTTTCATCACAACTTGGAAGTGGCCCCAGTTCACATTGAAATGACAGATGTGAAGAAAGCATCCAAAGCTTCAGGTTTCATACTGTCTTCCGTTATTACCTTTTCATCCCAGTCAATTAAGGTGGGAGGGAGACTATTCTCAGGTCTTTCTCTTTTGCCCAATATATGGGATACTCTTTTTATGAATATTCGTGTCCTTTGAGAGTGATATTGCTTTTGTAGTTTGAGCACTCTGATGCATAGGTCTTAAACTGGAAGGTACCTTAGAGATCATTTAGAAAATAAGGAAACTGAGGCCCAGAGGGGTTAAGCTACTCAAGGCAAGTAGAAGAATCAGGATTGGAACCAAGGTCCTCTCGTTGATCCAATGGGACAATATTTGTAAAACATTTGCTTAGCTCCAAGCCTGACACATGGCAGGCTTGTGATAAAGGCACATTTTTGTACATCATGTGTTTTCTGAGTAGCAGGACAAATGTAATAGACGTTCCCTTAAAAGAAACTCTCTGCTCATCGAATCAGTTTCTTAATTTACAATCTAGTGAGAGTATATCTACATTAGCCTTTATAGTGTGGTTTCAGCACACTCGAATGTTTCAGTTGTTTTAAGAGTAAAAGGTCTTCAATATATCTAAAAGGCTCTCAGGCTTGCCTGGTTTTTCCACTAGGAAGAACAGCAGGTATCCATTATCCTTAAGCTCACTTCTCTGGCCTCTCATAGCTTAAAAGCTGATAATTTGCGACATACAATAATCTTTCCACACAGCAAGATCAGACAAAACACACACACACACACACACACACACACACACACACACACACACACACAGAGAAAGGGTAGTAGGGCTGAGGTATAAAGAAAGTAAATAAAATAAGTAAACAAATAAGGCAAATTTTAAAAGAAAACAACCTGGTAAATAGAAGTCAAAACATATTTTTCATCTAAATCAAGAAGAAAAGATTGCTTTCTCTTGTTTTTCACCTGATTTTTTAAAATACTGAAACTTTTAAAAGGTGCTACTTTATTGGAAACAGTATTTATGCATCATTGTTTCAAGTATGAGGCATTTTGGAATCAGTCCCTTGTTTCTTTGCCTTAAAGAAGGTAGGTAAAAATAATTCTTTCTCTCCTCTTTTTCCCCCCCAAATTCTTGGTCTAGAACTATGATTACAATGTCTATAGCACTTATTCAATATATAAAACAGGGGGTCCCAAAAGTCTTAGTGCTATTTTCTGTTATCAAAAGCTTAAAACTGCACTGACTTTTGAGACACTCTCTATTTCACCTTATGTCTTCATCTGTCTTACTCATTTGGTGTATTTACCCAGTGTAATCTCCCTAAAGTACGGCTCTTCCCCTGCTCAGGGAACTTTTTATTGTCTCTAGAAGAAAATACAGATTCCTTTCTTTGGAATTTAAAGCCTTTTATGATCTTGTTTTCTTTTGTAGACTTATTTCATGTTGTTCCCCCTCATTTTGTAGCCTAGCCAAACTAGCCTATGTGGCTGCTACTGACACATGATGTGCCATTTCTTCCTTCTGCAGATTTGGACAAGCTATTCCCCATGCCAGCTATGTCTTCCCTCCTCTATATCTTGCTTCCTTCAGGGTTTAACCTAGATGTTATCTACACTTTGCTGATTCCCCCCCCCCCCCAAGTTGTTAGTGGATATATTTGTCTATGTATCATGTATACACACATATACGTATAAATATAGATTAAAATATATTTATATGTATATATTTCCACATGTTTATATATATGTATATATATGTATACACATACACATATACATGGCCATATGCACACATGTTATATATTTATCTATATGTTGTACAAATGAGTTTTAATATCTGTGTATAGGTTGTATTTCTCCTATTCCCACCATGTAATCATAAAATAGCTAGCCCTGATATAGTGCTTTAAGGTTTGCAAAGTGCTTTTCAAATATTATCTCATCTGACCTTCACAAGATGTGGGAAGTGGGTGCTATTGAATATCCCCATTTTTCAGATGAGGAAACTCAACTGGACAGATAGATGGTAAGTGATTTGCACAGGATCATCCAGCCAGTTAGTATCTGAGGTGATATCTGAACTCAGTTCTTCCTGAGTCCAGGCCATATGGTCTATCCATTGTGCTATCTAGTTGCCTCTAGGTAAGCTTCTTAAGGGAAGGTACTGTTGTGGTTTTGTCTCTGTATTTCCAGCACCAAGCTCAATGCTTCCCCAGTAGCAGATAACTTGCTAAGTAAATGATTGCTGGACTGAATCGAATGGAGTGTAGCAGGAATAGTGTAAAATGACCTAATGCTGTGTACCTTCATGTTAACTTAAGGAAGTAGAACTGACACCTGTAAAGCTCCCCTTATTCTGATCAATTGCTCTGACATGTGGTTCGGTTATGAAGGATCAGGACTCTGACTCAAAGGAGAAAGAGACTACTCCCTGAGGAACCTGGACCTTCCCCATTGAAAGCGAATCCAATAATGTTTCCCCAGAAACCCAGGTGCTCTGGGTGATGCAGATGTATTATTGCCCATCGTGTAGATAAAGAACCTGAAGAATCCTAACCGAATGAAGGGAATCCCTTAGGAGAAATGATTCTACTATTGCTGACCCCAGTCTTCTGTAAGACTCAGTTTTTTACTCCAGGGCTATAACCAAGTGAGATTCTCTGCACTACTCAGGATAAAAGATCTCAGTACACAGTTTCCCCCCTGGAAGTAACTTGAAAAGTGGTCCTTAGGCTCAAGTTAGGAGTACTAGCCCACCTATAGACCTTTCTGCTTTCTGCCCTTTCTTCAACTATACCTCTATCTAGGCCTTCTAAATATTAGACTCAATCAAAGCTGCCCCAACGTATATCCATCTTAAACTTGACCGATCTGGTCTCAAGTCTAGTCCACTATTACACAAGCTTCATAAGGGCATAGACAGTTGTGTGTGTGTGTGTCTTTTGCCCTTCTCTGTAATCCCAGCACTTAATCATAGTGCCTGGAACATAGTAGGTGCTTAATTCATTGAATGATTGATAGTCATGTCTAATTAATAACACCAACACACATTTCTGCAGTATTTTAGGGCTTTCTTCTAAACTATATTTTGAGGTGAGTAGGGAAAAATCATTATGCCAATTACCTATTTCAGAGGCAGTTAGGTGGTATAGACCTAGAGGCAGGAAGTCCCACGTTCAAATCCTGATGTAGACATTTAGTAGCTGTGTAACCTTAAGCAAAACCCTTAACTTCTATTTCCCTAGCATCCCCCTTCTCACTCTCCTTTGCCAGGTCCTCATCCCAGTCATATCCTACTACCTTTTCAGTCTTCTTAGCCCTCACTCCCTGCCTCATGCATTTTGGACACTGGTCTTCTTGCTCTGGGCATTTTCTCTGGCTTGTCCCCCATGCCTGGCATCCTCTTCCTCATCATCTTTGCCTATTGACTTTCCTGGCTTAAGTGAAGTCCCAACTATAATCTCATCCTCTACAGCAGTAGTGTCAAATTCAAATAGAAATGAAGCCACTAAACCATATATAAAGATCCTTACTGGCTACATATTGACTTCAAAAGCCATCTATTCATATTATCTATGTTTCATTGTATTCTTATGTATTTCACTAAACATTTCCCAATTACATTTTATTCTGTCTCTGGCTGCACTCAGGAGTGCTATGGGTCACATGCTGCCTGTGGGTTGTTGGTGTGACACTTCTGTTCAACAGGAAGCCTTTCCCAAGCCCTCTTAATTCTGGTGCCTTCCTTCTTTAATTTTTTCCCTTACTGATCCTGTATTTTTATACCTTCCTTGTACATATTTGCTTCTTTGTTGTCTCCCCCACCCCAGACTGTGAGCTAGCTTCCTGAGGCCAGAAACTATCTTTTACCTCTTTTTGTTTAGAATGGTACCTGGCACACAGTAGGCATTTAATAAATGCTTACTGCCTATGTGGCAGACTATTGTCCATCACTGTCTCCACATGAACACATCATACCACCTGACCAAAAGGCAAATAATCCCTGTAAATATTTTGTTGTTTTGTGTCCTCTAGGTTACCAACTACCCAGTTTGTTCAGAACTTGCAGCCTATACTTAAGCCATCATCCTCATTTTCTCCTTATACCAGAGTTTGGAGTCTGGCCCTGGGATCCAGTTTTCTGATAGGTGAATTTTTTCTTGATCATGCATGGATATGTAAGCTTCTTGAGGGCAGGGACCGGCTGGCTGCCTTAGATTTGTATCCTGGAACTTAGCACAATGCCAGTCTCATAGTAAGTGCTTAATAGAGGCTCACTCATTCATTCATTCACTCATTCATTCATTCAAAATACAGCATTACTGGAAAGTGTGTTGAAAAGACAACTCCTTGCACTAGACAACAGTTTGTAATTTCTCAACTACAATTCAGCCTACTCTCTTCCTTCTGTTCAGTTCTGGGTCCAAGTCATTGTCCATCTGTAGTGTTTGTCCCAAATGTGTGTAATAATGCACTAACTAAATGAATTGGCCATCTAACTTCATGTTATATTCTAGGCAATAAGTATTTCTTATTCATTTAGTTTTGCCTGAATGGATTGCTAATTATGTCTCTTTTGAGTGATCATCACTCTCAATGTTGAGGCCCAGTGATGTTCCCAGGGATTGGTCCAATCAACAAAGTTTCATCCATTAACAAGAGCATGTGGAGGGACTTACCATCTCCCCCCCCCCATACAAACATGTCCTTATACCTCAGGTTAAGAATTTCTGATCTATAGGGTTCTTCCCTATGGATCTTGTGGCAGATTCTGTCTTTAAGAGTGGTGAGCATACATACATCTGTCTGTTTTACGCCTCACTTGATGATGTCAATAATGTTGCTGAACTGAGTTTAACTCTGTGCTTTTATTTATCAAGATATCTTGTAAAATCTCAACATATGTATTTGAAACTCCTTGTTGTAGTGATAGACTTTAGGATTATATTTTGCTAAATAGACTCAGCAGCTGGGTGGTACAATGAATTGGCCCTGAAGTTGGAAGTTCAAATCTGATTTCAGATACTAGCTTTGAGACCCTGGACAAATCACTTAACCCCAATTGCCTTAAAAACAACCCCAGGGCCATCTTTAGTGGTCGTGAGATATCTCTATCTGTATCTCTATTCAATCTTACATTTTCCATGCCTTTCTGTCAATTGTGTAATTATAAAGATATGGTGTACTTTAGAGTACAGTTTGCAAAATCCTTAGTGTTTCCCTCTACTGTTTTTATTGAGTTTGCCTTCTTTTCATTCATTCTGTGATGAAATAATGAGATTTAGGAGATACTCAAAGAACCACTTGGAGATTAATCTAGACTGACTGAATCAAGTGAGAGTGATTAACTGCTGATTAGCCTACTTCAAGTTAACTGGATTGTAATCACACCTTGAGAACACCTTCAGAACCAATGGATTTGGATGACACCAACCAATCAGCTTGAAGCAGTGTGTAAGGATCAGCTCTGTTCCAGAGCTTCCACAATCAATTTGCTGGAGAGAGTTCCTGATTAAAGCAGGCTCATGGAGGAGGACTTGAGGAAGAACCCAACCAGGCTGGAACTCTAGGCTAGATAGGCTTTTTCTTAACTTTCTGAACTCCTTGTGAATACCTGTATGCTTTAATAAATGTTTAATGCCCAAAGACTGGTGCTAAAGCTTCTAATATAAGGAGACCACAAATATAGATTTTAAACATCACAATTCCAATAGCTATTTCAAGAAGAAAGTTAGGTATATGAGTTTGAATAAATCAACAATATTTAATCAACCAACATTTATTGAGCACCTCCTATGTGCCAGACACTAACCCCAGGTATCTCTAACCCTAATCCCCAACACTAGCATACAAATGAAAAGAATGAAACACCCATTGTCAGGGAACTTATATTCTAAAAGGACAGTCATCAAGTACACCTATAATCATATTCAGAATAAAGAGAATATAGATAATACAAGGTAGTTAAAGAGGGTGGGCATTATTAATTGGAGACTGGAAAAAATCTTCACATTCAAGGTATCTTAAAGAAAGATTCCAGGAGAGAGTGCATTCCAGGCTAGGAGGATGGTCAGGGCAAAGGAATCAAGACAAGAAATGTGGTGCTATGTGTGAGGAACAGAAGAAACACCATTTTAGCTGGATTAAATGGTGCATAAGGGGAAATAATACATAATGAGGCTGAAAAGACAGTTCAGGAACAAGCTACAAAGGGCTTTAAAAACAGAAAAGAAGACTTTATTTTTCATTTTAAAGGCAGTAGGGAGCCCCTAGAGATTCTGAGTATGGAAATAAAAAAGGCAAAGAAATACATAAGGAAAAATATTTTGGCAGCCGTGTGAAGGACAGATGGGGATGGGAAGATGTTCAAGGTAAGGGTGACCAGCTGGGCATTCATTTCAGTAACTGATGTTATAAATGACACAGACCTGAAGCCAGGTTGTAGCTGTGTGAGTAGAGAAAGGGGTCAGATGACAAAGATGTTGTGTAGATTTAGTCATTAATGAGCTATGTGGCTCACTGAGGGAGAGTGAAGAGTTGAGGATAATGCTCAGGTTCTGAAGCTAGTCTCCCATATTAGAATGTGAGCTCCTTGAGGGAAGGAACTGTTTTTGCCTTTCTTTGTACAACCAGAGCTTTACACAGTGTTTGCATAAAGTAACTGACTGTCCGGGGCATTTGACAGAAATGAGGACATTTCACAGAGAGTTAGATTTGGGGAAAGATAAGTTCTGATTTGAATATTATGAGTTTGAGATTCAATTTGAAATGTTCAGTAGGGGGCTGGTGATATGAGATGAAAATTCAGGGTAGAAACTAAAGCTGGATATGTAGATTTGAGTCATCTACATAGAGCTGATAATTAAATGCATGGGAGCCCATGGATTCACCAAGAGGGTACAGAGACCAAAGAAGAAGGACCAGGCCAGGGGAACATGTCTTAGGAGACATGATATAGATGACGAGCCCACAAAGGAGACTGAGAATGAGATATCAGGCATATAGGAAGAGAACCAGGAGAAAACCCTAAAGAGGAAAGAATATTGAGGATAGGGTATTCAACAGCATAGCAAAGGAGTCAAGAAGGATGAGGATTGAAAAAAGAATATAAAACTGACAGTTAAGAGATAATTGGTAAATTTATGTTATAAGTCCCTACAATGTGCCAGGCATGGGGCAGCTAGGTGGCGCAGTGGATAGAGTACTGGCCCTGGAGTCAGGAGGACCTGAGTTCAAATATGGCCTCAGACACTCGACACATACTAGCTGTGTGACCTTGGGCAAGTTACTTAACCCCAATTGCCTCACAAAAAAAAAGAAAAGTACATTGGTGAATGAGGTACTAGGGTCCAATGTTATTTATGATACTTTTATTACTGATGGTAAAAATAAATCAATATAAGAATATTGACAAATGTGCCCCTCTTTGTGGTTATTTGTTGTCCTATTGCCAGTTTCATTCATGCAAACTCTTGGGGTGATGTGGCACACTTGAGTATGAAAACACGATTTCCAGAGGCTCATTTGTGCTAATTTATGAGGTATACTGTTCCTAATTTTCCACAATCCTACTATATAGCATTTTATAAACATATTTTTATTCTAGACTTATCTTTTCTTTGGCTGCCAAGGTTTTTTACACTTGACAAGGAGATGACATGTACAATTGAGCTAAGGTGGTTTCTTAGCTCTTGACCTTCCTGTCATAGTAACTGATCTAAGTCAGTTAAACTTTTGTGGATTATGAGGATAATAATCAAGATCAATATCTGTATCTTTTCCCCTACTTCCCTCTTCTCAGCATCATTCAAATTGGTCAGGATGAAATTGTCTTTTTATCTAAATTTCATTTCTTCCAGATTGATGTTGGTCTCCACTTGTGCCCCACATACCTAGTAGGCTGACTGGACACTAACAGGAAATTGTAATATGATTTCTGCATCACTAACTAGTTATTTCTTGTCGGTTAAGATAGAATACATGTCCTTTTTTGTGAAGTGGTTGTAAGCTTAAAATATCCAGTAGTCCCATTAACTTCATGAAGAAAGTACTTCAAATAGTCTCATCAACACCCATTTTGTTTGTTTGTTTGTTTGTTTTAGACTGGCTCTCTCTATCATACCCACAATAGAGATACAGTGGCCAACATTCAGAGACCAAATCCCAATATTTATTAGCCTGGAAGCTTTAACAAGTTCTTGGCTTGCCCTCTTTAGGCAGTCTGGTGGCCTCCTATTCCTAGGAGCCCATAAAATTGGGGCCAGACAATGAAAACACCTGATCAGCTTTCACCATAATTCAGCTCAGGACTTCCAAACTCAATTGATCCACCTGCCTTCACTCCCTCTAGTAGCAGAGATACAGGATTGTGACTGTGAGAATTGGAATGGGACCCTTGCTGGAGAGATACTGTAGGGAAGCTCCGCCATGAGGAGAAAACATGTGATTTAGAGACCATGTGACTTTAGTGTCCGGAAGTTACATCTATAAAACCACCTGTGGGACTTGTCAATCAGAGCTACCAGCCAATTAGCTTGGAGGGGTGTGTGTGTGTGTGTGTGTGTGTGTGTGTGTGTGTGTGTGTGTGTGTGTACACGTATAATCTCTCTGGTCCAACTACCTGATGGGCAGTTCAAACTGAACATTCATTCAGTAGGCAATGCAAACTCAACATATCCAAAACAGAATTAATCTTTTTGCTAAAACCTACCTTTCTTTCTAACTTTCCTATTCCTGTTCAGGTCATCACCATCCTCTCAGGCATATGGTTTACAACTTGTTTTATCTTTGATTCCTCATCCTACATACCTATTCAGTTACCAAATCTTGTCATTTACACCTCTACAACATCCCTCACATAGGCTCCTTTCCCCACCCCACGCCAACTCACATAGCCAACACCCTAATTCAAGTCCCTCATCACCTCAAGCTTAGATTACATAAATAGCTTCTTAATCTGTTTCCCTGCTTCAAGTCTTTTCCCATTCCAATTCTTCCTCCACACAGCCACCACAGGTCTGACCATGTCATCACCCAACACTATAACCTCCACTGGTTCCTTCTTACCTGTAGTATCAAATAACAATTCTTTTTGTCATTGAAAGCTCTTCATAACCTGCCCCTCTTCAACACTCATCTTCCCAGCCTTATTACAAATTTACTTCCCTCCACTCATTCTTAGGGATAGCCAAACCGGCCTTTTTGATGCCACATTCCATCTTCCATCCCCACATCTTTGCAAGGTCTGCTTCTTGGAATCCCTGACTTCTCCCAAGACTCAGTTCTAGCATTACCATTTATGTTCTAGTTTTATTTTAAGAACATCAATATTGATGTTCTTCACTTCTTTAAATAAATAATATGCTGAACCTCCATTTTACAGATAAAGAAACTCAGGGAAAGAATTTTATTTACCAAAGGTTGCGCAGAGTATAAATGTCTATGGCAGCACTCAGTCTATTGACTTTAAGACCACAGTTCTTTTGTCTATACTATACAATACTATACTATACTATACTATACTATACTATACTATACTATACTATACTATACTATACTATACTATACTATACTATACTATATGGCTTCCATTGTTTCCTCTCAGCTAGGTTATCCTGACCCTCAAAGGGCTTGTTTCCCATTCAGGAAAGGTTCACCTCTGTTTTGTGAAGAATTAACTGCCATAATTTTTAATAAGACCACTATTCAATCTCTTCACAGGCTCTCGTTTCTAATGCAATACTGTTAATCAATCCTAGAATTCTAGAGGAAAATGAGATGAGGAATTATTCAAAATCAGATTTTGAGTATACACTAGAGCTATCTCTTATTTTTTTTAAACACACATTCTTGAAAGTGAGGTGTTAAATTTAAAGCAAAATGCTATTTATGGTTTATGCATAGAAAGAAGGCACAGCAGAATTGAGTTTAAAGGCTGAAGGAGGCATTAGCTGGCACATCTGCCCACTTGAGCCGGGTGCCAGTAAGTGGTTGGAGACTTAGTTAGTTTGCACCTGCCACTCTTGGGTTACAAAGAACCGGAGGCAAGGATTGGAAGCTTCAGCTTTTTAGCAACAACTTGGGTAACACAGGTGAGGAGCTGAAAAAGAGTGTGATTTCTTGAGCTGTGTTGTCCCAGGGCCAGAGCCAGGACAGAGATCAAGGTAGGTACTTTTAGAAGCAGTTTTAACAGACTTATCTCACAGGACTCCCTTTAGTCTGTTATTGTTTCTACAAGCTAAAAGTGACCTGAGAATGAGTGAAGGAAGGAATGAAAAAGCTTTAATGAGCACTTACTATGTGCAGGCCACTGTGTTAAGTGCACAGATGCAAAAAGAAAACCAAAGAGTTCACATTTCAGCTGTGAAATAGAGACCCCATGGTTTTCAGGAAGCAGAGGAAGAATAAATGTTCATGAATCTTTGTTCAAGTAGTTTCCACAGAAAAAATTCATATCCACTTTTATATTGAACTATATGACAACACCAATGGTACTGGTGGAGAGAATTTTATTTTCTGAGCCTTCAGAAGCATTGGTTGCCGCAGAGGTCGGAGCTGCAGTGCTGAAGAAGGAGTTGCTCGGGTCCCTTCTCCATAATGGTTGATTCCCTGGACTATGGCTCTAGGAAGTGGCCTAGAATTAGGGCCAATGATCTGGAATGGAGTGGGGCTACTCTCAGGGCTCTTGGGCTTACCTGACTATTGATGGCAATTTGGTCAGCAGTTGGTGATAGTGAGGTTAGTGAGTTGCTCCCTTCAATGATGGCTGTGGGGGCTAAGTTCCGGGACTCAGAAGTGTGTGTGGGGGGGCATTACTATTCCCAGGGTTCTTAGGTTCAATGTCCAGGCTGTCTTCATCGAGGTCTGACAGGAGGTGGAGGTCAAGTTGCAGGACAGTTTGACTTGACTAGCAAAAGTGATCTTTTGTCTCCTTCAGGGTGCCTTGCTGCTTCAGCTAGGGTGGTTCATCTGCCCTGTGGGTGGCACTGGAGGTGTTGGCTAGCCCATACTTTACAGGGGTCCTCCCCCAGTCAATGGCTTCACAGCTTGGGCAGGAAACACAGCCAGTGGGTCTGGGGGAAGCAGGTATAAGGGGAGAGGTGCTACCTCTTGTGTTCAGAGTTCTGGGCTCTCGTCATCCATTAGAATCTGAAGGAAGATGCTGGAAGTGGTTTGACTGGATAGGCATGGAGAGAGAGAGAGAGAGAGAGAGAGAGAGAGAGAGAGAGGGAGAGGCTACCTCTTTTTTTTCTCCTTCAGCATGGCTGAGTATCTGTCCATTTGCCTTAGCATGGGTGATGCTCTGCAAAAATTAGGCTCTTGGTTTTGTTTCCTCATAAAGGAATTAAAAATTCTCTGTACACATTCATCTGTATTTCCTCCACTTGTGGGAGTATGGTGGGGATCTCATTGGTGGTCCACTAATGCAGTTAAGCATACAATGTCAGATGTTTGGGAAGGGGAGAAGCACTTAAGCTACAGTATAAGTACAGAGAGAGGGCAAGTAGGTGGTGAAGTGGATACAATGCTGGGCCTGAAGTCAAGAAGCTTCATCTTCCTGAGTTTAAATCTAGCCTCAGATACTTCCTAGCTGTGTGACCCTGGGCAAGTCACTTAACCCTGTTTGCCTTAGTTCCTCATCTGTAAAATGAGCTGGAGGAGGAAATAGCAAACCACTCTAGTATCTTTGCAAAAAAAACCCCAAAAACAAAAGGAATTATGGGGAATTGGATATGACTGAAATGACTCAGCAGCATCAGCAACACCACAGAGAATGTCTACAAAAGCTTCTCTCTATTAAAACCCAGCAGGCTAAAAGTTGAGACCTAGTTCAATGCCAAGGTGTGTTCTGGACTATGTGAACTTAGGCATGGCACTAAACTTTTTTTCCATTCCTTTGCTTAGTTATCAGAAAAATGGGAATAATAGCACCTTATTTATGCACCTCATATGAAAATTGTGAGGGAAAAATATTCCAACTATGTGGAAGTCTTCCCTTACACCAAGCCCAAATTGTCTTTCTAAAGTTTCTATCCTGGTTCTGCCCTTTAGAG
Source organism: Dromiciops gliroides (assembly GCF_019393635.1). NCBI lineage: Eukaryota > Metazoa > Chordata > Mammalia > Microbiotheria > Microbiotheriidae > Dromiciops > Dromiciops gliroides. The sequence goes on along the minus strand of NC_057865.1, from coordinate 76,794,136 downwards.
TAGAGAAGAACAGTACTGATCTTTCCACATGACAGTCTTTCCAGTATGAAGAGACAGTTCTCATGCACCCTCACTCATATTTTCTTTTCTCCTTGTGAACAGGCAAAGTTCCTTCAGACAGTTCCCATAGCAATAATAGCACTCGTGCGATCTCTCCAATATTCGAATTCCTTCCAATGATGCAGACTGCAACTCCCTGGGCAAGTCTCAGTTTCAACTGTAAATTGGGGATAATAATAGCACTTACCTCCCAGGGTTGTTGTTATGATGGAATAAGATAATATTAGGAAAGCACTTAGCACAGGCTCTGGCACACACCAGACCCTTAATTCCCTAATAAGTATATCCTTCTTTCTTTCCTTCCTTCCTTCCTTCCTTCCTTCCTTCCTTCCTTCCTTCCTTCCTTCCTTCCTTCCTTCCTTCCTTCCTTCCTTCCTTCCTTCCTCCGTCCCTCCCTCCCTCCCTTCCTCCCTCCCTTTCTCCCTTCCTTTACTTGTATATCTAATTCTTAGCTACGTATAAGACTTTACATTTTTATTTTTTGCGAAGGGCAATGAGGGTTAAGTGACTTGCCCAGGGTCACACAGCTAGTAAGTGTCAAGTGTCTGAGGCTGGATTTGAACTCAGGTCCTCCTGAATCCAGGGCCAGTGCTCCATCCACTGTGCCACCTAGCTACCCCCAAGACTTTACATTTATTACTATAAATTTTATCATATTGTATAACCCAGTGTTCTAGACTCTTTTGTATACTTTTATATACTGATTCCAGCATCACATCACTATATGAGCTATCCTTCCAACTTTGTGTGATCTGAAGAGTTTATAAGCATGCTTTTACACCTCCATTCAAGTCACTGACCAAATGGGCAAATGTTTAGCAAATGAGCCACTAATGCTTTTTGAGAGATCACTTTCTGTGTAGGGATTGGTACAGAAACCAGATAGCAAGGGATGAAGGTCATGACAGTGTAGTAATAATCTAAAGACACTTTTTTTTCAAGAAGTTTTGCAATAGTTCTAGAAATGATAGACAACAAAGGACCAAGGATAAATCTCTAGAGCCTCCCACTAGGGGCCTCCTCCTCTTTTGCATCTCCCTAGATCATAGTTTCATGGATCTGGTGCTGGAAGGACACCAGAGACCTTGAGTAGTCTATGATTACTCATTAGGTCTTGTTATTCAACTAATTCCAAATCTAACTAAGCATACCATCATCTAGCCCAAACCTCTTTATTCTAGGTGATGAATTTTGCTGAATTTATCCATCTAGTTACTCAATCAGTTAAAAAAATGAGATTATTCTTGAATGACTTGGCCATAATGAAGTCTTGCTGGTTTTTAATGATCATTGCTTGCATTTCTAAATGCTCAGAAATCATTTAATAATATGTTGTAGAAATTTGAGGCAGCTAGATGGTATAGTGGATAAAGTGCCAGGTCTGGAATCAGGAAGACTTGTCTTCCTGAGTTCAAATCTGGTCTCCGATACTTACCAGCTGTGTGACCTCAGTTTCCTCATCTGTAAAATCATCTGGAGAAAGAAATGGCAAACCATGTGAGTATCTTTGCCAAGAGAACTTCAAATGGTATTACAAAGAGTCACACACAACTCAAAAATGACTGAATAACAAAAGCAATTTATTAGAAATTAAAAATCAAGCTCAGACTTTTATAGTATTATGATTCCAGATTCTATCCTTTTTTTGAAAATTGAAAAAAATATTTGCCAATCTATCTCATTCTGTATGGGTTTTCAAAGATTTTTGAGAGTAGGTTAGCAAGTTCTTTCTGATGAGAGGCATAACTAGCACTGGCCTTTGCCTGAGGGTAGTGACCTAATAAAAGTGGTTGTCACTGTCATCATCCTTCTCCTCTCTCCTCCTCATCCTCCTCCGCCTTTCCTTCTTATAGAGATGGCTGTCCCTATTCCTATTCTCTTAGACTTGAACTAAACTTTGTAGCTGCGTAGGACAACTACCCATGGGTCACCACCATCAGGATCCTAATTGCTATAGAATCCCTTTCCTGATATCTACCTTCCTTTCCATCTCCCACACCTGTGAGGGCCAAATTCTTGGAAAGACAGATTACTTACTTCCTTTCCTGGCATGACTACATGCACTTCTTTTGGGCTCTGTGACAAATTCATTGAGGATAACTTCTGTCCTCAGTCCCTCTGGGGTCTAAATTCCTATTAACCATTTTCCTTCTAACATTCCTAGTCTGTTGCTCATTCTTCTTGGTGGAAAAAAGGGAAGCAAAAGAGAGTAATTTGACCTTCTCACTGTTATCACCCTCTCGTTCCCTCCTGGCAATAGTCCCATTCCTACTTTCATCTTTTTTCCCCAGCAGAGGTAAACAAAAAAGTGTTTTTTGTTCTTCCCATTCATCACTGGCCATTTTCATTAATTATACCTATGATCTTATTCATAATTTCAGTAAAAATAGAAGAGGATTTGGGAGAAGGAAGAGAGAAGAATGTAAGTAGTGAAAAGGGGGAAAATATTATAAGGATGGGCTTTAATGGGAACAGGATTAGAATATATATGGTTTTCCCTTTAAAGGAGTTAAATGGTTGTGGCATTTTAGCAAGGTGGTTTTTGCACAACCCCATAATGAAACTGTTAATGAGATTTGGTGGAGGGACGTTCTGTTCTGTGAGGAAGAAAGAGTTCCTGCCATTACTTCACTTGCTGCTAATGTGTCCTAATGTCTTTGTATAAGCAATGTTCACAGGGCTACCTCAGGGAAGGTTGTAAATTGTAAGACTATTGTGCCAGGTTAGAGTCATTGGTTTTTGGAAATGTTCTGTTCACACAGAGAGGAATGCTTCTGAAATCCATTTTAAATACAGTCACTGATTTTGACTCTCAACAAGAAATAGAATTGGTTTCTCTAGGTTAATTATAAGCAACACTCTTTTTTTTGCTTTATTTAAGGCCAAAGCATATTTCATATGTAACTGCTTCTAGATTTTCTTTGTAGACTATTCTTAGAGTTTAATACAAACCAATTGTTCTGGGAAATTACCAATGAGGCAAACGATTACTACTCCTCAAAACACCTTCCTGTTCTTTCTGCCTTTCCCTCTGTGTTGTTGCTCAATTATTTCAGTTTTATATGACTCTTTGTCACCCCATTTGAAGTTTTCTTGGCAAAGATACTACAGTAGTTTTACATTTCCTTCTCTAGCTCATTTTACAGATGAAGAAACTGAGGCAAACAGGGTTAAGTGACTTGCCCAGGGTCACACAGCTAGTAAGTGTCTGAGGCCAGTTTTCAGCTCTGGTCTTCCTGAGTCCAGGTTGGGTGCACTATTCATTGTGTCACCTACCTGCCCCTATGCCCTTCCCTGTACAAGGTCCAACAAATGAATATTGATTTACTGAGCCCCTAATAGGTGCCCCAAACTGCTTTAAGTTCTATGGGTTACTGAGAAGTGTATGACATTGTCTCTGTTGTCAAAGAGCCTCTGATCTATTTGAGGAGACAAAACAGCTGGCTCCAACCTATCTTTCCAGCCTTGATATACACTACATGCTTTCACATTCTCTATGGTCCAGTCAAACCAAGCTTCTCAACATTCCTCAAATGTGAAATTTCCTTTCCCATTTCTGTAACTTTTCACTGGCCATCCCTCATGCCTGCAACACACTCCCTCCAAATCTTAAACTTAAAAATCCAAAGTTCTTTGAAGACTCAGTTCCAGTACCATCTTCTACTACATGAAACCTCCTAGACCGAGGGTACATCTGTCCTTCTCACCACCACCATGGTTAACGCTATCCATCCCCACAATGACTTTGCCCTAGGTTCAATAATTCCCACTTAGGGCCCTGATCTCCAGAGCCCTAGGATATATTTTATTTGGGTCTGGTGGTTTGAATTCCTTGTCAGAGGTATGGAGGAAGGTGGATGCTGAGAAAGGAACACAACAGCAACAGAAGCCTGGTGTTGTTGGCCAATAAACAACTGTCTCAAGCAGCTATAGAGATCTGAATTACAAAGGACTGAGAGGTGAGGTACAGGGATCACCATCAAATCAGGGAAGGAGGGACAGCTAGGTGGCAAAGTGGATCGAGCACTGACCCTGGATTCAGGAGAATCTGAGTTCAAATCCGGCCTCAGACATTTGACCATTACTAGCTATGTGACCCTTGGCAAGTCACTTAACCCCAATTGCCTCACAAAACAAAACAAAATGAAAATCCCCTGGGGACGAAGAACACTCCCACAACAACAGCACATCTCCTGATACCCCCAGTGGCCAACACCATTCCTTCCCAATTGACTTGTATTTATTTTGCATGTACTATATTTATATTGCTTATATTATTTACCATTAACATATAGTATATGTAATTTACTACACACACACACACATATATATATATATACATATATATATATAATTTATACTGTATTTTATATTTATACATGTCATTTCCTCAGATAGAAATCTAAGGTCCCAAAGACAAGGGGCTACTTTTACTTTTGTCTGTTTATCCTCAGTGCCCAGTAAAGTTTCTGGCACAAAGTGTGTAAGCACTTTTAATAGATGCTTGTTGATTGTTTGTACTGACACAGATAATAAAAATATAACAGTAAGTCTCAATGTATAATTCAGACAAGTATAACAAAGCTCATGACAGCTGGGTGCCTCAGAGCCCTACTAGCAGTGTGGCTCTGGGTGGATCACTTAACCTCTCTGCCCCAGTTTCCTTATTTGTACAATGCACCTACATTGTTGGTGTGATGATCCAATGAGAGCTTATTAGTAAATCACTTTGCAAACCTTAAAGTGTTATATAAATGGTAGCCAGCTATTATGGCAAAGAGTACTTTCTGTGGCTTTTTGTGGCTGGCAAGGAAGTGAGACTTAAGATGGGCCCAAATGGATGGATTGAATTCAGATGCATGGGGTGGAGGAGAAATGTCAGGCTTAGAAAATGGCTGTGCATAGAACTATTGAGGCACACACACATAAATGAAGAGTTGAAGTCAGGTTGAAGCCATGAGTATAAAGTGTGAGATTTAAAATGGGAGAAGCTTCTGGTTTTCTAGATAGAGCCTTTATTGTATATAAGGTGTTGTTGTTTGGAAGGATAGGAAAATAGAAATACAGTACAAATCGTCTTAAATCTAGGCTTAGTCTATATTCCTTATAAAAACTCACCAAACCGAAAAGGCCACCTTTGGAGTGAGGGAGACCGTCTGTGCCGCGCCACCAGGAGTCCCGCCAAGCAGGCAAAAAGGCCTACTCTCGTTCTCTCCACCCCGGAAGTCAAAAAACCGGGCAGGCAGTCTGACATGGGCAGCAGGCTGACTGTTCATCTCCTCCCCAAAAGGGTGGTCCTTGAAAAACTGGCGTCTTTCAGTTATCCTAACCGACTGTTAAAAACTTTCATATTTTACCACAAAAGGAAAAACGGGAAAGCCTATAAAAATAATCTCTAAACTTGCAGATACAACGAGTTTAAATGTAGAATTAGAAATACAACTCATTTGGGCTAGATTGTGGGGAAGAATCACTACTGCTACCTCCTTGATGTGCCTTGGAGTCAAAGGACCTGGGTTCAAATCCTGCTGACAGTTATTATCTGTATGACCAGCAAGTCATTAAGGCTCCCTTCTCCTCACTATGGGATCAAATGGCCTCATCTTTCTTCATCTGTGTACCACATTTGACACTGGTACCCATTCTCTGTCTCATGGTCCTCTTCTGACTTCTCTGATGACTCCTCTTCAAACTCTTTTGCCAGTTCACCATCCATATTGTGGAAATTTATTTTGATTTGGGGACCCTACCTTTAGGCTGAGATCAGAAAGCCTTAGGCCCTCAAGGTCTCTTCTGTGTGGGAAGTGCTAGTGCCCCTCCCCCTCTGCTTCAGCTGAGCCAAAAAGCCCCATGGGCTGTACAAGATGCCAGGTCAGACAGCTGGGGGAAAAAAAGCCCCCAGCTCCCTCCGACCTGAGCAGACCTATCTGAAAGATCCTGGATAGCCTGTGCTGAGGCACGTGAGGCTGGAGTGCACCCCCCCTACCCCACACCAGCAACAGCCCTGGCTGGAAGATTTAGGTTGGTGTGTGGGTGCAAAAATCCCCGAGATTTGAGTGGAGAGAAGAAAAGGTATATATAGACCTGGGAGTTAGAAAGCAAGGGGGGCGGACAAGGATGAAGTGGTTCGGACGGACGAGACAAGGCAGAGAAGAAGTCAAGCGGCGGCTGACAAGATTAGAAAGGTTGGAGCACGGTAGACTAGAGACAGGGCTACAAGAACACAGGAGAAGAAGGACTAGGAGCAGGGAAAAGAGAGGCTGAAGGGCAGACTGACAGAGCAGACAGACAGAAGGTCGGTGAGAGAGAAACACAGGGGTTCAGCAGTGGCAGTAAGGAGAGGAAAGTTAGAAGCCGGGGGATTTACAAAGTGAAAGGGGCTCCGAGTTAGAATAAAGGACCTGAGTGCCCTAAGGCAAGTGGTGGCTAAGGCCCTTATTGTATTAAAAAAGTTCGAGGCACAGCAGGTGGGAAAGAGACGCACCACAATGCAGTCAGGTTGTACATTTTATTTCCCTGTATTCTTAATTTTAAATAGTATCTCACAAATAAACTCTGCTTTGATTATTTAGTTAAGAGGCTTCTTAATATTTTGCTTATCAACTAGGGAGTAGAGCAGTGTGGTGGAACTTTATAAATGGCCCACATTAAATTAATAGCAGTCAGATAGCCAGTTAGTCAACAGTCCCCAGATTAGTCCTCCAGCCAGATTAGCCCCCCAAGAAATAGTCATCAAAAATATTCTACAATATCATGTCCTTAACCATGGCTATTCACCAAGATTTTGCCCCAGGGCCCTTCCCAAGCTGGTCCCAATTTATCTTTCCAAACTCTTTCAACATGACTCCCCTTCCCATGATCTGCAATCCAATCGCTGGTTTTCTCTCTGTTCATACATATAGTACTCCACCTTCTACCTTGTACCACTTCCACCTTGTACCGATTGCCTCACATGCCAGTGATGCACTCCCTATTTACCTGTGTCTCAGAGTCTCTTTTCCTTTAAGGCACAGGTCAAGTGCTCTCTCCTGTACTATTCCTTTCCTGTCCTCTCAACCACTAGTGCCCTCCCTTTCAAAACACCTCATATTTGATGTCTTTGTGTACATCTGACTACTTTGTATGAATCTGTATAAACTTTACATTTACATAAAGGTATGAGTGTGTGCGTGTGTATATGTACATACATATATATATGCATGTGTGTCTGTGTATTTACGCACATTGTATATAATTATCTTCCCCATTACAATATAAGATTATTATAAGTAGGGATTTTTTTTTTCATTCTTTGCACTTGCATCCTCAACATCTAGCACAGTGTCTGGCACATAACAGCCACTTAATCAATGTTTGTTGATTGATTAACGTCCCCTAAGGTTCTTTCTAGCTCTAAACTTATGATTCTGCAATGACTTGAAATTGACTGGGTGATTTCCAAGGCCAAGAACCTCATCATCAGTATATTGGCAATAAATGCATTGGCAACCCATAAAACAAAGGAAAATACAAAGTGGCCCTGAGTCCTATGCAAATGAAGGAGCTGTCATAGTTAGTTTTTATCATGTATTCAAAGGTAAGAAGAAATATCATTTGCTGGGACATTTGGTCATTTCATATTACAGGGCTCATAATGAACCCTGTAAAAGGACCACTGTGCAGATAATTGTAACTTGAAAAGAAACAACTATTGCTGAGGATGAGGAGATAGAGAAATTGATCGTGTTTTTTAATTAAATCAACATGGATACTCAAGTACAAGGTAAGCATATGGAAGGACATTGAAAACTCATATTGCAAAACAGGTCTCAGGAATAAGAAATAAAGCAGGTCAAATATGGTACCTATTTAGCATAAATACTGCCTTCAAAAAGAGAGACAGGATCTAGACATGGAGAAGCCAGGATAACATCACAAGAAATCAATCTCTATAATTGAACTTATAGGGAATGGCTAGTTACTGATTTGGGGTTCACTTCTGTATCAAGTCTATATCCTCAAACTATCAACTTGTTAGAACAAAGCTCAAAATCAACACTAAATTAGAATAAAGACTAAAAGAAGAACAATATATAATATGAAATCTAGGTAGCTCCAAACTGTCCTATTTAAATAAGCTATTGACACACAAAAAATGGTAAATGGCCAAAAATTTAAAAAAATCCAGACATCAACATATTTTATCATCATTGTTTAGGGAAGTTTAACTGACACAAATCAACTGTTAGTATTGATGAACAAAATACATCTAGTTAGCAAATCCCCGTTAAGCAGAGATATGGCAACTAGGGAACTGTATCAGCTTAGAATATAAATCCATGTGTAAAATGTTAACAGAGGAGAACGGTAGCACATCTGCTTAATAACAGATGATGTGTTGTCCTAAAAGGTTTTTTATGAGTAGCACAGTTAAAAAAAAAACCAAAAAAACAAAAAAAAAGTATGAAGTGGGAGATTAATTTTTTTTTTTTTTTACAGAAAGCTTGTTGAGAGAGCCAACTGGACTAGACCAGCTAAGAGCATTTAAGGATCAAACTGGAGGAACAACTAAAAGACAAAAAAATGGAAAAGATCTGTCAAGGTTATTATAATAAACTATTTGATCAATGACAGTGGAGCTACTGCATTTCAATTTCAACATCTCTGACCTTAGTGTGCTGAATGAGGAAGTAGAAAAGGATGAAAGAAAACAAACACAGGAAGAACAGATTGACAAGACAGAATATACACAGAGGAGGTACATGATGGAGTTAATACAATTTCAAGGACTGATTCTTAAGATATCTGAAAAACAAAAGGATTACAAATGCTTTCAAGAAATCGGATTATCACTACCAAGAAAAGGCAACTGGGACAACATCAATAACTATCCCTACTTTCCCAGCTGTCAAAAAATCTTTATGTGAACAATCTGCACATGCATTGAGGTCATCCTTAATAAAGATGTGAGAAAGGGGTAGGCTTTCATGGATGAGATTTTACTTCAGGCAGACCACATTCTTACTATCACACAATTGACTAAATTGTGCAGAGGACATGAAATCCTATTTTACTTATTGCTTTTTTAGCTATATAAAAACCTTTGATTTGATAAAGGGAAAAATCACCTTAGAAGCTCTCTTCCAGCAATGTATCTGCCATGCATATATCATAATCATATAAAATATTTTGAAAGATATAGCAGAGATAACTGTTCGATGTCCCTTTGAGTAGAAATATAAAGTGAGACAAAAAACCCACAAAAACACAAGTCTAGATCAGAGTGAAAAAAGAGGAGGGATTCCCTCTCAATGGAAAGTTCTTCCAGATGTGTCTGCTTGTGAATGACATTGTGCTGATTGCATAAAGTCCCAGAACACTATGGAGCTTCCTAAATGAAATACATAATCACTCATCAGTTTGCTCTAACTATCCACACAGGAAAAGCCAAGCTGATGAAGAATTCCTATTATCCAAATGTATTATACATTTAGATGGCTATCTCACAGAACCACTCCATGGATACACGTATCTAGGCAGACACTGCAAATGGACAATGAGCTGTGCTCAGAGTTCAATGAGAAGAGAGAAGGACCATTTCCTTGTGGGGAAATTGTGTAATCCCCATAATCACCTCAGGCTTCTCCCTGAAATAAAGGCCTATTTTTAAATCATCAATATTCTTTTATTGATACTAATGGTAGTAAAGCATGGAATACCACCGCTTAGAGACCCCAAATTCCACAGTACCCAAATGGAGCCATGAAGAGAGGTTGTAAGCTGGGGTGTGAGATGTGAATAATGACAATTAGCCCAGGCCCTGAGAGAAACTCCAGTGGGAGGAAGGAAACACTTGTGAGGACTTGCATAGGAATGGGACAGACTAAGAAGGTGTGGATGGGTCCCTTAATAAAAGTACCCACATTGATGAGATCACAGACCCAAAGAAATCTGAATGTTATATCCTCCTAATAAACTTTAAATTTCATGAGGGCAAGGGACTGGCTCTTATCTAAACTTTAATATCTTCCTCCTTCTCTGTCTTGCCACTAGGTGAATTATTAGTCCCTTTCTCTTATTACAGTGGTCACTAAATAAAATATTTACTGTGTGCAGCTAAGTGGAGCAGTGGTGGGCCTGGAATCAGGAAGAGCTGAGTTCAAATCTGGTCTCAGACACTTACTAGCTGTGTGACTCTGGTCAAGTCACTTGAACTCTGTCTTCCTCATTTTTCTCAACTGTAAAATGGGGATAATAATAGCACCTACCTCCCAAGGCTCTTGTGAGGATCAAATGAGGTAGTATTTATAAAGGGTTTCGCAAGTGTCTGACACATAGAAAATTTATTTATTTGTTTGTTTGTTTATTTATTCACATGGAAAATTCTTAAGAAATACTTATTCCCCATGCTGTTTGATTGAATTTGATTAAATTTTACTGGTGATACCATGAATGTCCAAACTTCCAGAATCCATTTCTCCAACTTTCAGATTGGAGACTGAAATTCAGGGCCTGGGACAGGACTGACTCTCAAATCTGTAAGCAACATTTATTCTATAGTACCTTAGGTTCTATCATCCCTTAGGGTGTTTTACCCTAAATCTGGTGGCTAGGGATCTAAAGAAATTAGCTTTCCTCTATCCTATCCTAGACCCTGGGCAGCTAGGTGGTACAGTGGATAGAGTGCTAGGCCTGGAGTCAGGAAGAGTCCTCTCCCTGAGTTCAAATCTGACCTCATATACATACTAGCTGTGTGATCCTGGGCAAGTGACTTAACCCTGCTTGCCTCAGTTTCCTCATCTGTAAAATGAACTGGAGAAGGAATTGGTAAATAACTCCAGTGTCTTTGCTAAGAAAACCTCAAATGGGGTCACAGAGAATCAGAGACAACTGAAACGACTGAACAACAACAAAAATCCCAGTGCCTAGATAAGAGTCTTCTTTAACTGCCTTCAAAGCTATTTCCCCCTAAAATTTCAGGACCAGTGGGTGCCTCCTTTATCTGGCCCTTTGGCCCCTTGAAGTTCTTTCTCCATATCTCTATCTGATCAGTCTTCATTTCGGGTTGGTATGCCTGAAGTTACATTTTCTTATCAGGCATTTTAGTTACTGTTGAAATGGTATCTTTCACCTATTTCCTAAAGTTCCTCTTGGGTACCATGGCCCAGCACCACTGAGCCTGACCAAGCATGGTCATAGGCTCCTTTCCAGGGTTGAACTTAGTTCCTGACCCTTTCTGTCTCTCTGGCCCCTTGCTGAGCTTCTCATTCACAGGCCAAGCTGAGCTGACAAGCACATCCTGGAAACAAAAGAACTAGACTTTGCCCTTGCCTTAAGCTACCAGAATCTAATGGGTCTCATCTCAGGGTGCTAAGGGACCCATGCTTGGGCTCTCCCTCCTGGGGATGTATACTGTAGTTCTCAATTATTTAAATTAAAAGAATTATTTTTAATGTCAAAAAATATGTGATCTTACAAACAAAGTTGCTCAAATGACTCTAAGTAGGTAATTTAGAAAGACCATGAATGTAGGGACCAGGGCACTGAATTCCGGGGGATGACAGCCTTCTCTTGTGTCATCTAAATAGCCAAATATTCAAACTTTTTCATGAATGGAAAGTAGAGGAGTATATGGAAAGGATACTGGACTGGGAGGACCTTACTTCAGTCACAGCTCTGTGCCTTGCTACCTTTCTCACCTATTCATTTCCCTGGGCCTCATAGTATTTAAAGCTAGAAGGCAGGACTGATGAGGAAGCTGCCTTGACCTCTGAGAGCCCAAGGTCACTTCCAGGCCACAATGAGGCATCAGAAGAAGACATCGGATCATCCAAGTAATTTCTGGGTCTTCTAACTTCCTTTCATTTCCGTGGCATCAGAACGTTGGAAAGAGGCAGAGCAAGGAAATAAATACTTATTAATCACCTAAAAAATGTGTGTCAGCCCATATATGACAGTAAGTAGTTGTACTTTGTTAATTGAGAAAATGGTTTTTAAAATTACGAATTCCATAACATTTTGAATTAATTTCTCTTTTGTCAATCAACTTTATTCATCTCTGGCAACTCAATGAATATGAATAACACCAACAAATAATAACAAAAGGCATTTATCCTGTTTTTGTTGTTCATTTAGAGATAAATGCCTATATTTTGTATTTGCATATGGATTTGTGGATTCTTTGCAATAAGTTCTGTCTCCTAATAGGTCCACCCCACTCACTGGACTCCTCACCATTCAACAAACAAAACATAACATCTCTTGGCTCCCAGTATTCTCTCTGGCTTGTCCCCTATGCCTAGAGTGCTCTCTCTCTTCCAACCTGACTACTGACCTCCTTGGTTTCCTTTAAGACTCAACCAAAACCCCACCTTTTACAGGTAGCCTTCCCCTAACTCCTCTTAATTCCTTCCCTCTGTTAATTTCCCATTTATCCTGTATATAATTTACTTTGTATAGATTTGATTACATATTGTCTTCCCTAGTAGATTGAAAGTTCCTTGAGGGCAGGGACTGTGTTTTGTCTCCTTTTGAATTTCCAGTGCTTAGAGCAGTACCTGGAATATAGTAGCAGTGGGTAGAGCTCTGGCCTTGGAATCAGGAGGACCTGTGTTCAAATCCTGCCTCAGACACTTACTAGCTTTATAATCCTATACAAGTCACTTAACCCTGTCTGCCTCAGTTTTGTCCTCTGTAAAATGAGCTGAAGAAGGAAATGGCAAACCACTCCAATATTTTTGCCAAGAAAACCCCAAAAGGAGTCACAAAGGGTTGGACATGACTGAAAATGACTGAACAACAAAAAACATTGATGGATTGCTTATAGACAACAGGCTTTTAAAAATTATAATAATAATTACTGACAAAAATGCATGAGGCATGGAGCTATATCAGTATATTGTGACCTTACCCTACCCTGTCCTTGAACCCAACTGGTTAGGGTCAATTCACTTAGAAGTAGGTGAGGGCAGGGATGCCCCTAGGTATTCTGAACTATTCCACAGAAGTTCCACAGTGAGTCAGGGATACAGAGTGGTAAAGAGCAAAGCCTTCTGGATTTGGCACATTGAATTTGGAGTCACAGAGCCTGAACTCTGCAACATATTACTCATGTGACCTTGGTCAAGTCATTTAACCTATACAGGCCTCAGTTTACCCACTTTTAAAATGAAGGGATAGACTAGACCTCCCTTCTGACTCTGGCTCTGTGATCCTATAACTCAGCATAGGAAAGGGGTCTGTTTTATAACAGATGACATGTTGCCCTAGAACGTTTTTTAATTTATAGCTGTAAGGAGCTCTGGTATAGCTCTTTCCCCCATCCCATGTCCACCCCTACTTTGAAACTATCTAATATTCTGATGACAGTTGCAGGGATGTAGGACACAGTTTGTTAGATGAGGAAGCCGGGAAGCCAATACTTTGAACTCTGCCACTCACACAGGGTAGGAAAGCCAGTGAAATGATGGGACAGTCACCAGTGGTCAAACCAACAGGGAAACAATCACTCTGAATCTTAAGCTAACTTCCTAATGGTCTCAAATTCATATGAATTAAACATTTATTTGATTTTAAACAGTTATAGACAAAATAACCCTCTCATATCCTGGAACTTGTTCTAAATAAGAAAACTGGAGAACCTGCCCCTCTTCCAAACTTGAGGGCCCATGCATAGCACAAGGAAGGGGTAGCCAGTAGATGGCTAAAATGCAAATAGAATCAGCATATGATGACAATAATTGACATTTATATGGGCTGACCCCCAAGTCTTAGTGCAGTTTTAAGCTTTGGTAGCTTAAAACTGAAACAAGACTTTTGGGACCCCGCTGTAGATAGCATGCTGAGGTTTGTAAAGAGGAGAGAAGCTAGTCAATTTGTACAGTTCCATGTAGAAATCATGAGTATATAAATCAATTTAATAAGGGCTATTAATGATGATTCCACCTTATTTTCCTTCTAACTACTAACCCCTAATCCCAGATGATTATGTTCTATCTTATATTAATCAAGATTCTCTTCAATCCTCATTTCCACCAGTACATGCTTATATACAGATGGACGGCAGGGGAAAAATACTATATATAGTGTGATTTGCAACATCACCCTCCTCCCCCAGGACCCATACTCTCTGATAGATAGAGCCACCATCTTTTCTGTTTCTGAATACCCATAGAACAGAAAAAGACTTCCCATGATTTGTTTTGAAAAATATAAATGCAAGGAATGGATGAAATCCTCCCTCATTGACCATTTATACAGAATATGGGAATTGTGCTTTTGGTAGAGGGGGTTACTTCACATGCAGAAATTATTTCTGGGTCTAGAGAGGATTCTGCTGTGGGATTCCAAGTCCTGGGTGAAGCCTTTCTGTCCTTTTAGTCACTGGTCTTACCTTCTCCCCTGAGAATCCCCTCAGTCCTGTAAAAACCACATCCATCCATTATCGTCCATTATCAACTGGAAACATTCCAACCCCCTGGTGAGAAACTAGAAGGCACTAATGTCCACATAGATGCAAAGCTATTGACCAGGAGCTGAAGTGGTACAGCTTCCCCTTCTTTTCCATGTGACTTGAATTCTTAATCAGATCAAATTAAAATAATTCCATCGTACTTGGAGAATTTCTTAAAGCCTCCTTTTTTCCATCAGTGAACTGAGAGACTAAATTATGCTGTCAAAATGCCATATTATCTCAAATTATCCAAATTAATTAATCTAACTCAGTTCTCAACTGTATTAATCATCTGTTTTAGCATTTTATTACAAAAAAGAACATGACTTTTTTCAGCTTATGGTATCTAGATGATCCTCAGTGTCAGGTTGTTGGGTTTTTTTCTTGAAAAAGTTTATAATTCATGATCCAATCAGAGTTTATAATTTATAATCCAATTCTTTGCTAGGATTTCCTAACAGACAACCCCCCCCCAATATACAGTGTAATTAAATTCAAGAGGTTTTCCATGAGGTTGTTGTTTTTTTTTTTTGAGTGTGTCAAATTCTTTCCATCTATCATGTTGTTCTTAGGAATGTAAGAAGTACATGTTGTTTTTTTTAAAAGTATCTGTGTCATAATTCCAGCAGGCACTTTCCTGTCTGAGGGCTTCTTTCCTTCCTTTCTTTCCTGTTGTTTGTGGATGCAGGTCCTTGGGTGAGCAAAACTACGCAATGGCAATCATCACAATTTATTGGGGTTTGAAGGTTGGCTGGTAAATGATGAGAGTCTTCTTTCTGGATCACTGCACCTCTTCCTCTTTCTGTACTTAGCCCAGCTTTGTGATATTATAGTGTATGTACTATGTCATGGGCAGGCCCGCCCTCATTCATCTTTCCTCATGTATTGCTGCCAAACACAACATCTATCTCTGCACTATCTCCACCTCCAAGCACTTCAAATTCAGCATGGCCCAATGTTGGCTCCTCCCACCAAAGTAGTGTTTCCTACCGACTGTCCTACTTCTGTCAATGGAATCACCATCTTCTGAGTATTCTAACCTCTCTCTTTCCTTTGCACCTCACATGGGAGCAGTTGCCAAGTGCTAGCCATTCAAGTTTCAAAGTGTTTCTTTCATCCTTCCTCTCCATTTGATTCCCTCTGCCCTTAACCACTTCATACCCTTAATACCTGATACCTTGATTGTTGCAACAGCATCCTCTTATGCTAATGGCTCCATCCCTGCTTTTCAGTCCTAAAGCCTAGCTCTGATTTCACTCTAGTGTTCAAAAGCCTTCAAATGGCTCTCTTTGCCTACAAACTAGCTTTCTTAACCTGTTCTTTCTCACCTATAGCTACCTACCAATACCCACATTTCACCAGCAGAAAGGCAGTGGATAGAGAACTGGCCTTCAAGTTAGGAAAACCTGGGTTTAGGTTCTATTTTTCTGACACATAAAGGCTGGATAATGTTGGACAAGCTTCTTAAGCTGTTAGCGCTCCAAGCATCTCTCTAAGATTATAATTTGCCAAGCATTTATTTGAATTTGATAGAAAGGCTTGCCTCATATAGAGTTCCTTACACTTATGAAATTACAAGACTGGGAAAAAATAAGATTAACCAAAAAATGCAGTAAGAACAGGTCTCCAACCCCACATCACAGCCAAATTGGATTGCTTCCTGTCCATTAAAGGGGGCTTCCTTTTCCTATCTCCTTGGCCTTTTCTCCTAATGTTCTTTATGCATGAACTGATCCCATCACCAGTACTCCACTGGCCTTTTAAACTCTAACCCATTATTTAAAGTGCAACTCCGTCACCTTCTCTAGGGAGATTTCCCTGATCAATGGTAGATCAATAATGATCTACTCTTTAGACATCATATAGTACTTTGCACCTCTCATGAACTTATCATGTTATAAAATACTTATTTGTGTGTGTCACTTCTCTTTTGGATGGCAAGTTTCATGAAAATCAAGTCCACAGTAACGAAAATCCCTCGCTCATCCCATCTACCTCCTGGCAGAGTGATCTCTAAATGGCAGACACAATAAAAATTAATTGAATTGAAATCGTATAGTGTCGAATCTGAGAGTTGGAAAGGACATTAGAGGTCATTTAGGTTATATAAGCCATTGTACTTGAGTCTGAGAAGCATGATAATGATGGAAAAAGAGCCCAGGAAGAGGACTTGAGAGCTATCTTGATGCTCCAAAATTTTTAATTTTATGTGAAGAGACATAGTTCTCATTTTCATTATTTACATTTTCTGAGCACTCCTAACTCGTTGGATGCTGCACAAAACATGGAAGATCTTGTTCCTGGGTCTCTAGTTTCTCATCCAATAAGGAAAGGGTCCGAAAATTTCCAAAGGCTGCTAAAAAGCCTTGGATTTAACCGATCCTCTAGCATTTAAAATTTTTCACAACCTGGTCTCTTCCTATCTTTCCCATCTTACGCTTTATCTTTCTTCACAGAAATCTGGTATCTGACTTACTTGATAATCCTCACATACAAAACTCCTGTCTTCCTAGTGCTTAGCACATTACCTGGCACACAGCAGGTGATGAATAAATGCTTGTTGGTTGTTGAGTGGCTGTTCATTTGCATTGGCTTTCCCCCCGTGTCCAGCATGCTCCCCCACTTCTCCTTCCACTCGGCTTTTCTATCTTCCTTGAAGAATCAGTTCAAATCCCACCTTTCCCAATAGAATTAGTTCCTTTCCCATATCTATCCCTTCCCGTTGTTTGCCTTCCACTTGCATTATATGAATCTCATCCGTAGGTAATTATTTGGATGTTGTCTCCCCCATTACAATGTGAGCTCAAGGATGGTAGAGGCAGCATTTTGGCCTTTCTTTGTACTCCCAGTGCCTACCATGGTACCTGGACCCTGGTGAGCCAGACATTTGTTGACTGACTAAATTCAAGGCTATTCAAGTTGTGGGAATATCAAGCAAAGCTATTCTTTGTGCTGGAATATTTCCTGTCAATATCTCCCCTTCCCTGTACTGTTTATTAAATTTCTAACCATCTTTCAATATTCAAGTAAAATGCCAGCTTCTACAGGAAGTCTTCCCTTAGAACACTCCCTACCTGCCCATCCCACACCCCAATTGGAAGCAAGGCTTCCTTCCTCTGACTTTGAATAACACTTTGTGCTTTTCCAGTGCACTTATCTTTTATTCTACTTACTTGTTTGTATGCCTTGTTCTTTTCTAATAGACTTGGTTCATTAGCAGCAGAAAACCCCCTCTTATTGATTTCTGTAGGTGCCTAACACATGATGCTACTCAAGTGATTGTTGAGTTGAACTGTATTAGTATAGTGAGTTGTTGTTGTAGTTGTTGTTTTTGAGTCATCTCAGTCACGTCCAACTCTTTGTGACCCTGTTTGGGGTTTTCTTGGCAAAGATACTGGAGTGGCTTGCCATTTCCTTACTCAGCTTATTTTACAGATGAGGAAACTGAGGAAAACAGGGATAAGTGACTTGCCCAGGGTCACACATCTATCTGAAGTCAAATTTGAACTCAGGAAGATGATTCCAGGTCTGGTATTCTGTGCACTATGGCACCACCTAGTAGTCCTACTATAGTGAGAAAAGGTAAGAATTGGCATACAAGAGATAAAAAGATCATAGATGTAGAATTGGTAGGGATCTTACAGACTATCTCCTCCAAACCTCTCTTTTTTTATAGTTGAAAAACATAAGGCCTAGAGAGGTCACACAGGTTATAAGAGCAGAGCCAGGATTTAAACTCAGCCTCTTAGCTTGCAAATTTGACAGTATTTCTACGACCATTCCAATCCTTGCCCTTCCATGAACAAGAAAGGCAGTATGGTGTAGGGGATATAGCACTTGTTTTGGAATCAGGAAAACCTGGGTTAAGATCTCACTTCAGATATTCACTAGCTGTGTATCTCTGGACAACTTACCCAACCTCTCTGTTCTCCTCTTTCCTATTCTATAAAAAGCAGGGCATAGACTAGATAGCCCTGAAGTCTATTTTCCAGTTATAAATTGAATAACTAAGGTGTGGCTTATCCATAAAGAAAGGGGGGTGGATCTGATCATCTTTTGACACTGATTGTAGACTTATGTGTGTTAAATAAATGATTTTGTTTTGTATTTTTTTTTCTGGGGCAATGGGGGTTAAGTGACTTGCCCAGGGTCACACAGCTAGTAAGTGTCAAGTGTCTGAGGCCGGACTTGAACTCAGGTCCTCCTGAATCCAGGGCCAGTGCTTTATCCACTGTACCACCTAGCTGCCCCCTAAATAAATGATAATTGATGGAATGAACTAAGGGACTCTTATATAGGCATCATTTTGTTCTGCAGGTCTTTTTCTCATCTTTTCTCTTTCATATGACACAGGCAAAAAAAACTGTTCCTATTTCTATTACAATTAGAGTTAACAATGCTGGTGAGAATAGTTTAAATTCATTAAATACATGTCTTCTGAAAAGAGTTCAAAAGGATTTTTTTTTTGTCTCTGCACTTCTATATTTGAGCCAGACCCAGAGAAAAAGTGGAAAAGTACTGGGAGAATGGTTGATCTTGTGGTATTTCTGGCTTGTCTGGAAGCAGGAAGTACCAGTAAATTTAGAGGAAAACATGTTTATACATTTCTCTGTATCTATTGCTCTTTTGGAGTCAAGAGACTCTAAATAAAGTGCTGGCTGAACAGTGTCAATCTGCCTCAGATTACCAAGTGCATTAGGCCTCTCAACTGTAGAAGTAGCTACCACCCAAGCAAGGCATTCCGCTAATGCTTGGCCAGTCAGGAGGGACAGCCCTCCCTCTCTTCTTTGGCCCTTTTTCCTCCCACCCTCCCACTCACCATGTATTGGGAAGGCATTTCCGGAGGCAGTGAATTAGAAGTGAGACCTGTCTTGCTGGGAAGGCCAAGATTTAAAAACTTCCACTTACTGCTTCCCAGGATTGGTCTGTGCCAGATCACTGAGGACATCAGGAAGCATTTGAGGTGCTGAATTTAAATTAGTCTAGGGGAAGTTGACATGGTGGTGTTTGTGGAGTTTCAATGTCCTGTAGGGCTTAAGGTTGTCACATAGAAAGCTGCCCTGAGGAGAAATGGAATGATGATCTTCCTTCTCTGTACTAATTCATGTCTACCTCTTTTTTTTTTTTAACACCAACTCAAAATGTATTTCCTTTAAGGGATCTTTTCTGAAGAACTTCACATTATTCAAAGTACTACTTAGTTCCATGTCTGTCTACCACCAGCAGACCATCCCCCATCAGCACTTTGTATACTGTTTATATTATCTTAACCTTATTACAATGAAACTCCCCTCTAGTAGCGTCCTCTCTGGGTTGGTTCTATTCTTTTTGCCTTATCTTCCAACACTTTCTTCTTATACTTCCCTGTTTCCTTGTACCTTCCAATGCCCCAAAGAGACCAGCACAGAGCTATGTACACAGGAAATATCCAATAAATACATGTAGAACTAAAGAATGATTAAACAAATGAATGGCCCTGCATCTTTGCAGTATGATATTTTTACCTATTAATATAACATAGCCATAACATTGAATGGCCCTGAGATACAAGGAAAAGACAACTAGTTTCTATAGTCAAAGGATCCAGGTGCTTATTTCCTTTGTGAACTTAGCTCAGTATCCTTAGCAGTCGAATAAAGGGTTGTTGTTGTTGTTGTTGTTGTTGTTGTTGTTGTTGTTGTTGTTGTTGTTTTTGTGGGCAATGATGGTTAAGTGACTTGCCCAGGGTCACACAGACAGTAAGTGTCAAGTGTCTGAGGTCAAATTTGAACTCAGGTCCTTCTGAATCCAGGGCTGGTGCTTTATCCACTGTGCCACCTAGCTCCTCCCCAAATAAAGTTTTTTACTAGATAGCCTTCCAGCCTTATGATATAATTTTCTGATCGTGCTTGACTGCTTAGTCTTCCTCGTCCCTCATAGCCAATCATTTGACAACTCTTGTCAATTCTGCCTCTACAATATATCTCACATCTTCTATCTACTCACACAGCCCTATGTCAAGCCATTGAAAATGTGTGTCTTGACAGTGGCAATAGCCTCCAATTTGGTTTGGAAATTCCTTTGTACATATTTTGTATTTATTGTTCTGTGTGCATGTTTTCCATCCAATAGACTGCAAGCTTCCTGGGGGCAAGGACTATTTTGTCTTGGTCTTTATATCCCAAGATTGAAGCATAACGATTAGCAAGCTGGAACTTAATAAATAATTGTTCCATTCAATTCAGCAGAACATTCATGTAGCTGATACATATAAAATTAATTCTGTAGCCTGGGAGAAAAACTGAGAAAATGAAAAATCCTAAATCATCTCTATATTTGCTAGCATAAGCCGCCTGATTATTTGGAAGTCTGAGGATCACTCCAGATTCATAATCAATTGTTGGTTACCTATAGTATTAGTGGAAGGAATAATAAATTAAGTTCACACACACAAAAATCGTTAAACCTCATTAAATGTTTCAATAAGTTTCCCCTTGTCTCTGATGGCTCTCACCAAAACCTTTTTACAGAAAAAAAGTTTATATTTTACCCATGCAAATTTCACTTGCCTTTGCTTTCCTCTACTGTTGTTTGCAAGGTGGTTCTAAGAACAGCTCCCACTTCATTCACACTGCTTTCTATTTTCCTGATCCACTCAGTCAACTCTGATTATTAAAGCTCTATGCACATCTTTTTCCTACCTTTACCTGCTCATTTAACAGTTTCCACAGATGTATGAATGAAGATAAAGGCACAACTACAGTCAACATTTCACTTTACCATAGTCTATTATAAAAGCCTCCATTTTGTGTAGAGCACTATTAGGTACTAGGGAGGGAAGGGGAAGATACAAAGTCTAGGTAAGACACTGTCCCTTATGTAGTAAACAGTCTAGTAAAGAGATATAATAACAACACAGATCACTATAATACATAATGTTAGATAATTAGTGCATTAGAAAATTTCCATTCAAAGTGCTATGTGAAGTTGAATGAGTTAGAGAGAGAAAGACGGGTAAAAATTCAGGGAGAAAGTAGATTGGATTCGGTCTTTTAAAAGACTGATAAAAATTCATCAGAAAGGGAAGGAGGGGGGATATTCTAGGTGTAGGGAATAATGTGAATAAAAGGTACAGACATGGGAAAACAGTTTTCCTATAGCATAGCATGTATGAAAGAGAATAATATGAGTTGACTTGAAAAGTAGAATGGTATCAAATAGTGGAGGACCTAACATACCAGGAAAAAGATTTCAAATCTATTCATCAGACACTGGGGAATCTCTTCAATAGAAGAGTAACACAACTAGATATATGTTACATTAGGATCTGATAACTTCTGATATGGGCACTCCTAAAAAAAATAGGAAATAGGTCAATAGTGACACAGATCATCATCACCAAAATCTACCCTGTTCTTTGTGGTCAAGTCTTTGGGTTATTTGTAATATCACCCATCACATGAGACATATTATGGAGATATATATATATATATATATATCTTATTATGATTAGTTACATATACAAAATATTATAATTAATTTAAATATGTATAAATACACACAAAATATACATAGACTTACACACGTATGTGTGTATACACATACACATGCACATACACACATACAAGCATATCTATCGACATCTACATCTATATCAGAAAGTCACCTGGAATCATCACCATCATCATCTTCCTCCTCCTCAAGGAGAAAGCCCAGGCTCGAACAGATTTGGAAGGAATTCTAAGAAAAACTCATAATATTAATGAAACATAAAAGCCCATTTACCTATAATCTGCTATAAAGAAATTTCCTTGTCATAAAAGAAGAGGAAAGATAGATGTTCTCAGAGTTCATGATAAACAAGTATAAAATGTTCAAAAATGCTTTTGGAACAAGAAGACATTATTTTATTGAGCAATAATTAAAGTTGCCAAGAGGCACCTAGCATTGAATTTACTGAAAGCAATTGAAGGTGGATTGCCTTCAAAAGGAGCCTATGAAATAGCTAAGATTCAAGAGGAGAATCAAAAGGCCCTTCATGGGTGACATGGGAGAAATATCCATGGAAGACATGCACATAAACTCTGCCAATAAATTAACTAATATTGCACAAATAACTAAACCATATGGATTTGTTGACAGAAACAGAGGGGTTTAAAAAGGCAAATCAGAATTAGGTCAGCATCATGAAAAATTACTGACAAGCTATACTTATATTTATTGATGAATATGAATTATTTAAGGAAATGGCAGAAAGCATTAAATCCATCACTATAAGCTGCAAACATCAAGTGACTAATAAATACCTAGTCACAACCTGGTGGCTAGACTGATACATTAAACGTATCTTACCTTTTATAAACTAACTATAAATCTCCATGTCCAAAAACAGATTTTTGAGATCTAAATAAACAGTATTGGGTTCAGATTAATATCATATTTAGAACTATTTCCAACAATCATACAAACATGGTGTCATACCATAAAAAGTAAAATCCTTTTAAGTAGATACAATCATATCAGATATTTGTGATTTGTAATCCATGTTGAATAAAAAGCTTTCAAAATATAGATATCTAGCAGAAGTCATCAAAATCATGTGGGAACAAGATGAGGCAACTACTATCTTTCATCCTGTATGTTACTGGTCTGGATAAAAAGATACTTATTATTATAGCCCAATTTATTTATGTGGTTACAGAAAAGTTATTTTATCCATGCATATAATCACCCATAGAACATTAGATATAAAAACAAATAGTAGTGGGGCAGCTAGGTGGCGCAGTGGATAGAGCACCGGCCCTGGAATCAGGAGTACCTGAGTTCAAATCTGGCCTCAGACACTTAACACTTACTAACTGTGTGGCCCTGGGCAAGTCACTTAACCCCAATTGCCTCACTAAAAAAAAACAAACAAACAAATAATAGCAAGATACAGACCTGTCCAAAGATCATTTCTTTCTTAGCAATAAAAAAGATGAAAAGAACAAGTTAAATGATGATGATGATGCCCTCACAATACAAGTCAAATTTAGAAACAAAAGCCTATAAAATATTAACAAAACACTGAGCTCATCACCCCCAAAGTAGCTATAGAAGGATCATCATTTCCTTGTTAAAAAAGAGGAAGGGAGTTTCTAGATGTCCTCAGATCACATGATAAAAAAGTTAAAAATATCAGAAGTACTTATGGAACACACAGAAACCACTTCATAGAGCAACAGGAAAGACTGACATCAGATGAATACTCATGGACTCATTGACTGTAACTGGCATTAATATGCCTTATGATGGAGTTTATGAAATGTCTAAGATCCAAAAGTGGAGATAAAAGGCCTGATGGGTGACAGTCATATGACATGAACCAACAATATGTCAAACAAGAAGTTTTGAATACATTCAAATTTATTTAGAGAAATAGAGGGGTTTATGCGAATGACAGCTGACCAGTTCACAGACATCAGAAAAGGAACTGGGACTCAGATCAATACAGGTAACTGAAGGAAATAGCTTAATTGTATAGCACGATCACTTCAGGCTGTTATTATTGCACCTATCAAACAACTAATAAGATACCATCAAGACATAAGTTCGCTATCACAAATTACAAATCCCTCTACTACAATATAAATCCCAACATATTTTTGAGACATCAACCAGTAAACTATACCAAAATGACATCATCACTGACCAAATTTAATTTTGATTCATTTTTATTTAAGACTGTACCCAAAACTCACAGCTTCAGTAGCTTAAAGCTGCACTGAGACTTTTGGAACATTTTATATAATTCCCATTTTAGACTGAAGCCGACTGAGGTTTTAAATGATTAAATGGTTTGCTTATGGTCTCATACTTACTAAGTATCAGAGACAGGATTTTGAAAACAAGGCCAGTGGTCTTTTCCCCATACCACATTACCTACCTATTAAGTGACTTCACCTCTCTCTGAGTAGTGGAATGGATAAAACTTGGGGCCTTGAGTCGAATCTACCCTCAGACACTTAATAGGTGTATGACCTTGGGAAAAGCACTTACCCTTTGCTTCAGTTTCCTCTGATGATAATATCTGTAA
Source organism: Dromiciops gliroides (assembly GCF_019393635.1). Lineage (NCBI taxonomy): Eukaryota > Metazoa > Chordata > Mammalia > Microbiotheria > Microbiotheriidae > Dromiciops > Dromiciops gliroides. Next base: position 76,769,591 of record NC_057865.1, on the reverse strand, counting down.
AGCACCATAGCATGAGGCCTACTCTGCAATAGCGTCTATGTAAATTCCATTCTTATTCCATTCCCTCCTTTTTGGTGTAGTTTACATATTATCCCAAAGTCCCTTGGGTGTTTTCTCAACGGAGATACTGGAGTGCTTTTCCATTTCCTTTTCCAGCTCATTTTGCATGTGAGGAAACTGAGGCAAACAGATTTAAGTGACTTGCCCAGGGTCACACAGCTAATACGTATCTGAGGCAAGATTTGAACTGAGGAAGATGAGTCTTCCTGTATCTCGGTCCAGTGCTCTATCTACTGCACCACCTACCTGCCTTACTGGTCTGCTACACAGAGATTCCACCTGGTTCATAATCATTCTCTCCTTCTGGTTGGCTCTGTGCCATTTTTTTAACTTGAACTATCAACTTCACTTCTTCTGCACCCAGGTGGGTAACTTGGATTCCATGGCTATATCCGTGAGCTCTAACGGGTGAGGATTTGACTTATGTTGTTGAGGCCCAGAACAACACTCTAATCCCTCCCTCCCCCATCTTCTAGTGCCCTGCATATGAGTAAACCATCTTCTGGCTCCCCTATGTGTTGTTTTCCTTCATCAGAATGTAAACTTCTTAAGGGGAGGCACTGTTGTATCTTTGCCCCCGCCTTTTTATTTTATTTTTCCCCTTTTATTTTATTTTGTTTTTCTCCTTTTTATTTTGTTTGATTGAAGTGTTTTATTTTTATATTACAAATATTTACAGATTATCCCCACTCTGTAAGAGGTCTCTTCTAATTAAAACTACTAAAGTAAAACAAAAGACAGTAAGTCCATCTCAAAGTGCATGCAACTTTCTATATCTATAGCTAACCTATTTTTTACTTTGTTTAAACTAGCAGAAATCTATTTTCATTCCCTCCTACCTCCTACTACATGGAAAAAAGAAAAGAAAAACAAATCCCATGCAACAAATACACATAGTCCAAGAAAATAAATGCCCTCATTATATATGTATATACACACACACACACACACATATATATATATACAGAAAAATATATATTTATGTGTGTATATGAATATATGTGTATGTGTGTGTGTAAACATTTTGCACACTGAATCTATCACCATCTATCCTCTCGAATCATGGATGATCATTGTGTTGATCCTGATTACTTATGTGTTTTTGGATATCCAGCATTCATCCCACTTCCTGGCCCCTGAGCAAGTGCTTAATAAATGCTCAATCTGCTTTCTGTGGGGGCAGCCAGGTGGCACAGTGGATAAAGCACTGGCCCTGGATTCAGGAGCACCTAAGTTCAAATCTGGCCTCAGACACTTAACACTTACTAGCTGTGTGACCCTGGGAAAGTCACTTAATCCTCATTGCCCTGAAAAAATAAAATATAATAAAATAAGTGCTCAATCTAGCCAAGAATCCAGCCACCTTTTAAGAAAATGATCTCTGTAACTATAGCAGAGTGAACCATCCTTACAAACACCAGGCCAAAACTACTGTTTCTCTCTATTTAGATCAATTGACCGAACTCAGTCTCAGAGTAGAAGAGAGAATGCAAGGTGTTGAAGCTATTGCCCATAGCTGCTGATTTGCTTTTCCTAATTCAGCAGCCCTGGTTCCCTTGTGGCGGTATATAGTGGTACCAAATTACCTGGATGGAGCAACCTATCAGATATGCTAGGGAATGCTGAACCAAGATGGCAAGAAATGATGTAGAAATCAAAAGCCAAAAAAATAAAAGAAAATACCAGGATTTTGGTGGTCTATTTAGTCACTACCATAACTGAGTAAGATCAATTATTGGAGGTAGTGTTGAATCCACTGTCCTTCCTCAGCTGTAAGTATGCCAAGAAGGAATCCTTTACTAAGAATTGACATGAAAGATAGTTAAGTGAATATTGGACCATTTCAAATATAGATGGTGTTAACTTGGTTATTAAAATATACATATAAGAATACACACATACATATACAAACACACATACATCTTATATGAAGAAACAACTACCTGACTTTGTTTTGACATTGTTCTGTTTTGGTCATTTGCATTTTGAAATGTGAGGAAAAAAGGTTTCTTTAAAATATCTCTGGCAAAAATCAAGCAAGCTAACATTTCTGTAGCAGATTTATAATGCATTTACATATAGTAGTTCATTTGATCTTCATAATAACCCTGAGAGGTAGGTGTTGTTCTTATCTCCCTTTTACAGATGAGGAAATTCAGCTGAGAGAGGTTAATTACTTGCAGGACACATTTGCCATATAGTACAATTTTTAAAGAAATAAAAACCCTAAGGTATGGACTAATGTGTTGATGCTCAGGGCCATCCAGTCCCTAAGTGCCTGAGGTGGCATTTGTATTTTGGGTGTTTTTGACTCCTAGTATCCCAGTCGTGCCCTATTCCTGTATACCAAACAGCCTCTCAAGAAGCCATTTAGGAAAATGAAAATAAGTAAAACTCTTGGTTGTCTGCTTAGGGTGGTTCACTACGTAAGCCTAAGTAATTCAATATAAATCTGGCATCACTAAAGAAGTAGGGAGAGAGTTAGTGACATAAATGTTTTGAGATTTGTTTGTTTTCTGTCACTAAGGGAAATTTTTTTTCCTGATTAGAAGGTCATTATCAGGTTAAAGGAAGATTCAGCAAGTATACTTGTAGCCTGAGATTTTGTTTTGTTTCCCTCTTTTCTGTTTTGACATAAAGACAAGAACAAGATGAGGAAAAAAAAAAAAAGACAAGCTGAAGGAGGTTAAACAACATTGAATAAAGAAGGTATAGGGGATTTTAGGTTCTTGGGATTAGTAGGACTTGAGCACAGATAAAGCCTTAGAGTAATTAGAGTTAAGTAGGTAATTAAAGGCTTCTGACACCTGAATCTGAGGGAACTGTCAAAAACTGCAAGCCAAGCTGCCAGCATCAAAGTTCCGAGCCTGAAATGGAATGGTGACACGCAAGTTTCTGCCCCTAAGGAAAAAAAAAATCAGTGTGAATCGCCTCTTATTTTCTACTTAGCCTTAATCGGTAAAATAGGGGTTAAGTTGTCTGAAAGTAGTTGAAGCTCAGAAAGGAAAATATCAGTCTATACTTAAGGATTTTCATTTCTTTAAAAATTGTTCTAGGTTATATATGTCTTGCCAGTAATTAGACATAAATTAAATATTTTAATAAAAATCTTATTTTATAGAGAAAAAAAAAAGAAAAGCGATAGGATCTGGTTCTCGCACCTGCAAGTATGATTAACCACTTGGCCAGTATGGCCAAAATTAGGCACTCCCATGTAGCTAATGACCCCAAATGGAAAAAAAAAAAAGAAAAAGAAAAGAAAAACCCAACAACCACCACCAAAAAAATACAGTGCTTAAAAGGAAATAAGCAACTTTTTGAGGGCCAACTGTGCAAACCAAAGCTATTAAGTGGAAACATCACCTGGGACATCAGCAACAGCGGTGGGGAGGTGGGGTTCCGATATTAAGAACTGCAAAGAACCAAGGCCTTACAGCAGTACTTACTTTGAGAGTAAAGTGTTTTCCTCGTGCCTCCAGATGTGAAGTATTAATGTGTGTGGGGGCGGGGGCAGAGGAAGGAGGGAGCACTGGCCAGCGAAGGTCCAGATCTTAGAGCATACTCAGGCTCACCCTTCTGGTCTTGATGGACCGTACGGAGCATGTGCCAATGATTGATTCACTTCTCATTGGTCATTTCCTCCAACTCCATTTATTCGGCCACCATCCGACCAATCAACGTGCATTTTTTATGTTCCTACTATGTACTTTGCACTCTGCTAGGTACTGGCCTCCAGGCGGAAGGCTAACTTCATTGATAGTGTATTTATGCGTACAAAACAGATAACAAGGTAACCTTGGGAGGGAAGGTCTTAGGAAGAAGGTGTCACTTCCAGGCATGGTCGTCAGCCAGTCCAAAGATACAGGGACTGGAGATGAAGTGTCAGCGTGATCGAAGGCCAGTTTGGCTGGAATATGTGTGGAGGTGAGTATCATGAGGCTGCAGAGGTAGGAGGGAGGAAAAACTAAGAGCAGCTCATTAAGCACTCAAAGCACTCTGCTAGGCACTGGGGAGCATAATTAAGTTTACATAAGGCTAGATCTCCCCCAGCACTTGGAGCTTAAACCTAGTCCCTGACACAAATAGATATGATATGCGACAATTCATAGTAGGTATGGTCTAAGTAAAGTCTGAGGGGCAAAATTGTTCCTGAGATAGTATCTGGAAAGTCTTCCTGAAAAAGGTGGCCTCTCTGAGTTGGGCCAGAATTCAGCAAAGTGCCTCTGACCTCTTCATATAAGCGTTAACTGGTCACTTTTCAGTGAGAAGGAAAACCAAGCATCCAACTACTTCCATGATCCAAGAATTGTTTATAATTTTGAAAGGTTAGAACAAGTACCGGACTGACCACAGCCAGAGGTTCGTCTCTTTTTCTGCAAATTAGGCTCTTTTTGGGCAAGGCTCAGGCTCCAGGTGTGTACAAAAGGGGTCCCAAGAGTGACTGCTTTTGAGCACAGGAGGCCTATGGGTTTCTCAGTCCTGTGGTTTTCTCCTGGAAGCAGAGTCTACTCTGTCTGGAGGAACTGTCATGGTGATTAAAAGCAGGAAGTCCTGGGCATTTTCATGAAAGTCTATCCTTGGAAGGAATGTAGTTCTTACCTGACCACAACCAGTTCATCCCTCCCACCTTATGACCAGATTGTTTCCTTATACAGTTAAATAGGGTCATTGGAAGATGCCTTCATGAGACCTGGGAAGACAGGAGTGGTTGGGGCTGGCCACAATGGCCTGGAAATCAGACTCTTTCTTGTTAGGACATGACCTCAGACAAGTCATTTACTTTTAGCTTTGTTTTTAACTACTGGTTCTCCTTTTGTACAAGAGGTATCAAGCCCAGTGCCTGACTCAGAAATATTAATCAGGTATTTTAAGGTGCTTTGAAATATTCAGGTGAAGGGCAAGCTCAAAAGACTGTTATCTCAAGAAAATATAATGGCGGGTGATAACTCCAAAATTATTGTGCGTTACCTTTTTGACCTACTGAAATGGAAGTATTAAATAGATCTCAATGGCTAATTTAAAAAAAAATAGACATTTACATTTTTTTAAATGAATAAAGTTTCCAGGTTGCCCTTCTATTTTCTATAACCTCCATATCATTATCTAGTCTTGTCAGCCCTCCAGCAAAATGGAAATGCCTGGGTTATATCTCAAGAATTCAGACAAAAAAAAAGGAGTACATTTTATCTGAATCACCCTTATAATTGCTTTAATTTTCCTTGTTAGTAAAGATCTGACTGTCCCTATAATAACGCAAAGGCAGTTTGCTCCATTAGACAGAGTGGACAGGCCCCATTTTATCCATTTAATGGCCCTTCCTTTGCCTGGAAAAAAAAGAGTGCTTGTCTATGAGGGATGACCAGGTTTTCTCTCTATCAATTTGTGGTCATTTGCTATATTGATGCTAAGGTGAAGGGGCATGGGTTTGAGAGACCTTAAACTTATGGTGGCTAATTCTTTTTGCTGTGTCCTTTAGAGTTTTATGGATAAGAAGAAGGTCACACTAATTCCTTAAACCTTGGTTTAACATCTATGTGGGTCATTGTTTACTGATGGCCACCAACACTTCCATTAACCAAACAGTCAAAAATATTGAGTTCTTGCTATGAGAGATCAAAGACAAAGGATAAGATGCGGTCTTGTACTCACAATAGAGGAAACAAATGGAGTACATGAAACAAAAAGAAAGTGATTAAGTGCTAAACTATGAGGTGCTGACTAAAAGTTCAGTAGGAATTCAGAGAACAGCAAGCCTGGAATCATGAAAATAACAACTTACATTTAGAGAGAACTAAAGCTCTAAAGGTGTGCTCAGCACTTTTAAGACAACCCTATAAAGTAAGGTATGTGTCATTAGGGGGATTTGGACTGGGCCTGGGATTTCATTGATATAGAAAGCTCTAGGTGAGAAACTTCGACCCATAGAGGTTGGCCCCTTTTCTCCAACTTAAAGTCTCAAGAGAGCCAGTAAGGGTCACACAACCAGTATGTGTCAGGACTTGAATTCAGGTCTTTCTGACTCTGAGGTCAGTACTCCAGTCCACTATCTACTATATCATGTTGTCTCTCTCTCTTTCAAATGCTAATGGTAATGATGATGATAGCATTTATGTAAGGCTTACAAGATTTACAAGTGCTTTACAAATGTTATCTCATTTGACCCTCACTACAATCCTGGGAAGTTTTTTACAGATGAGAAAATTGAGGCATAGACATGTTAAGTGACTTGCCCAGGGTCACACAGTTAATATCTGGTACTGGATTTGAACTCTGGTCTTCCTGATTTCTGGTCTGTTGCCCTATCTGCTGTACTACCTAACTGTCTGGTATTATCTCCACATTAAATATAAGTTAAAAGAAACTTAGGGAATGTGAATGACTTATGTATGATCATACAGTTAGCAAGTATCAGAGATGGAATTTGAACTCAAGTCTTCTGATTTCATATCCTGTGTTTTGTTCAATACACCAAGGTGGAAAATTCTTCCTGGAACAGGTAGGACTTGAGTTAAGTCTTGAAAAATGGGCAGGATTTAGCTAGGTAAAAGGTAATGTGGGTGACATCCCAATGGAAGAGGGAATGCTCTGAATTAAGAATGATTATCACTTTGTAATAGTTTGAGATATAGTACTGCTAAGATACCTTCTTTCACATTTTTTCATTGATTCCCTTGATGTTCTTGACCTTTTATTCTTCCAGATGAATTTTGTTATTATTTTTCTAGCTGTATGAAATATTTTTGACAGTTTGATTGGTATGGCACTGAATAAGGAAATTGATGTAGGTAGAAACATCATTTTTATGATATTGGCTTGGTCTACACACAAATAATTAATATTTATCCAGTTTAGATCTTTTTTTATAAAAGTGTTTTGTCATTGTGTTCATATGGTTTCTGGGTTTGTCTTGGCAGGTAGACTCCCAGGTATTTTATACTATCTGAAGTTATTTTAAATGGAGTTCCTCTTTCTATCCCTTCTGGCTAGACTTTGTTGTTAATATATAGAAATTCTGATGATTTATGTGGGCTTATTTTACATCAAAGCAACTAGGTGGCACAGTGGAAACATTAAGACTCATCTTCAGGAGTTCAGATCTAGCCTCAGATACTTACTAGCTGTGTGATCCTGGGCCAGTCACCTAACTCTGTTTGCTTCAATTTCCTCATCTGTAAAATGACCTGGAGAAGGAAAGGGCAAACCACTCTAGTATTTTTGCCAAGAAAACCCCAAATGGGGTCATGAAGAGTCATGAAGAGTCAGACACAACAGAAAACAAGTGAACAACAACAAATCATGTTTAAGGGAGAGTGACAAGATCAATCTGGCTGCAATTTAGGGTGCTTGTTGAGGGCTTGTGAGAAGCAGAGTTGGATAGGTAAGGTAGGACCTCATTATGAAGGACCCTGAAAACCAAACTCAAACGAGTTTAATAAGGAAAAGGAGCTGAGTTCAAATGCCTCCTTAGGTACTAGTTGCGTGACTCTGGAAAAATTACTACCTTCTCTGGATTTTGGTTTCTTCAACTGTAAAATAAAAGGTTTGGACTAAATAATTTTTCAATATGCTACCTAACTCTATAAATCTAAATGGAGGCATTCTGGCAATAGGGAGTTACTAGAGATTTTAAAGTAAGGTAGCAAGAGGATAATGCTTACCTTTCCTAACTATTTAGAGTAAGCAAAAAACAAAACAAAACAACAATTTCCAAGTCTAGATTACTGAAATATTCTTCTTATTGGTTTCCCTGCTAACAGTTTGTCAGAGCCATTCTCCAAACAGCCACCAAAATAATCTTGCTAAAGGTTACATGTTACCATTCTCCTGCTCATATCTTCAATAGCTCCCTAATTTCTGTAGGATAACATACAAACTTCTGTGCTATGTAGTTAAAGCCCTTTGAAAGCCCCACGAAAAGTAGATAAAAGCTACCTTTTCAGGAATCTTTCATTACTTCCTTTAAAATATTCCTTTCCAGATATAACTAGTGTTACCCTGCCCCATCCCATGCCTAAAGGCCAAATACGGTGCAGTTCATCCCTTTCCTATGTTCTTGGCTACCCCTAAGGGAATTCTGAGTATATAAGCTCTGCCATTGGGTCCAACCAGTGATGTTCCTCTTAATTGTAGGGATCTTTTGCATCCCACAATAGAATAGAATAGAATAGAATAGAATAGAATAGAATAGAATAGAATAGAATAGAATAGAATAGAATAGAATAGAATAGAATAGAATAGAATAGAATAGAATAGAATAGAATAGAATAGAATAGAATAGAACAGAACAGAACAGAACAATAGCCACTTAATATATTGATTGGCTTTTACAAAGGAATATTTACTTCAAAGGTAGAGCAAAAATAAACATGCAATTCCCCCCTCCCCAATATCTGGGGACATAACCGATCTCCCCACCACCACCACCACCATCATCTCAGTCTGTGGGGAAAAGAAAGGGATTAGGTTCATAGCTCATCTCAGTTCCTATATAGCACAGCCCCCATAGATTCCAAGTCAAGTCCTCCCTCCCACCTTTGTCTAAGGCACCCCCGACTTCTCAGGGCTTTCTTGTTGACTCGGCATCAACATCTGACTCAACAGACACCATAGCTCAAGGTCCCAGACCTGTCCCCACTACCTATTCCCAAAATCAAAAAGGACAGATGGGAAAACAAAGAAGGTAAAAGAAAAGAGAAGAAGAAGGTACTCAGTCCTTCCTGCCTCACTAGTGAAGTTCATGGTGCCCATGAAGAGGATGAATAAGACCTTCACCATTTTTGGACAGCTCATGAAAAGAAGGAGAGGAAATCCCATTCTGGTCATTTTAAAAAGTACAGCCTGGTCTGGCCTTTCAGGCAATGAAAAAAGACCACAAATAGCACGGCAATGCAAAATGTCTTCTCCATGGTAGGCGATATGGGCATATGCACCAAAATCTCTATTACCCCATAACTCAGCCTTCTGCTTCATTCTTCTGGACACAGACTGTCTTCTATTGCCAGAATGAATTCCCTTGTCATCTCTATCTCTTGGAATCCCACGCTTCCCTCAGGACTTATCAGAGGTGACCCTTACTTTGTGTCTTTCCTGTTTTTTTCCTTCGTGCTGCTAATGTTAACTTATCAGATTTCTACCCCTATTAGAGTATAAATATGCCAAGACTATTTCTTTACATCTCTAGGCATGGATTTTGAGGATGTGTGAATTTTAGAATATATATTTTTATAAAGTACATTCCACATAACTGGTCTCCTTTGTAATGCTCTGTATTTTCTTTCTTGCATTTAAAAACATAATTATGAACCAACCTTCACCAGACTATCAGAAGGGTCCATGACACAAAAGAGGTTAAGAACTACTGATAGCACATAGTCTTTTTTTTTTTTTTTTTTGTGAGGCAATTGGGTTTAAGTGACTTGCCCAGGGTCACACAGCTAGTAAGTGTTAAGTATCTGAGGCCGGATTTGAACTCAGGTACTCCTGACTCCAGGGCCCGTGCTCTATCCACTGCGCCACCTAGCTGTCCCCAATAGCACATAGTCTTAAATACAATAGGTATCTAATAAATGCTTGTTGAATTAAAATGAATTGGAGCTGTGTGAGGTACTAACTAAAATTGTAATGAGAAAACTATCCTTCTGGAATAATGATAGAACATTTTGGAAACAGGCCTGTTTGTATCTGCTGGCCCATTTTTTTGGTCCCAATTAGACCCTGGGGATGCTTTAGGTTTTTATTTTGCCAAAAGATGGCCCTTCATATCATTGGGTGACATTTCCATGGACTTTATGTTTGCCTTAATGCAGTTATACCAGTCCTATGATGACAGCTGGGATTGCTGTGCTATTTCTATGCTGTAACTGGGGATCCTTGGGAAATTGAAGCATCACTAAGGTTAAGTGACTGGCATCCATCCCAGGCGTTCAAAAAGTGACAGGAGCAAAGAAAAAGGGACTCACAGAGGAGGGTCCAAACCTTGTTTAGGTCACATTATTTGAGGGACAGTTTTTCCCATTATTTTTAGTATGTGGACATTGAACATGGAAAAGGATTTGCAGTTAAAACATATTCTAGAGGAAAAGATAAGATATGAAACCTTTTTGGAATATATGGTTAATGAAAATGGTTTTTAATAATTCCATAAATCCATATTTCTGTGTAGCTTTATGATAGCTATGGAGAAGGCCTTTTAGCAGTCAGGAAAAATATAGCTTCTTTTTAGTAAACCCACTTAAAATAAAATGCATTTTACAATTAGTATGCATAATAAACTCTTAAAGAACAGCCTGAAATGGATTAAGGCATCTGGGAAGCCCCAGATGCCAAAGAGGGATTCATTTCCATATTCTCAGCAGCAACATCACAAGTGCCGAGAGAGACTCTGCAGGGACTCTTCCCAGTAACTTCCTAAAGGCATATTCCCCTTTGATTTCTCTGGGTTTAACCAAGGATTATGGTAGATCATATACCATCCTGAAGTCCAGCATTGATTCCAGTAAGCATTACTCTGACTGGAAAACTGCAAGATCAGACCTTAGTTACTATTTTGTTAATATATGCAACATTCTTTAAAGAGAGAGAGGGGAAAAAACACCTAGAATTAAACTGCTTGATTCAGGCAAAGGAAAAACAAGGACACAAATATAACTCTTTTAAGAGCAATGCCTATTGCAGACCTACCTAGGAAAAAAAAATAACCCATAAAATATTCATTTTGGAAAAGCAAGAAAAGTTATAAAGTGTTTTTCATATGTTAATCTGCCACTTAAAGTACTATTCAGATGCCTCACCGGATGAAGGGGACCCTAGGAAGAATGTTGTTGTTCAGCTGTGTCCAACTCTTCATGACCCCATTTGGGGTTTTCTTGGCAAAGATACTAGAGTGGTTTGTCACTTCTTTCTCCAACTCATTTTATAGATGAGGAAACTGAGATAATCAGGGTTAAGTGACTTGGCCAGGGTCACGTAGCTAGTGAGTATCTGAGTCCAGATTTGAACTGAAGAACATGAGTTTTCTTTACACCAAGCCCAGCACTGTGCCAACCTGCTGTTGTGAGGGGACCCTGAATTCAAGAAGGCTGTACTCATTAACCGCTGACAGATCTAATCCAAGTTGGAAAGGATTTACATATGGGCCTCCTGATGGGTTGTGTCATTTGTGATCTCAAGACCAGTATCAGTAAGTTCAGAGAGGCTCATAACCTTCCTGAATCATGACTAGAAGCCTGGCCGACCGGTGCTGAATCATGCGGCCATAGAAACTCAAAAAATACCGACTCATGTTCCACATCTGTAGAGGGAGAATCTGAGGCCATAAAATGAAGATTCTTTTGAAATTGAACTTGACATATACACTAATGAATATGGTTAAGATATATAAATTTGCAAACTATGTTAACTTTGCAAATCAGAGTGTTCTCCAGGCTGTTTTTTGAGCATGCCCAATTTGACTAACATGGAACCTAGGTTCCCTACCACATGAACAGAAGTAGCCTCTTTGGCTGCCTGTGGCTTTAAAAGCTATGAGATTGAGTCATTAGCTGTCTTTGGGCTACATTCTTTTCCTGACTGACACCATGAACTGCTAAGAGGTCCCTCTACTCAACTGCCTTTTACCCCAGCTCCAAAAATTAGTCTGGGAGTGGTGTTTGAGCCAGGATGGGGTGGTTCAGCAAGCCAGGCATGGAAACACCTAGAAGCCAGAAGTCATTGACTTGACTACAGAACAAGAGACCACTGAGTCTGAAGAAAACTGAACAGCTCCTCTCTCTGCTGCCCTAGGACCAGCTCCACTATTCTTTGTGGTGGCAGACCATTGATCTCCACTAATGAGGAGATATTCCCATATTAATGGGCTTTTGGGACTGGGGTTACAATAGCATGTTAAAATCATGAAGAAGAATTTTACAAACAGGTCTTAGTAACATGATTTAAGCCATGAAGTGGTTTGTGAGTCAACAAGCATTTATTATGCACCTGTTATATGTCAGGTATGCTGTGTAGTGGGGATACAAAGAAAGGCAAAAGACAGTCACTGCTTTTAAGGAGCACTCAGTTTGATGGGGGAGAAAATATGCTAGAAACAGTGGGCAAACAAAATATGTAGAAGATAAATTGGCAATAGTCTTAGAGGGAAGGCACTAAGATTAGGATTGGGAAAGTGTGAAAGGTGGGACTTTCATTTTAACTCATTTTTTTTGGCTGTCTTGTAGAGGACGTTCTTTGGCCTATTGACGCAGATTTGGAAGAATGCTTCCTTACACAACTTACAAATAATTTTCAGAGTCACTCAGATGCAAATGTGATTGAGAGAAAAAATAGGAACCAATTTAAAAATAATAACAACAAAAAACCAGATCTGAAAAGGATGATCTGAATTTGAGGGGACAGGAAATCAAAGACTTGTCCAACACATTATTACATTTTAATCTAATAGTTTGGTCACACTGTCTAGTTACAGTAGACTAACTCTTGCTGATTAATTATTCACCCAAAGATCTCTTTGCAAATATTTACCATTTAGGTCCTAATTAAAATGGTGCTTATGTTACCCCTTTATAAAGGTCATTTTGAAGGTCTTTGCAAGTGAAATTGGGTAAGAAGAACTGCTAAAAAGGGTCCTACTCAAAAAGCAATTATCAATAGGTTAATATTAGTGTTTAATGTCAAATTTTAGTGTTATTTCATATGAGTTACCCTCTTATCCAAGCACCAGGCTCTTTTTTCCCTTTCTTTCTTTCTTTCTTTCTTTCTTTCTTTCTTTCTTTCTTTCTTTCTTTCTTCCTTTCTTCCTTTCTTCCTTTCTTCCTTTCTTCCTTTCTTCCTTTCTTCCTTTCTTCCTTTCTTCCTTTCTTCCTTTCTTCCTTTCTTCCTTTCTTCCTTTCTCTCTCTCTCTCTCTCTCTCTCTCTCTCTCTCTCTCTCTCTCTTTCTCTCTTTCTCTCTTTCTCTCTTTCTCTCTTTCTCTCTTCCTTCCCTTCCTTCCCTTCCTTCTTTTCCTTCCTTTCCTTCCTTTCCTTCCCTTCCTTCCTTCCCTTCTCTTCCCTTCTCTTCCCATCTCTTCCCATCTCTTTCCATCTTTTCCCATCTTTTCCCATCTTTTCCCTTCTCTTCCCTTCCCTTCCCTTCCCTTCCCTTCTCTTCCCTTCCCTTCCCTTCCCTTCCCTTCCCTTCCCTTCCCTTCCCTTCCCTTCCCTTCCCTTCCCTTCCCTTCCCTTCCCTTCCCTTCCCTTCCCTTCCCTTCCCTTCCCTTCCCTTCCCTTCCCTTCCCTTCCCTTCCCTTCCCTTCTCTTCCCATCTCTTCCCATCTCTTCCCATCTCTTCCCATCTCTTCCCCTCTCTTCCCCTCTCTTCCCTTCCTTTCCTTCCTTCCCTTCTCTTCCCATTCCTTCCTTCTCTTCCTTCCTTCCCTTCCCTTACTTCTCTTCCTTCCCTTTCTTTCTTGTCAATCAGGGTCAAGTGATTTGCCCAGGGTCACCCAACTAATAAGGATCTGAAGCCAGATTTGAACTCAAGATTTAGCCCGTGGTATTCTTCTTTGCCAAAGAAGCAGTGTGTGGTAAATGGCCTCTAAGGTCTCTTCTTACTCTAAATCTATGATTTTATGATTTGATGGCTATAATTTAAGAACAGTGGACAGTACAAAATAATGTGAAACATTTTAAAAGAAGATACAAAGCAATAGAAAGCAGTTTAATAAATGTGCATATAGGGCAGTAATAATAACAATAGCTCGTATTTATAAAGTGCCTTAAGGTTTGCTCTGTGCTTTAACAAAGTACACTAGCACAAAATGGGAGTTGGCTCTCAAGAAAAGATCTATCCAAATGGATAGCAAGCCAGAGAAAGGTTATACATTCTAACTAAAAGGAAGCAAGACAATGAGCTGTTTATTTAACAAAGATTTATTAAACACCCACTATGTATATAGGAGTATGTTAAGTGATGTAGGAGATAAAACATTTACATAAAATGCTGCCTATTATCAAGGAGATTCATAGATTACAAAGCCTTGAAAAATGAAAGGGCGATTGCATTTGTTTCTCATTGCCCCAGAGGCTCTAGAACTAGGAGCCATGGAAGAGGGGGGCGGGGAGAGAGGGAGAGGGAGAGATTGATTGATGATTGATTGATTTAGGATTGAGGAAGGGGAAAATAGCCTAACAGCTGATCCAAAGGGAGTTGCCTAGGGGTGAAGGGAGGGGAGGAGAAAAGTGAAGTCTCTTTTTAAGCATAAGGGGTATGATAAAACTAATGTTTTTCCTTGGCAGCTTATCCCCCAGCCTATGGGGGTGGGAGCGGGGAAGAGATCTAGGAACTTCCTGCTCTAATCCTTAAAGATTAGTTTTCCTTAAAAGGATGCAAAGCTGTCCCCACCTGGTTTCCCCTCACATAGTTTCTTGATCACCTAAAGTCATAAAAAGTCCCAGACAGTGGCAGTCAGTCATTGCCTCAGACTTGGTGGATTTCTTAAGACAATGAGAGTCATCATGGTGTTCATCATATCCTGCCCTGATGATTACACAAATTTCCATATGGAGGAAGAGTTGTCCTACTATGATTTGGGAGCTCTGAACTGCCTCCTCCAGAAGGGATGATCTCTTATTGACATGCCCTTGTTGATACAAGGATGAGCCTTGTTCAAGGACAAGTTGCAAGTCCCTTTCAGCTCTGAGAGTCTATGAGTCTAGAAAAGCAGGATAACCATAGATAAATTTAATGTGCAATGTTATATGATAAACGCAATATTAAGCATCACAAAATTGTTTATATAAAGTCCTAGGGAAATATCTTGTGGGAACAGGGATAGCAGGGAAGGCCTCTTGGGTGAAGGAGCATTTGATTTGGGTTTCGAAGGGTAAGTTGAAATTCGACAGAGGGAGAGAGGTGGGGAATTCTTTCCAGGCATATGTAGTAATAATGTGAGTAAAGGTAAGAGAACCCAAACTATACTTGGGTAAGAAAAAGGAATTCCAGTGTGGTTAGCACATGGAAAACACTGAGAAAATAATAGAAGATAAAGATGGAAAGGCAGGGTGGAACAAGATTATAGATGACTTTGAATGTTAGACAAAGGACTTTGAAGAATAGGAAGATACTGAAGTTTTTGAAGCTAAAGAGAGACATGACTAGATCTACTTTGAACAGGAATATGGGTTGCATGACTGTGGAATGTATGAATTCATGAACTGAGGAGAACATGACCAGAAATACAATGAACAGGAATAAGGAATGTATGAGTGGTGAGGCAATCTCACTATCATACTCAGCAGTGGCCAGACTTCTACTAGAGGCCTGTGTCTAATTTATGGTGTGGTTGAAAGAACACTGTATTTGGAGTCAGTAGAGCTAGGTTTGAATTCTCTTTCTGACTATTCATTTAACTGTATCTCTGTGCTCTCATCTATAAAATTCCGATAATACTTGTACTACCCACCTCATAGTATGGAGAAGAAAACACTGTAAACCTTAAAGTATGATGGAAATGTGAGTTATACTTCTGGCCTTTACAGCTGTAGAAGGACATGGAAAGTTTGGAGAGGCTTCAAAGGAGAGCCACAAAGATGATTAAAGGGTTGGAAAATAAGACCTATGAGGAAAGGTTAAGAAAATTAATATTATTTATCCTTCAGAAGAAAAGAGTGAGGGCTGTTTTTAAAATGAACTGCAGAAATAGCTTTTGTATGAGGAATGTTCTCAATATTCATGGAGGACAGAACAAAGAGACATAGTCATATAGAAAAAAATCAAGGATTTAGATTTGGGAAAAGAAACACTTATTTAAAATAAGGTATATAGACAATGGAAAGATGGAAAATTTTTCCTTCTCTGAATTTTTTACTACTTTTCCAGTGTGTGAATGTTCCTTCTGTCAGTGTAGGTCTTGCCCTTTCTATGATCAAGAATATTTTGGCTGTGAACTAAAATTCAACCTGATAATGAACAGAATTCCTTTCTAAAGGACGGCCTTGTCTATCTGGGATGGCATAGGAGGATCCTACCTGAAGACAGGGAGATAGATTAGTGGATTTTTTTTCAATGTCTCATCATGCCAGCAGATTCTGAGATATATGTGTGTATACATATACACACACATACACATACATGTGTGCGTCATTGGCACAAAGGTTGGAGCCCCTTTTAAAACTAATTTTTTGGTGAGGGAGGAAGGAAGGGAGATCTGGGCCTGTGATTTCAACAGTAAAAAGACTTTGTGATACAAAAATTCTCTCCATCAATGAGAATCAGCAACCTACCTGTCACTAGTAGTCTCAGAGAGTTGCCTACAGTACAGTCTGCCCATGATCACACAGCTAGACTTCAAGACCAGGCTAGCCCTCTATCCACTTTTCCATAGTGCCTCTCCTTCTGTTCTAGAATGGGTATCAAATCCCAAGCTTCTTTTTTCTTGTATTTAGAATAACAGAAAAGGTTTGTGAAGAGGCTACTCCAGTTTCATGGCAGATTTTTGGGTCAACACACACTCAAAACGTTCAGTGTGGTTTTGTTTTTGTTTTTGTTTTTTTTTTGCCAGGCAATGAGGGTTAAGTGACTTGCCCAGGGTCACACAGCTAGTAAGTGTCAAGTGTCTGAGGCTGGATTTGAACTCATGTCCTCCTGAATCCAAGGCCGGTGCTTTATCCACTGCGCCACCTAGCTGCCCCATCAGCGTGTTTTTCAAGAAGATACCAGAGCACTATGAATTGAAAGCAAATTACATTTATATACACAGAATATGACAAGGAAAATACACACACACACACACACACACACACACATACCTAAAGGGAGGGGTACACTCTCCCACAAATCTTCACGGCAGATTTCATTAGTACCTTATTACAAGTCTAGCCCCTGTTCCCTCTGGTTTCGTCTTTACCCCACAGAAGGGCGAACCAGGCAGTTTAGTCATGACCCAGTATTGGCATTGAATAGTACCAGTCCTATGTCACTGGACTGCCTGGGGGTGGGGGGAGGGGGGAGTCAGGTAAGTGCACCAGCTCCAAAATAGTCCTGATGGCTCCCCAACACCAAGATAATTAGTTTTGCTCAGTCAGTCATGGCTGACGATTGAAGACTTTTGTGCAGTTTTTGGAATGTGTTGGGATTCTCAGCACTACAGCTTCAAAGCAGTGAAGCTGGCAACCTGATTCCTCTCAGTAGGAATATAGCTGAGGGTACAGTCTTCCGATGGAGAACCCAGTACTGGACCTCACTATCCAAGGGCCTTTACTTCTCCTGCTACCTAGGATATTCCCTAAAGAGTAAATAGGGTAACCCACTCTCATTTATTTTTGTAAGGCAATGAGGGGTAAGTGACTTGCCCAGGGTCACACAGCTAGTGAGTGTCAAGTGTCTGAGGCTGGATTTGAACTCAGGTTCTCCTGAATCCAAGGCCAGTGCTTTATCCACTGCGCCACCTAGCTGCCCCAACCCACTCTCATTTTGAAACCTCCCATGCTCAGGGAGAAATTCCCTTACCTGCTAGCTCACTGTATACACTTTGGATTATTATCTCCAGGAATTTCTCCCTATCACGAAGCCTTTCAGGTCCAGAAGCATTGTTGAGGACATAGGCCAAAGTGTAGAAGATTATCCATATCTAGGTCTTTTACATAAGCAAGCACCTGATCAAAGAAGAAATGACTTTCTGTAAATTGATGAACATCGATAAATAAGAACATTTCAATATGCAAAGAACAGGAAAATATTTATGAAACTATGAATATAAATTGCATTTGTATTAGCATGATAGTGTAAAGGAAAGGCAGCTGCTGAGTTCAGGCAACTCTCAGGGTTGGCAACCTCCACCATTCCATGTTACATAACCCAGTCATACAGTTATAGACTAAGTTCATCTCCCAAAGTTCTCTTACAGTTGACTGGAATGATAATTGCACAACTTCTGAATGGAGGAAAAGGACACATTATGATAGTGAAAAAACTGTTCTGCTCATCTATATCCCCTTCTGAAATTCATTCTGTGAATTCACTCATGTTCTCTCCTTTCTTTTATTTCTTCTTTTTTGTTATCACTACCACTACCTTCCCACACAACTTGCAATTTACAGCTCTTCCCCCCACAAAAAAACAATCTTTAAAAATTTTATTTTAAATTTATGGAATAAAAAAGCATTTTCATTAAAGTATAATAAAAAAGATGATTGCACACAAAACTGCAAATCTATTATGTACAACTTGCTATTCCTTTTAAATGCATAGTCAAGTTATCATGTATATTTTCCCTTTTTTTCCCTTTTATTCTCTTTTTTCCCTTCCCTCCCCACTACCCTAGAGAATGGGTACCTATGTCTAGGGACATAGGATCTTTCTTCTTGTCTTTTATGGTTAATTTGGGTATTTTTTTTAAGAGTCAAAATTACTTATTTGCTCAGTCCTTTTTTTTTTTTTTTTTTTTTTTTTTTTGAGGCAATGAGGGTTAAGTGACTTGCCCAGGGTCACACAGCTAGTTAGTCAAAGTCATTCTTATAACAATATTGCTGTTAACTGTATACAAATAAGTACAGTTAAGTAAAACAAATTCATACATTGATTACGTGTGAAAAGGTGTTTTATTTTGCCCCTATGGTTGCTCACTTCTTTGCCAAGAGGTGGCAAGTATACCTCATCATTAGTCTTCTGAATTAATTGCATTGATCAGAGTTCTTAAGTCTTTTAAACATTTTTTTTTTCACTATTAGAGTTATTGGATAAATTGTCCTACCAGTTCTGCTTACTGCATTTGCATAGCTTCATATGAGTCTTTCCAAGTCTTTCTGACCCCATACCCCTCATTATTTTCTATGGTACATTACATTCATGCCATGATTTGATCAGTCACTTACCAATTCCCTTTATGATTATTTGCTATAACATGTAGAGTGACTATATTTTTTGTACACATGCTATGCTTTTAATCTCTTTGGGGTTGTATTTTGGGGTCAAAGGGTTTAGTGATTTTGGGGGTATAGTTCCAAATTCATCTATAGAATGGCCGACCTCCACTAAACATTATTTTGTCTGTCATCCCATAATCCTAACAATTTCCATTTCTATTTTTTTTGTTATCTTTGCAAATATAATGTATGTGAGGTAGAGCCTCAGAATAATTTGAATTTCACTCATTAGCAACTTGGCACATTTTTTTTCATATAGATGTTAATGATTTCAATTTCTTCCTTTAACAGTTACCTATCCTTATTCTTTGTCCATCTTTCTATGGGGAAAATGGCTCTTGTTCCTATCTATCTGTATCAATTCCCCATAAATCTTGACTATCAAAGCTTTACCAAATAAATTTGCTGTAAGCTTTGTTCTTTCAGTTAACTGTTTCCCTTCTATGCCAAATACCATTGCTTTAATTTGTACAAAATCTTTTCAAATTTACATAATCGAAGTTGTCCATTTTCCCTTCTATTAACAGCTCTCTCCCTTATTTACTAAAAAACTCTCTTTGTATTATAAAATTATGAACATTTCTCTTTCTCTTCTCCAAAATGTTTATGATACATTTATATTTAGGTCACATATCCTTTTGGACCCTCTTGTGAGATATGATATCGAAAGTTGGCCTAATCCTTACCTTCACCAAACTGCTTTCTAATTTTTCCACATTTTTTTTCAAATTATTAATCCTTTACACCTATAACATGGATTTTCTTTTTTTTCTTTTTTTTAATAAAGTATTTTATTTTTTCCAGTTACATGTAAAGATAGTTCTCAACTTTTGTTTATACAACCTTTCCAATTTCAGATTTTTCTCCCTCCCTCCCCTCCCTCCCCCCTCCCCTAGACAGCAGGTAATCTATCTGATATAGGTTATTTATATCTATAAAAATAACGTTAAACATATTTCTGCATTAGTCATGAGAGAAAAATCAGAGCAATGAGGAAAAACCTCAAAATAGAAAAACAACAGCACCAAAAACAAAAGAAATAGTATGGTTCATTCAGCATCTACTACACAGTTCATTTTTTTCCCCCTGGATTTGGAGATCCTCTTCTATCATGAGTTCCCTGGAACTCTTCCGTACCATTGCATTGGTGAGAAGAATATAGTCCATCACAGTAGGTCAACACTCAATGTTGATGATACTGTGTACAATGTTCTTCTGGTTCTGCTCATCTCACTCATCATCAGCCCACGCAAGACCCTCCAGGTTTCTCTGAACTCCTGCTCATTGTTTCTTACAGCACAATAGTATTCCATTACATTCATATACCACAACTTGTCCAGCCATTCCCCAATTGATGGGCATCCCCTCAACTTCCAATTCCTTGCCACCACATAAAGAGCAGCTATAAATATTTTTGTACATGTGGGTCCCTCTACCCTTTCCATAACATGGATTTTCTTGTTGGGAGATATACATATATATATATATATATATATATATATATATATATGTAAATACAGTCAGGAAAACAATATGCACACCTAAATACATACATTTACTTCTGTTTCTTATTGTTTGCAACACAGTGAACAATGTAGCATCCTTTACATTAGTGGTAAAAGTATCTGGTTGCCTAACCTTCTCCCTTCCCCCCCAAATATTGCTTTGTGTTTCTGTGGTATATATATTTACTATTATATGTATATGTTGTTTCCCCTAAATAGAACGTAAGCTTCTTGAGAAAGGGATTACTCTGTTTTTGTACCTTTTTCTTCAGTGTCTAGCATGATGTCTGTAGCATACAGAGGTCTAATGTTTACTTTGTTGAATTGAATGCCTGTTTTGTATTTTGTTTCATATTGCTAATTAAAGCATTATTGAACAAAATAAAGGTTATTCACATATTGTTATACTATGTGTACATATGTACACAAATAGTATGGCATAGTAGATAGAGAGCTGTCTACAAGTCAAGAAAACATGACTTTCAAATCTTCCCTCTGGCCCACTCTGGCTGAGTGATTCTGGGCGTGTCTCTTAACAAATCTATGCCCAAGGTCCCTTTCTAATATATAATTTGCTGATCAGTTATTCATTTCCATTGGTAGAGGGTTTTTTTCTCACCAGTGAAATCACAAATCTGGACCAAAAAAAGTTGAAGCTGGAAGGGAACTTGGAGATGACTTACTCCAGTCCTCTCAACTTTAGAGATAAGGAAACAAACCTAGACAGAGCAAGAAATTTAACCAGGGTTATACAGCTAGCTGGTTAGTGGCTGATTTAGGGCTCTCTTGGTCTATTGACTTCTACTCTTAGTTTTCTATTACACTGTGTGATCTTCTTTCTTTGTAGAACTTTTTTGAAAATCATAAAAGGGAAAGATTTTTATAAATTTTAAATGATTGACTTAAGAGATTTTGTGGTTGGGATAAGAAAAAAAAGCAGAATGATAATAACACTATAGCACACTTGTATAAACTAGATTTTCATAAGTTTTCAAATCTTTTTTCAGATACATTATCTCATTTTATCCTTACATGAATCTTGAGAAGACAGAGTAGGTATTATCTTGTTATCCTGATTTTTCATACAAGGGAACTCAGGGAGAATAAATGACTTGCCCATTGTTTCCACTTGTTGGCCAGTGCTCTTTCCACTAAGAAGTTGAAAATATTCATTTCAAAGAAAGTAAAAATAGGACAGGAATGGCATCCTACATTGCTCCCAGCTTTGTGATGGTTAATAAGAAATAGAAGGAAATCTGTTTTAAAGATAGCAGGATTAGAGAAGCTTTTATTTTTTGATGCTTTTAGCACCAGAAAACTTCTGAGATGTGCTAATGCAAGTTAGTAGGGTGTTAGGACTGAAAGTACCTTTGGTTATGTTCAGGAAAGGATGTTGTTTTCCAATGGGAAGCTGAGTAAGCAGGAATGTTATGCATGCCTACACCATGGGGACATTTATTACCACACCCCAGAGACATGGTGGTTTTCAAAGGTTTGCTCATTATTTACAGATGATTATCTCTTCACCATCTACCCTGAAATAGCATCAGTTCTCTCTAGGAGTAGAACATGGGCCATGTTTCAATGAGGGGAAATGATCACTCAGCTACAAAGGCTATGAAGAAAGGTGAATCATAGCCATGGATGGCTTATCTTCCTCAGTAAGAGTGAGTTGCATTGACCTGCTGTTGTTTCATATCCTCTGTGTCTCCACCTCCGAGGCTTAATTAAGTAAAACAGTGATTCACTGACTCATAGAATATGAGTTGAAAGGACTTCAAAGTCCATCTGATGTTCCAACAGGATCTGAACAAGAAATTCCTTTACAACAGCCATGAAGAGGCCATGTAGTGCAACGGAAAGGGCACTGAACTTATGTTCAGAGGACCTGCGTTAGAATCTGGGCTCTCCTGCTTACTACCTTTAAACCATTGGTAAAGCATTTTATCTCTGTAGGCCTCAGTTTCTTCATTTGCAAAATAAGAGTTGTTGGACTACTAACATCCCTTCCAGGCTAAGATTTGTGATCCAAAGTATTTGTGTAAAATCTGCTTGGAGACCTCTCCAATAATCAGTTTACTACCTCTTGAGACAGAACACATTCCACTTTGGAAAGTTGTGTGAAGTTGATTTTTTTTAAACAGGCCTTTACAGTTACCTCTATTAAGTGTCGCCTTCTTTAATTTAGTCTAAGGTTTTAGAGATTATTTTTAGATCCTGACTGTCACGCATTATGTTGTCCATCCCTTCCAGCTTTGTGTCCTCATCAGATTTGATGAGTATTCCATCTGTTCTTTTGTTAAAGCATTTATAAAAATTTTAAGCATCACCAGGCAAAGCACAGATCTATGAGGCACCCCATAAGAACCTCCTTCCAAATTGACATAGAACAATTCATAACAATTTTTTGGATCTAGCTGTTCAATTCCTTCTGCATCCATCTATTGCAGTGGTGGCACTAATACATAAAAACAGTATCAAAGACTTAGCTAAATCCTTAGCTCAAACACTACCTTAATTATATCTATAACATTCTCCTGATGTACCAACCTAGTGATTGTTCTACAAGGCTGCCTGCTCAGCCATCTTTGGCAATATTTTTGACTGAAGTAATGCTATCTTCTAGGGTTTTGTTTGTTTGTTTTTATGGAATTCAGGAGAGTGAGTATAGAATAACCCATTCTTCCTTTATTTGGCTTCACCAATCACAGGGTTAGTCCCCTCATCGATGCAGGCATCAACTTTCTCTAGGGGGCAGGATCTCCTTTATCTGGAATTGAGTCAAAAGAACCATCAAACTTTAGATCTTAGAGATCATTGAGTCCAAAGTCTTAATTTTATAGATTAGTGAGAGAACTGAGGCTCAGAGGAATCAAGAATCTAGTTCAAAGTAACATAGCTAGTTAAAGAGAAGGAAAAAAGTTGACATAATTAGCAACTTTAGCAAAGTTTCAGGATATAAAATAAACATATAAATCATCAGCATTTCTATATATTACCAATAAAGTCTAGCAGCAAGAGATAGGAAGGGAAATTTCATTTAAAATAACTGTAGACAATATAAAATATTTGGGAGTCTATCTGCCAAGACAAATTCAGGAGCTGTATGAACCCAGTTACAAAACACATTTCACACAAAGTTATACCTAAACAATTGGAAAAATATGAATTGTTCATGGCTAGACTAAGCCAATATAATAAAAATGACAATTCTTCCTAAATTAATTTATCTATTCTCTTCCATGCCAATTAAAGTAACAAAAATTATTTTATAGAGCTAGAAAAAATAATAACAAAATTCATCTGGAAGAACAAAAAGTCAAGAATATCAAAGGAATCAATTAAAAGTGTGATGGAAGGTAGCTTAGCAGTAACCAATTTCAAACTGTATTATAAAGCAGTAATCATCAAAACAATCTGGTCCTGGCTAAGAAATAGAGTGGTGACTCAGTGGAATAGATTAGGTACACAATACACAGTAGTGAATGACCATAGTAATCTAGTGTTTGATAAACCCCAAAATTCAAGCTTTTGGGACAAGAACCTACTATTTTAAAAAAATGCTGGGAAAACTAGAAAGCAGTTTGGCAGAAAGTAGGTAGGAACCAGTATCTCATACTTTATGCCAAGATAAGATCAAAATTGGTAGATGATTTAGACATAAAGGATGATATAAACAAAAAAAAAGGGGAGCATGGAATAGTTTATCTGTTAGATCTATGGATAAGAGAAGAATTTATAAACAAATAAGAGAGAGCATTATGGAATGTAAAATGAATAATTGTGATTACATTAAATTAAAAAGGTTTTGGGCAAACAAAACCAGTACATCCAAGATTAGAAAGGAAGTAGAAAACTGGGGGTGGGAGGATTACAGTAAGTTTCTCTGATAAAGGCTTCATTTCTCAAATATATAGAGAACTGAGTCAAATTTTAAGAATACAAGTCATGCACATACTAATATAAATATATCAAAAGATATAAACAGGCAGTTTTTTAGAAGAAGAAATCAAAGCTATTTATGCTCATATGAAAAAAATTCTTTAAATCACTCTTGATTAGGGAAATGTAAATTAAAACAACGCTGAGGTGCCACCTTATATCTATCATATTGGCTAATATGACAAAAAAGGAATATGACAAATGTTAGAGGGGATGTGGGAAAATAGGGACACTAATGCACTATGGGTGAAGCTATGAACTAATCTAAATAATTCTGGAAAACAATTTGGAACTATGCCTAAAAGACTTTGAAATTGTGCTTACCCTTTTGACCCAGCAATAAAAAATATGAAAATGAAAAAAATACCCACATATACAAAAATATCATAGAAACTCTGTGGTGGGAAAGAATTAGAAATTGAGGGGGTGTCCATCAATTGAGGAATGGCTGTTATAGTATATTATTGTGATAGAATACTATTGTGCTCTAAGAGATGATGAGCAAGGTACTTTTTTATTTTATTTTATTTTTTTTATTTTATTTGTATGAGGTATTTTATTTTTTCCATTACATGTAAAGATAGTTCTCAACTTTTGTTTATACATGCTTTACAATTTCAGATTTTTCTCCCTCCCACCCCTCCCTCCCCCCCTCCCCTAGACAGCAGGTAATCTGATATAGGTTATATCTATATATCTCTATACATATAGATATAGATATAGATATAGATATACACACACACACATATATATATATACACATAATAACATTAATCCTATTTCTGCATTAATCCTGTTACAAGAGAAAGAATCAGAGCAGTGATGCAAAACCTCAAAATAGAAAGAAAAAAAAAACCAACAGCACCCAAAACAAAAGAAATAATATGATTCAATCAGCATCTATACTCCACAGTTCTTTCTTTCTTTTTTTTTCTTGGATTTGGAGATCCTCTTCTATCATGAGTTCCCTGGAACTCTTCTGTACCATTGCATTGGTGAGAAGAATATAGTCCATCACAGTAGGTCAACACTCAATGTTGATGATACTGTGTACAATGTTCTTCTGGTTCTGCTCATCTCACTCATCATCAGCTCACGTAAGACCCTCCAGGTTTCTCTGAACTCTTCCTGCTCATCATTTCTTACAGCACAATAGTATTCCATTGTATTCATATACCACAACTTGTCCAGCCATTCCCCAATTGATGGGCACCCCCTCAACTTCCAATTCCTTGCTACCACGTAAAGAGCAGCTATAAATATTTTTGTAAATGTGGGTCCCTTTCCCCCTTCCATGATTTCTTTGGGCAAAAGACCTAAAAGTGGGATTGCTGGGTCAAAGGGTATGCACAGCTTTATTGCCCTTTGTGCATAATTCCAAATTGCTCTCCAGAATGGTTGGATCAGCTCACAGCTCCACCAACAATGCATTAGTGTTCCAATTTTCCCACAGCCTCTCCAACATTTATTATCTTCCTTTTTTTGTCATTTTAGCCAATCTGATAGGTGTCAGGTGGTACCTCAGAGTTGTTTTAATTTGCATCTCTCTAATCATTAGAGATTTAGAGCATTTTTTCATATGGGAATAGATAGCTTTGGTTTCTTCATCAGAAAACTGCCTGTTCATATCCTTTGACCATTTCTCAATTGGGGAATGACTTGGATTCTTATAAATTTGATTTAATTCCCTATATATTTTAGAGATGAGGCCTTTATCAGAAGCACTGGCCTCAAAAATTGTTCCCCAGCTTTCTGCCTCCCTTCCAATTTTGGATGCATTGCTTCTGTTTGTACAAAAATTTTTTAATTTAATATAATCAAAATCATCCATTTTGCATTTTATAATATACTCTATCTCTTGTTTGGTCATAAACTGTTTTCCTTTCCAAAGATCTGATAGGTACACTATTCCTTTCTCTCCTAATTTACCTATGGTATCACCTCTTATGTCTAAATCATGTATCCATTTTGATCTTATTTTAGTATAAGGTGTAAGATGTTGGTCTATGCCTAATTTCTGCCATACTATCTTCCAGTTTTCCCAGCAGTTTTTGTCAAATACTGAGTTCCTATTCCAGAAGCTGGAGTCTTTGGGTTTATCAAACACTACATTACTAGTGTCATTTACTACTGCATTTCCTGAGCCTAGCCTATTCCATTGATCTACCACTCTATTTTTTAGCCAGTACCAGATAGTTTTGATGACTGCTGCTTTATAGTAAAGCTCCAGGTTTGGTACCGCTAACCCACCTTCCTGTGAATTTTTTTTCATTATTTCCCTGGATATTCTTGATTTTTTGTTTTTCCAGATGAATTTTGTTATTATTTTTTCTAGCTGTATAAAATAATTTTTAGGTAGTCTGATTGGTATGGCACTGAATAAGTAAATTAATTTAGGCAGTATTGTCATTTTTACTATATTAGCTCTGCCTATCCATGAGCAATTGATATCTTTCCAATTATTTAGATCTGATTTGATTTGTGTGAAGAGTGTTTGGTAGTTGTGTTCATAGAGTTCCTGGGTTTGTCTTGGCAAGTAGACTCCCAAGTATTTTATATTATCTACTGTTACTTTAAATGGAATTTCTCTTTCTATCTCTTGCTGCTGGACTTTGTTGGTCATGTATAGAAATGCTGATGATTTATGTGGATTTATTTTATATCCTGCTACTTTGCTAAAGTTGTGAATTGTTTCAAGTAATTTTTGAGTTGATTCTCGAGGATTCCTTAAGTATACCATCATATCATCTGCAAAGAGTGATAGTTTTGTTTCCTCCTTGCCTATTCTAATTCCTTTAATTCCCTTCTCTTCTCTGATTGCTAAAGCTAACATTTCTAGAACAATATTAAATAATAGGGGTGATAATGGACATCCCTGTTTCACCCCTGATCTTATTGGGAAGGCCTCTAATTTATCTCCATTGCATATAATACTTGCTGATGGCTTTAGGTAGATACTGTTTATTATTCTAAGGAAAGCTCCCCCTATTCCTAAACTTTCTAGTGTTTTTATTAGGAATGGGTGCTGTACTTTGTCAAAAGCTTTCTCTGCATCTATTGAGATAATCATATGATTTTGGTTGGTTTTCTTATTGATGTGGTTGATTATGTTAATAGTTTTCCTAATGTTGAACCAGCCCTGCATTCCTGGTATAAATCCCACCTGGTCATAGTGTATTATCCTGGTGATCACTTGCTGTAATCTCCTTGCTAATATCTTATTTAAGATTTTAGCATCAATATTCATTAGGGAGATTGGTCTATAATTTTCTTTCTCTCTTTTTGCTTTGCCTGGTTTTGGTATCACCACCATATTTGTGTCATAAAACGAATTTGGTAGAACTCCTTCTTCCCCTATTTTTCCAAATAATTTGTATAATATTGGAATTAATTGTTCTTTAAATGTTTGGTAAAATTCACCCGTAAACCCATCTGGCCCTGGGGATTTTTTCTTAGGGAGTTCATTAATAGCTTGTTCAATTTCTTTTTCTAATATGGGTTTATTTAAGGATTTTATTTCCTCTTCAGTTAACCTGGGCAGTTTGTATCTTTGTAAATATTCATCCATTTCATTTAGATTGTCAAATTTATTGGCATACAGTTGGGCAAAATATTTCCTAATTATTGCTTTAATTTCCAC
Organism: Dromiciops gliroides; assembly: GCF_019393635.1. Taxonomy (NCBI): domain Eukaryota; kingdom Metazoa; phylum Chordata; class Mammalia; order Microbiotheria; family Microbiotheriidae; genus Dromiciops; species Dromiciops gliroides. Next base: position 76,741,550 of record NC_057865.1, on the reverse strand, counting down.
TTCATTGGTGGTAACATCACCCTTTTCATTTTTGATACTGGTAATTTGGTTTTCTTCTTTCTTTTTTTTAATCAAATTAACCAATATTTTATCTATTTTATTGGTTTTTTCATAAAACCAGCTCTTAGTTTTATTGATTAATTCTATAGTTTTTTTGCTTTCAATCTTATTAATTTCTCCTTTAATTTTCAGGATCTCTAATTTAGTGTCTAATTGGGGATTTCTAATTTGTTCTTTTTCTAACTTTTTAAGTTGCATGCCCAATTCATTAATCTCCTCTTTCTCTTTTTTATTCATGTAAGCATTTAGAGCTATAAATTTTCCCCTAAGCACTGCTTTGGCTGCATCCCATAGATTTTGGTATGTTGTCTCATTATTGTCATTCTCTTGGATAAAGTTATTGATTGTTTCTATGATTTCTTGTTTGGCCCATTCATTCTTTAGAATGAAATTATTTAGTTTCCAATTGATTTTCATTCTACTTTTCCCTGGCTCTTTCTTACATGTAATTTTTATTGCATCATGATCTGAGAAGGATGCATTTACTATTTCTGCCTTTCTACATTTGACTATGATGTTTTTGTGCCCTAATACATGGTCAATTTTTGAAAATGTGCCATGTACTGCTGAGAAAAAGGTATATTCCTTTCTATCCCCATTCAATTTTCTCCAGATATCTATCATGTCTAACTTTTCTAGTAATCTATTCACCTCTTTCACTTCTTTCTTATTTATTTTTTGGCTAGATTTATCTAATTCTGAGAGGGGGAGATTCAGATCCCCCACTAGTATAGTATTACTATCTAATTCCTCTTGTAACTCATTTAACTTCTCCTCTAAGAACTTGGATGCTATACCACTTGGCGCATACATATTTAATATTGATATTACTTCATTATCTATAGTACCTTTAAGTAAGATGTAATTTCCTTCCTTATCTCTTTTTATGAGATCTATTTTTGCCTGCACTTTGTCTGAGATAAGGATTGCTACCCCTGCCTTTTTTACTTTTGCTGAGGCATAATATATTCTGCTCCAGCCTTTTACCTTTACTCTGTGTGTATCTCTCTGCTTCAAATGTGTTTCTTGTAAACAGCATATTGTAGGGTTCTGGTTTTTAATCCACTCTGCAATTTGCTTCCGTTTTATAGCAGAGTTCATCCCATTCACATTCACAGTTATTATTACTGACTGTCTATTCCCCTCCATTCTATTTACCCCCTTTGTACTTTTCCCCCCTTCTTTCACCCTATTCCTCCTCACCGATGTTTACTTCTTACCCCTGCCTCCCCCAATCTGCCCTCCCTTTTTATCACCCCGCTCTCTTTTCTTTACTCTTTTCTCCCTTGCTTTTGTCCTCCCTTCTATCAGTCCCCCCCTTTCCCTTCCCCTTTTGTTTCCCTAAAGAATGAGTTAAGTTTCTTTATCCCAATGAACGTATATGTTATTCCCTCTTTGAGTCAAATCTAATGAGAATAGGGTTGAAACCATGTTCCCCCCTCCTTTCTTTCCCTCTGTTGTAATAGGTTTTTTTCCACCTCTTCATATGATATAATTCATCCCATTCCACCTCCCCGTTCCTCTCCTCCCCATAGACTCCCTTTTTATCCCCTTAATTCTTTTGTATCATCACATCAAAGACAATTTATATTTATACCCTCTATATAAAGTCCTTCTCTCTGCCCAAATACATTTACAGTTCTTAAGAGTTATGAGTATTATCTTCCTGTGTAGAGATATAAACAGTTTAACCTAATAGGGTAACTTTTTTTTCCCCTCTGTTTACCTTTTTAAACTTCTCTTGAGTCTTGTATGTTGAGATCAAATTTTCTATTCAGTTCTGGTCTTTTCACCAGGAAAGATTGAAAGTCCCCAATGTCATTAAATGCCCATCTTTTCCCCTGAAAGAAAATGCACATTTTTGCTGGGTAATAGATTCTCGGCTGCAATCCAAGCTCCTTTGCTTTCCGGAATATCATATTCCAAGCCTTGCGGTCCTTTAATGTTGAAGCTGCCAGGTCCTGAGCAATCCTGACTGTGGCTCCATGATATTTAAATTGCTTCTTTCTGGCTGCTTGGAGTATTTTCTCCTTCACCTGATAATTCTGGAATTTGGCTACAATATTCCTTGGAGTTTTCCTTTTGGGGTCTCTTTCAGGAGGTGATCGGTGGATTCTTTCAATGATGATTTTATCCTCTGATTCTATGATATCTGGGCAGTTCTCCTTAATAATTTCCTGGAATATGGTGTCTAGATTCTTTTTCTGGTCATGGCTTTCAGGCAGTCCAATGATTCTCAAATTGTCTCTCCTCGATCTGTTTTCCAGATCAGTTGTCTTTCCAATGAGGTATTTCACATTTTCTTCTATTTTTTCATTTTTTTTTATTTTGCTTGACTGATTCTTGGTGTCTCATGGATTCCTTATCTTCCAACTGTCCCACTTTAATTTTTAAGGCATTGTTTTCTTCAGTGAGATTATGCACCTTTTTTTCCATTTGGCTAAGTGAATTTTTTAAGGTATTGTTTTCTTCAGTGAGATTATGCACCTTTTTTTCCATTTGGCCAAGTGAATTTTTTAAGGTATTGTTTTCTTCAGTGAGATTATGCAGCTTTTTTTCCATTTGGCCAAATGAATTTTTTAAGGCTTTGTTTTCTTCAGCTTCCTTTTCCAAGCTGCTGATTCTTTTTTCATAGTTTTTTTGTTTTGCTTTCATTTCTCTCCCCATTTTTTCTTCTACCTCTTGCAATTGATTTTTAAAATCCTTTTTGAGCTCTTCCAGGAAGGCTTTTTGTTCTTGCGACCAATTCACCTTCCCTTGTGAGGCTTCAGATGTAGACAATTTGAGGCTATTGTCCTCATCTGAGTTTGTGTTGGCTTCTTCCCTATTGATACAGAAGCTCTCAATGGAGAGGGCTCTTTTTTGCTTCTTACTCATTATTGCAGCTTATTTATTTATTCTTTAAGTTGAGGTCTGCTCTGGGGGCACCAGGGTCCCTGTTTTGGGCTTCTTGTGCAGGTGTATAGGTGCTGTGTGACCGGGCTTTTACTCTGAGGCCTTTATGGTGTGTGGAGATGCCCCGCCCTGCACTTCCTGTATGATTGTGCTCGGCCAGCCAGGCGCCAGACCCCAGCGTCTGATCCCGCTGTTCGTGGCCCTCTCAGCCGGTGCAGGTAAGTTTTTCCACTGTCCTTCTTGGCCACCAGATTTTTGAACCAGGTTCCGGGAGCCTCAGTTGTTCGGCTGTGGCCCGCAGCTCCTGCTGACTTGCCCCAACCCCCTCGGCGCTGGGTTGCTGCCCTGCGCTGGGCCTCCCTTTTGCCGGAGTCAGACCGACCTTTTCCTGAAGTCTTCTAAATTATCTCTGGTTGGAGGACTGTGTCTCTCTGTCTCTTTGCAGGTTCTGTAGTTTCAGAATCCGTCCAGAGGCTTGATTTAATGTTCGTTTTGAGGGAACAGAAGGAGAGCTCAGGCAGCTTGCTGCTTCCTCTCAGCCATCTTGGCTCCGCCCCCATGAGCAAGGTACTTTCAGGAAAAAAAACACCTGTAAATACTTATGTGAACAGATGCAAAGTGAAATGAACAGAACCAGGTGAACATTTTACACAGTAACAGCAATATTGTATGATGATCAACTGTGGATGACTTAGCTATTTTCAGCAATGCAGTGATCTAAGATAATTCCAAAGGACTCATGATGAAAAATGGAATTTATTCCAGACAAATAACTGATGGAGACTAAGTGCAGATCAAAGCATACTTTTAATTTTTCTTGTTTTTTTTTTTGGGGGGGAGGTGAGAGGTCAGTTTTCTTTCACAACATGATTAATATGGAAATATGTTTTGCATATTACTGCACATGTATAATCTATATCAAATTTCTTGCCTTCTCAAGGGTTGGGGAAGGTGGGAGGAAGAGAATTTGGAACTCAAAACTTTAAAAAATGAATATTAATTATTTAAAAATTCAATTGGTAAAATAGTTTAATCATATATTTTAAATATTTAAATATTAATTAAAAAAATAAAGAGAGCAGAGACTAAGATCTGGGTCTCTTGAATTTCAGTTTAATATACCAAGATGCCTTCTACCCAAGCAAAACATCTGGTATTCCTTTTGGTTTAATCTATTAGATTAAACAAATATATGCAAACATAAACCTTTTCGTACACTCAAAATACATAGTTGATGTTTTTAATATGCATCTTTTGAGTATAAAATTTCAGTTAGGATAATAATAGCCCATTTCCATATATGTCATGAGAAAGAGGTTCCATAGTTTATTAGAGGTATTTCTATTAATTGGTGACTGTCACCAGTACTCCAGCTGGCTAAGTGCTAATGCGTTATTAAACTAGGCTCTGAAAATTTCCTAAGCATTGTAAATAGCCTCTATATAAATGGTTGTTGTTCATAATGGCATTATTAGAATTGGAAAAAATTGACTCTAATGAAGGAAGCTAATAGGCTCTGTGTTTGACTGAAAATGTTTTCGGGTAGGTTTGTGTTTTGGACTATGTAATTGGCAATTTCAGGCAAGAACCACAGTGAGGACCATAATGGGCTTAACATTCTGTGATTCAAATGTTAACATCTGGACCAAAGCATCTTTAGGGTCTACTGCTGAGATAGGCTGTGGTCTCAAGGTTACATGATGTTTCTGTTTTCACAAGTGGAATTAAGGCTGCAATTCTCATTCTCTCTTTGTGTCTCTGTCTCTCTTTCTGTGTTCCTGTCTCTTTCTCTCTCTTAGAAACAAAAACAAAAAACCTCATTAGATTTCGAAAGTTCTTTCTCTCTAGAACCATAACTGGATACATTTTCTTGTGACACCAAGTGGGCTTTCCCTGGGGATTTCTGATTATCGATAAATGTAAAGTTTTAGGTGCCAAAGTGTCATATCCATATGACAAATAGCTATGATAACACTTTCCATGGTATTGTCTCTAGTTTCTTTCCCTGTGAATACATACTTTTTATGGAATTGCCAAAATAGTCTTCCTAATGCTTAGGTCTGACAACGTCTCAGAACCTTTCAATGGTTTCCATTGTCTATGGAATAAAAGAAAATCCTGGTCTCATTTAAGACTATACCTATTTGGTATAGCTATTTCATTTAATAATGTCTTAGTATATGAATGTGATGAAATTATATTATATTCTAAGTAATGAGGAAATAGTTGATTTCAGAGACATGGAAAGACATGAACTGATATAGCGTGAAGTTAGCAGAACTAGAAGGGTACTTTATACTATAACCTCAATATTTATAAATGAGCAATTTTAAGTACTTCTACAAACTGATATAGAGTTAAATAAGCAGGACCAGGAGAACAATTTATACAGAAATAATAACATGGTAAATACATTCAACTTTAAAATCTGTAAGAACTATGATCAAAACAATGACCATTCTTGATTCGAGAGGACCAATGATGAAACATTAACCCATGACAGAGAAGTGATGAATTTAAGGTGCATAATGAAACCTACAACTTGGGATATTGCCATTTAGGATATTTATTTTTCTTGATTATGCATATTTATTAAAGAGAAATTAGTTTTTCTTTTTCTTTTTTTTTCAATGGAGGGAACAGAGAGAGTGAGAGTAAGTAATAAAACCTATTAATTTTAAAAAGTAGAGGTGAGATTGCTACAGATGTGGAATACTTCATGCATTTTCAAGAAAGGACACTGTATTATTATTTTTATTTGACAGTTTTACTTTGTTACAAGGGACCTCTTACATAGTATGATAATATGTAAATATTTGTAATGTAAAAACAAAACACATCACTAAAAATTTAAAAATGTTTTTTATTACATGCTTTCATTCAGTCAAATAAGATTATGGCAGTTGCTATTTCCAACATACACCCTTATCTTCACATTGTGGGAAGGGATTCTAGGAAAAGGATATAGAGGTTCCAGTGCTCAAATCATTTAGATCTTTTCTATTCTCTTCATGATGAGCACAAAAATATTCTGAGCAACCACTGTGTATGTGAGTCTATTCTAGATTTCAGGGTGATCATTTGTTGAGGAATCTCTATATCACCCCAAGGGGCAGCTAGGTGGTACAGTGGATCTCTCTCTGGCCCTTAAGTTGGGAGGAGCTGAGTTCAAATCTCATCTTAGACACTTACATTTAAACACTTACTGGCTGTGTGACCCTGGACAAGTCACTTAACCCCAATTGCCTTAAACATTTAGAGCCATCTTCAGTAATCCTGATAGATATCTATATCGATATCGATATAGGTATGTGTACACACACACACACACACACACACACACACACACACACACACATCTTACCACTGGACCCAGATGGCTCTGGAGGATAGAGTGAGGCTGGTGACCTTACACAGCCTTCCCTCACTTAAAATCCAATTCAGTCCAAGTCATGACATCACCTCCTAATGTCATGGTCCTCTTTGAAAATGAAGGACAAACAACAACAACAACATCCTAAAAGCTAATTTTAATTGATAGCTTCTGACTTTTATCAAGCTGTAGCTATGGCCAGAGTTGTTTAGTGCAACAAACTTTAGTTACATTAAAATGTTATTTACTTTCCAGAGCTAACCCTGCAACCACCTGTGATTTGGAAAGCCTCTGTAAACTTCTTCTTATCAGCTTTCTAGCAGTGTTTGAAATTCTACTATTAGAGATACATTATTTTGGATTAAAGCAGAAGTCCCTAGAAAAAGTAAATATCTCTAGGTTGGCTTACAAATCAATATCAAGTAATTTTCAGTTGGTGATTCAGGTCAACAGATATTTATTAAGCACCTGTGATATGGCAAACATTCTAGGGTTACAAAGGCAACAATAAAATTATCTCTCCCCTCAAGAAGCTTACCTTCAACTGAAAACACACCGAAATATACAGATTATTAAATGCAAAATAACACAAAATAATTTCAAGAAGGAGGGACCACTGAAAACTGGAAGCGGGGGTAAGATAAGAAAAAAAAGTCATCTGAGAAAAAGGGTGCTTACTTTAGAGGAAGTGAGAGAGGCTTCTTGCAGAAGGTAGAATTTGAGCTGACTTTTGAAGAAGACCAGCAAATCCAGGAAGTGAAGATAACAAGGAAGAACATTCCTGTCATAGGACACATCTCTTGAAAAGTCCTGGAGTTAGAAGATGGAGCACCGTGTGCCAAGAATAGCAAGAAGGCCAATGTCACTCAGTTGTAGAATAGGATGAAAAGACTGGAAGGGTAGGAAGGTTCCAGCCCATGTAGGGTGTTTATATTTGATTCTGGAGGTAAGAGAAAGTCATTGGAGGTTATTGAGTAGGAGATTGACATGGTCAGACCTGGGCTTCAGGAAGATCCTAAAGATCCACTTCACACCCCAGTGGATGGACTAGAGTGAGGTTAGAAAAGTATTGTGATATTCTAGTTATAAAGGGATGAAGGTTTGTACCAGAGTGGCAGAGGAAAAAAGGAGATATGTAGATATATAGATAGAGATGTATATATGTATATCTATGTATTTATATGTATATGTATATACACATGAATATATACATATGTATGTGTGTGCGTATGTGTATGTGAAAGATGTTATAAAGATAGCAAAGACAGTTCTTGGCAAAAGATTAGATATTTGCAGTGAGAAGATGAAGAGGTAAGGATGACACCCAGATTGGTAACCTGGGTAACTGGGAAGATGGAGGTGCCCTTGACAGCAATAGGGAGATTCAGAAGAGGAGGAAGTTTGTTGGTGAAAGATAATGAGTTCAGTTTTGAACATGTTGAATTCATGTTGTGTAAAGTACATCATATTTTGGGGTGTCTAGAATGACATTGGTATAATAAACAGAAACGAGAAAGTTTAGAGGGATTGCCTGTCTTCTGGACTCTGAATTTGAGAAGTCTACCAAATGTCCTGAAAGCAGTTGGTGAAGGAGATACTGGAGTCAAAACTTTAATGTGAGTTTTCTTTTTGAGTTTTTGTCCACACAAAACTTCAAGATGAGACAAGCGCCTGGAAGAAACAGGATGGAATACCAAAGAGTATTAGAATTAGGGATATTTAGGGGTAGGGAAGAAGTCAAGAGGTGGTCTGGAATATTGAGTGCTTGCTTGATGGGAGTTAGTGTAACTTGAACTCTTAAATGGAGATCTCTATAGTAGAGTGCTTCTGGGTGCTTCAAAAAGATGCTAAAAGAACAGGTACAAAGTCAAGATAACAAGCCTTTTTTCAAAGTGCCCACTATGTGCCAGGCACTGTACTAAGCTCTGAGGATACAAAGAAAGATAGAAACAGCCCCTCTCCTTGAGGAACTTACATTCCAATGGGGGAGACACTATGCAAGCAAGCATGTATATATAAGATCTATACAGTATTAAATTAGAGATAATCCCAGAGGGAAGGCATTGGCATTATGGAGGATCAATGGTCAATATTTCCTTGGCAGTGAGGGGCTGCGGCTGATGGGAACAGAAACTTGGGAAGGAGAAAAAGGAAGGTGGTAGAACAAACTATAAAAATTTGCTTGGGGCAGCTGTGTGGCACAGTGGATAAAGCGCTGGCCCTGGGTTCAGGAGGACCTGAGTTCAAATTGGGTCCCCGATACTTGATACTTACTAGCTGTGTGACCTTGGGCAGGTCACTTAACCTTCATTACCCTGCACCAAAAAAAATTGCTAATAACTAGTTCTTCTCTTCCCAGTGATAGGACCCAGAGACAGGCAGTCACTGGTCCAAAGAATCTTAAGAAAGTATCATTCCTTCTACTAACCAGGTATAGTGATGAAAGGCACAGTTTTATCAATGTCACTGACAAGGAGGGGACTTAGACATTCATAGATAGATAGACAGATAGCTAGGTAGATATAAATATGTATGTATATATATAAATATTTGTGTATGTGTGTATACACACACATATATGCTGGTGTTGAAGGGTCATGCTTGTGTAATACAGACTGTACACGTAACTATGGGCAAGTCACTTTAGCTCCCAAGTTTTCTAAAATTGTAAGGTACAAAGAAATTGGTGCTCTTCATTGGTGGATAGACTTTCCACACAAGGAGTTTCACTTGGTAATGAAATCATATATCCTGTGCTATTCTCTTTGTAGTCATGGAAATTAATATGACTGACAGGTAGTAAAAGCCTTAAAGTCTCTTTTTTTCCCCTTGGTCTGTTCCTTGGGATCTTCTCCCACTTTGTCACTGATCACTTTGTAGCCTTGAAAAAGTCATTAAGGTTAACTATCTCAGAGCAGAGCTTGACCTATTTATACAATGGAATTGAAAATGTAGGGGTTTGACTAATTGATGTTTGGAAAGTGCTCTGGGATCCTTAGATGAAAGCCATCCTTGAAATGCAAAGACTCATTATAATAATTATGGCTATTTAAAATAAACAAGTGAACACTCTTTCATGAAAGGTTGAAAACTATTATCAAATGAGTCATATCTTGGAGATAGGGTTCTGCTCTTTCAAGGCTGAATGAAATTATTTACTGAAGCCAAACACCTGAATGCTCTGTGCTTTTTATCTCAAAAGAATTTGCCAATTTCTAGCAGATTTAAGGAGTTTTCTCTTTCCCTCACCTTTGTTAGAAAGATCCATCAAACTCCACTGAGAGCAGCATTTTAAGACTTCTAGGGTACTCGTTAAAATAAAATAATGATAAGTATGTTAGGGTCAGCTAGGTGGCATAGTGGACAGAGTGCCAGCCCTGGAGTCAGGAAGACCTGAGTTCAAAAGTGTCCTCAGACACTTATTAGCTGTGTGAATCTGGGCAAGTCACTTAACTTTGTTTGCCTCAGTTTCTTCATCTGTAAAATGAACTGGAGAAGGAAATGGCAAACCACTTGATATTTTTGCCAAGAAAACCCCAAATATGGTCACAAAGGGTTTGAAACCACTAATTGATTAAACACTGCTGGTGTTGGAAGGGCATGATTGTCTAGTGGATAGAGGATTAGCCTTAAAATCAAGAAGACCTAGGCTCAAATCTGGCCTCCAACAAATATTTCCATGTGACTGACCATAGGTAAATCACTTTAGCTGCTCCAATCTTCTAAGACTGTAAGATACAGAGAAATTGGTGCTCTACATTGGTAGATAGACTTTCCACACAGGTAGTTTCCTGTGGTAATGAAATCATATGTCTGCTGGTGCTGTTCTCTCTGTAATCATAGAAATTAATGACTGATGGGTGGCAAAAAACCTTTTCAAGTCTCTCTTTTCCCTTGATCTATCCCACCTATCCCATGTGATGTCTTGTTCTACTTTCTTATCTGATTTTTTCTAAGTCTTCTATTCCTAGGTCAGACCTACTCTTATATTCAAAGAGAACATCACTTGTCTGGGAATCCCACCAAAGATTTAAGTACTTAGGGAAGCTTCAACATGTACAACACAATGAATGGCTTAGACTATATTTCAACTTCAGTGGTTTTGTTTTTCCTGCTTTTTTGGTAATGGGTTGTAAATTTAAGGAGTCACATTGTAACTCATTATCAGTTTACAGGATCAGTGATTTGTTATTTGGGGGACTAGGAGGGTTAATCTCAACAGGCATGCACATTGCCACCAATAAAGCAGTCACTCTGGCTTCCTGCTGTTATGTTGAATTCTATTCATTTAAAAAAAAAAATCTGAAGACACAGCTCATATGTTCCCATATCACGACCCCTCTCCACCACCCCCTCTATCTTTTATATGTATTTTGGTTGTCAAATAGGATGAATGCCTTTTGCACTTTACTGTTTTTTAGATGTATGTTAGAAGATTTCATGCTTGAAATTTCTGCAATTTCTGCTGTAATTGTTGTAGTAATAACAATAGCTGACATTTATATAGCACTTGAAAAGTGCTAAAAATACAACTATAAAACTTTGGGGGCAAACAAAAGCACTGAGCTTTCCAATAAGTAAATTCTGTTATCTTGGGTGTGGGAGGAGGGGCATGGGAATTTCAGGAATGACAGATTAAATTAGAATTTTGTTTACAACATCTGGAGCCTGCTATGCATTGCTCAGTCCAACAAAGAAGGTCTGGTTTTAAGAGTTTATGGTCAGTTCTCCTTTATCCACATCCAATTCAAGAGTGTTGGAGATTTTTCTTGATGGGTGGATATATTAATAGGGATTTTTCTTTTCTCCCAGTAGGGACTACTGACCATTTAAAAAAACTCTGCTGTCCTTTCTGTGACAGCAGGAAAGATCTGCTTCGGAGGAAGCACATTGTAAACAATTGTAAGAGGAAATCCTGTACACTCACACTCTACTGCCGCTATCTACTTCATTCAATACAAAGCCAAGTTGAGCCCTCTCTTTGTGTTACTTATTTGGCAAACCTCTCCCCCTGTGTTGTGGTGGTTTGGTTTTGTTCCTAAATTCACTGACAGGAGTAAAAAGGGGAGCCATTCTCAGTGTCTTGGATCTGAAGCAGAGATTTTTTGTTTTTGTTTTTTAATCTTTTTGTGTGTCAATGAGGCATTTGGTGGTCTAGTGAAGCCTATTCTCTGAATGTTTGTAAAGACATAAAATGAAACACAAGATTACAAAGGAAACCAGTAATATTGAAATACCTTTATCACAGTATTAAAATGCAAATTTATTTACCCTTGGCCAAGAATAGCTATCTAAATATTTACAGGTACCCAGAACTGGGGGGAAGGGAAGGAAGAAGTGTTTACTTAGCACCTACTGGACAGCTAGGTGGATATAGTACTAGGTGTAGAGTCAGGAAGACATATTACTGAGTTCAAATCTGTGCTCAGACTTAACAGCTGTGTGACCCTGGGCAAGTCACTTAGCCCTATTTGCCTCACTTTCCTCATCTACAAAATGAGCTGGAGAAGGAAATGGCAAACCACTCCAATATCTTCGCCCAAGAAAACCCCAAATGAGGTCACAAAGAATTAGACATGACTGAACAACAAAGCACCTACTATGTGCCAATCACTGTGCTAAAAGAACTTTCCAAATGTTCTCCCATCTGATCCTCACAAAAAACCTTTGCCACGTAGGTGCTATTATCATCTCCATGATGCCTGAGGAAACTGAGACAAAGAGAGATTAAGTGACTTGCCCAGAGTCAGATAGCTGGTAAGTGCTTATAGCGAAATTTGAAGTTGCACCTTCCTGATTCCTGACCCAGCACTCTAACCACTGCCATATTCTAGTACTTGACTAGAAGGGACTTTGAAATCAGGGCAAAGGACCCCTTTTCTCCAAGCAAGACTAGGATTAAAGCAGTACTTTATACTCTCCTTTAATAACAAGGAGAGATCCAAATCTTTAGTGGTTTCCAATGTCTTCCAAGCCAAGTTCTTTCGGATCTCAAAAATGAATTTCTTCTGTTGTGTTTCCTGTTTGGGAAATATTTAGAAAGCATAGAATATGGCAGCATCCTCTTTCCCCTTCTTTTCTCATATTGGCTAGATTATGATATGTAGTTGGTTAGGCTGCTGACTGAGTTAGTCCATCAATACATATTTATTAGAAAGTACTAGAAATGGATAGTAAACTCAGCCCAGATTGAATAGAAGGAAAGTGAATTAGATTACATCTGGTGAAACATACAGCCTTTTCCATAACCCCAAACTATTCATTGCTACAAAAGCCCCTTTTAGTTAATATCAATGTTATCCTGGTGCAGCTTGTGGCTGTGTCACTGAATGCCACAGTTGTGGAGGAATTGAAACTGATTGAAAAGGGCAGTAGAAAGACATATATCAGGGGTATACAGGTTGCAGAATATTACCTGGGATGAATTGGTAAGGGAAATTGAGTTGTTGTTATTGTTGATCCTTCATTTTTGAATCAGAGTAGCCAAAAATGCATGGTCAAGGACAAGTGTGACCCCAAAAGGGTTGTGTGGTCCTATAAGGAAAGTTAGGGTGCCTTGGTACTCCAGCTTGTTTTGCTATTCCCAATCAGTGGACGCCCATTTACTTCCCAGTTTGTTTTTCTGCCATTAAAAAAAGAAGAGTGCTTTTGTGAATATTTGGGCTTATCTGGGGTATTTCATTTCCTTTTACATCATTGGAGTATATGCCAAATAGAAAGATTTCTGGTTTAAAGGGTATAAAGAGTTTAGTGACTTTTCTTACATAATTCCAACTTGTTTTTCTTGAATACTTGAACTAATTCACAGCTCCTCTAACAGTGTTTTAGTAAATCTGTTTTCCCAAAGACCTGCCAACTTTTTATTCTTCCTATATTTTTCCTATATGTTATTTCATGAAAGGCAGGGCTTCTGGAAGACAAAAGTTGAATTTTCTCTTCTGTCCTATTCTTGAATCAATTCATTTGTAGATGACCATCCATCCATCTCATACCATCACTTGTCCTTTGCTTTGTTTTGCGTTATTTTGCTTTTGAAGTCATGTGAGGCTTGGCACTTGGTCAGAGAAGTTATTTATCTAAGATTACAATTACCCCCCACCTCCCACCCCCCACAAACCCAGCTATGAGGGCCCTTTCATTCTCTCTTAGGGACAATATACTTCAATGTCACTTCTTCCTTTCTCCATCTAGAGTGGGACTAGCTTCCCATTCCATCTATATTCCCTATGACTCTTCCCTCTACTATTTTTTATTTATTCTCCCACAGATCTCCATGCTTTTCAAGAGACCAAGAAATTACAGTGTTTACTTCCAATAATGGACAGGTGGGAATAAATCTCCATCTTCTATCTCTTGCTTCCCCTTTCTCTATTCAAGTAACTTCTTTCTATATTATTCCCCACTCCCCTGCAAAAAAAAAAAAAAAAAAGATTCACTTATTGAGAGAATGTGGATAGAATGTTAATTCCATTGTTCTACGTATTCTTTTAATTTTTTTATTAAATCTTTAGCTTCTTAGTTCCTTTTGTCCATTGTGATCACTCTCTGTTCTTTATTTAGCCCTTGATCAAACTTTAAAATCAAAACAATAGCCTTGTCTTGACTTAGAAGCATGAGATAAGTGATTTCCTCACTTATTTAAAGTCTTCTGTGTTTCTCATTTCTTGCAGTGTTTGCAAATCAAATGTTTTGCTAATCTCTGATTTCATTTGTGAATGGCTCAAATGCTTCTTTTTTGTTAAATGTTCATTTTTTTAATCCATTTAATTTTAAGCTCAACTTTTCAAGATATACTTGTTATTTTGTGGTACATCTCAATCTCATTTGTTTTGTTGGATTATTTTATTATATTTGATTTTCTCTTTTACATTCTTATAGCTATAGAGAGGTCTTTGAATATTCAAAATGACTCTTCTTCATGGCTAAAGGCCTTCTTGGCTTCTTGCAATATTTGTTCTTGTTCAGTCATTTCAGACATGTTCAACTCTGTGACCTCAGTTGGGGTTTTCTTGGCAAAAATACTAGATAGTTTGCTATTTCCTTCTCCAGCTTATTTTATGGATGAGAAACTGAGGCAAACAGTATTAAGTGACTTGTCCAGGGTCACACAGCTAGTAAGTATCTTGAAGCCACATTTGAACTCAGGTCTTCCTGACTATAGGCCCGTGCTCTATCCTCTGCACCACCTAGCTGCCCAACATTTCTTCACTTATAATGAAATTCTAAATTAAAATTCTGCATGCTTTGGAGTTTTAAACTTGGGTTTCTCTGTTGACAATAAGATAATTTCATACTTTGCCATTTGTTTTAAAAAATTTAGGGAAATGTTCTTGTCTTATTTTTTGTAGTATCACATTCAGTATTTTTGTTTGTTTTTGGTGGGACAATGAAGCTTAAGTGACTTGCCCAGGGTCACACAGCTAGTAAGTATGAAGTATCTGAGGTCGGATTTGAACTCAGATCCTCCTGAATCCAGGGCCGATGCTTTATCCACTGAGCCACCTAGCTTCCCCACATTCAGTATTTTTAATGGGTTTTCCTTGGAAACCTTTTCCATATATCTCTGATTATCCTCTTTTGAAAGTCAATTGCATTAATTTATATGAAATTCATGGATTCTTGCTTAGTTTTTCTCTTTTGCTTTTCTTCTGACTGTTTTTCTTCCATTTCTGTATTTTAGAATTCCAAATCCAATATTCTCTTTTATACAATTTCTAAAATTTTGTAGAGATCCTGTTCTCTTCCATTATATGTTCTTTACATTGTTGTTAGTTTTATTTATAGCTTCTTTAAGAACTCTGATTACTAACTGAAGTTCTTGTAAAGGTTTTATTTTTCTTTTGTGTTATTTCAGAGTTCCCTAGGGTGGCCTAATACCAAGAGTCATAATAGAGGTGCTAATGTGTAAGAAGAAAATGAACAGCCTTGTCCTTCTTTACTTTGTGTTCCCACATCTGAAAGTTTCTCATCACAGAGAAATAAATGGCTAGTAATTCTGACACCTGAGGCAAGTGCCATGAAATGTAATCTGGGTAAACAAGCACCACAAATGTGCTCTCAAATCGACTTTTTAAAAGAAAAATCAGGTAAACAGGTAGGATGAGACACAGAGGGAAGGAAACTCAAGAAAATTATCTCTTTATTGGTAAAGATTATGGGAACCTATGCAGAGAGAGAACATGACAGTCTGGAGATAAGGTTTCCAGAAATGTGACGAATCAGTGTAAAATCTGGAAGCCTCTATTTAATTTATTAATAATTAGTTATTTAATTAGTGCTATATGTTAACTTGTTTCTACTTTTTGAAGTTGTATGAGTACAATTAGTGCCCTCTAAATTTTGGTACTTTGGGGAAAAGCCCTAATTACTCCCACCATAGTTATGACTGTCCCACAAAGGACACGCTAGCTTTTAGACTTTACTGCATATTGCTTCTCTTTATGTACTCCTCTTTCTTGTTTCATCCTTGTTTTTCCTTTTACTGCTTCTGTGACTTGATGATGTCTCCCTGGTCTGAAATGGTTTCTCTGCACATTTTCGTCAATCCTTTCCTTCCTTCAAAGCCTGAATAAAATACTACTACTTCCTATAAAACTTTCTCAAGCCTTCTGTTGTTAGAAATTTTCTCTTCTTAATTGAATTTAACATGCCATTCCAGAATTGTCCTGTGCATTTATATAATTTGTGTTATCATTTTGTATCCACTTATTTTATTCCTTTACAAATTGTAATTTTCCTGAAGACAAAAATCTGCATTTTATTTAATCTTTACATATCCTTAGCTCTTTGCACTGTGCATTATATCTAGGCAGGTAGGCAGGCAACAAACATTTTACAGTGCTTAACTATGTGCCAGGCACTGTGCTAAATGCTAGGAATGCAAATACAAGCGCGCGCGCGCACACACACACGTTAGTCCTTGCCCTAAAGGAGCTTACATTCTAATGTAGGAAAGTAAGATATAAAAGGGAACTTAATGGTAAAGAACTGGAAATTGAGGGGATACCCATCAATTGGGGAATGGCTAAACAAGTTGTGGCATCTGAAATGGAATGGAATATTATTGTGCTGTGAGAAACAATAAACCAGCAGATTTTAGAAAAACCTGAAAAGACATCAATTGATGCTGAGTGAAATGAGCAGAACCAAGAGAACATTGTGCACAGTATTAACAACATGGTGCAATGATCAATTGTGATTAGACTTAGCTCTTCTTAGCAATACAGTAATCTAAGACAATGCCAAAAGACTCATGAAGGAAAATGTTCTCCACATATAGGAAAAAGAACTACGAAGTCTGAATGCAGATTAAAGCATACTGTATTCACTTTTGTAATTGCTTTGTTGTTGTTGTTGTTGTTTCTTCTTTCTTGTGGTTTTCCATCCTCTTTTGTTCTGTCTCTTCTCTTACAACATGACTAATGTGGCAATATATTTCACATTAATGTATAACCTATATCAGATTGCTAGCCAGCCTCAGGAGTGGGGAGGGAATGGAAGGTGGGAGAAAAAATTTGAACTCAAAGTCTTACAAAAGTGAATGTTGAAAACTATCTTTACATGTAATTTGAAAAAAATAAAGGTCTGGCAAAATAAAAAAAAATAGATAAAAGGGAACTTAAGGAGGTGGGGAGATATCAGGTACTTACACTGGATGTGTGGTAGCTAAGTCTGGAGAGTCAGAAGTACATCCAGGAGGAAAATGAAACACAGCTCACCTGGGACCATGCCCAAAATGGAGACCTCTAGGAGGAACTCATCAATGAGAGAAGGGAGCTGGCAGAGTAGAGAATTGTTACAGGTTGAAAAAGCCCCAGGTGCTAAGGGAAGTTGCATGGTGAGAAGGCACCTGAGTCGTGGTGGCCATGTACACAATCAAAAGCATAGTTGGGAAGGAGGGAATAAAAATAGTAGGTATGGAATTAATTTTGTCAAATTGGATTGAATGAACTAAATAAAAAGTGTACCTAGTTACAAAGGCTATATTCTAATTTAATTTCATATATATGATATATCTATAATAAAATTAAAGACATTTATCCTACAGAAGGTTATTGAAAAGACCTAATAGATTTAAACCTTTTAAGATTGTCATGAGTTTCTTGAAGCAAAACTTTTATATATAAATTAAAATATCATTTTGAGAGCCTTTATTTTTGAGGTGTGATTTTCCACCAATTCTGTAGCTGCAACTTTGAAAATTCTATACACATTTAAAAGACAAGTAAAAGGTGAAAAATGTAAATCCCATGCTTTCCTCCTTCCTTAGACTAGTAAATTAACTTTCTCTGTCATAATATAGATACACTATCTGCCTTACCCAATAATTGATTGGAAAATGCAGTCTCATAATTTAGAGGACTTAAGGAGGGCTGTTACCCAGGGATAAGCCAGCTGTGGCCGCCAGCCCAGCAGTAAATTTTTCTAAAATATCTGTTTAAACAAAAAAGCCCCCACCAACACCCAGACTGTATTTGTGTTTGGATTTATAAGGAGGTTCCTATAAACCAAGATGGTTGATTTAGAAACAACAAATATGACAGCTGATCTTCCCCTCCTGAGTGGAGCTAGAAGCACAGAAATGCCTTCGATTCCCAGAATTTCAGAGTTGAAAGGAAAGTCAGATGCCAACTAGACCATAGTTGTCAAATGCATGACTGCTTGCCACATGTAACCCACAACACTCCAGAGTATGGCCCAAACCAGATTAAAACATAATTGGGAAACATCCAACAAAATAAATAAAACAATATAATGAAACATTTTAAAACTAAGTCAATATGCAGGCAGCAAGGGTCCTTATGTATTAGTGGCCTCAGATTCTACTTAAGTTTGACCCCACTGATCTAGACCAACTCGTACTTTACAAAGGATCCCTTCTTCACCATGAGATAAGGGGGTTATTCGAGCTTTACCTTTCATTGCTATAAGACCTAGGAGAAGGCTTTCAGTGCATTAAGGAGACTTTTAAGGGGAGATTTATGGGAAGATTGCATAAAGATCTGCGCAGAACCAATCGGTCATTGTGACCTACACTGATTGAAGGAGGACCAGATTTGTGCTTTAGGATTATCAGTTTTGGGGCTGTGTGAAGAATGAACTGGAGAGTGGAGAGCCAAGGTGCAGAGACAAATCAGGAAACTATGAAAGAGGTTAGGTCCTAAACTATTGTGGTTATGGTGTGAGTGGAGAAAAGGGACTGATACCAGAGATATGTAGACAGAAGCAGTGAGACTTGGTAAACTGATTAGATATGTGGATAAATGATAGTAAAGAGTACGGAATAGCTCCTATCAACCAAAAAAATGATATTAAGTGCTTACTACATGGAAGCTAGTGTGCTTGACTCTAGAGATATAAAAGCAAGCAGTGCCTGATGATGAACTCTCTTTCTTTTTTGGGGGGTGGGTGGGTAATAAGGGATAAGTGACTTGCCCAGGGTCACACAGCTAGTTAAGTGTCTGAGGTCGGATTTGAACTCAAGTCCTCCTGAATCCAGGGCTGGTGCTTTAGCCATTGTGCCACCTAGCTATGAACTCACTTTCTATTGAGAGGCACAGAAAATACATATATAAGTATCTGCAAAATAAAGATATAAATACAAGACAATGGAGGGAGTTGAGTTCAATATTAAGAAAGGCTTCATGTAAAAGGTGATGTTTGAGCTGAGCTTTGGAGAAGACTGGGGATGATAACACACAGAGGTAAGGAAAGAATACATTCTGGGCACAAGGGAGAGTTAGGGCAAAGGTATGAAGACAGGAAATGGAGTGTTCCTTATAAGGAACAGTAAGATGGTTAATTTGACTGGATTGTAGAGTACATGAACAGGCAGCTAGGGAAGTCATTCCAATCAGGAAGATTAACCTGCCTGAGTTCAAATCTGGACTGAGACACTTACTAGCTGTGTGACTGTTGACAAGTCACTCCACCCTATTTGCCTCAATTTCCTCCTCTGTAAAATAAGTTGTAGAAGGAAATGGCAAATGCTCTAGTATCTTTGCCAAGAAATCCCCAAATGGAGTCACAAAGAGTTGGACATGATATAAATGATTCAACAAAAGAAAGTACATGAATGAACATTGTATATAATATGAATAAAATATATAATCACATAGGGCCAGCAAGCCAGCCTAGTTGAAGCAGAAAGATATTCTGGAAGAGATATAGGCCACCACATGTGCTCGGCAAGTCAGCCACTATGACCTTGACCACTATGTCCCCTCAAACACTAATGGAGACTGTCCAGGACATCAACCTCAAGAGCCTTGAAATTAATAGTACCCTCAAACCCACTAGATCTGCTTTCAACCCAGTCCCCATAGTCATTTGGGGGTGGGGGGAGAGAAATCATTGTGGGATGGAATCCACTTTTCTTATACCCACCAGTATGGCAACACCCCTTAGGGCATCAATCTTATTTCAAGCCCAGGCCTTACAACCGTCATCTGAGGAAGCAATTTTTGTGGAGTAAAGACCATATGTCTCTGCCAACTGTCTACCAACTACCACATGGCAGGCAATCCAACCTAGATAAATCTTCAAGGGATCTTGAGGGAGAGATGGGAGACAGCATGAACCAGGAAAGTCAAACCACTCGTATGACCTTGGTCACCATTTCCCTTCATATCCTAATGTAGACAGCCCAGAATCCTGAAGCCCATTAGCCTTGGGAATAGCAATGCCCCACAAACCACCAACCCTGTTCCCATCCCAGTGCTCTCTGCCATCACCCTAGGAATTAAACCCTGTGGAAATGAAGCCTGGCAAATGATCCTGCAGATGCTGTAGCCAAAAGAAATGAAGACCTAGAAAGGAAAGTTCTTGTTGCCAAAGTCCATGGCATTGTCAAATAGTTCAAGATCAGAAACTGATATGATTTTATCAATAAAGAGGATATTAAAGAAGCAGCTTTAACATCTGCTTTGCCCCTTTGCCCTAAGGACCATGGGGCTTTTCCATTTAACTTGAAGTTATCCATTACTTGGGGAATGGCTAAACAAGCTATGGTATATAATTGTGATGAAATGCTAGTGTGCTATAAAATTGATGAGGGAAATGGTTTCAGAAAAATCTGGGAAGACATATGAATTAGTGCAAGGTGAAGTGAGCAGAACCAAGAAAATACTGTACACAGTAACAGCAATATTGTAACAATAATCAACTGTGAAAGACTTAACTGTTCTGAACAATCCAATGATCCAAGAACTCTGAAGGACTCTTGATGAAAAATGGTATCCACTTTCAGAACGAGAACTGATGAACCCTGAGTGGAAATTAAAGTATATTATTTCACTTTCTTTATTTTTCTTGCTTTTTTGTAACATGGGTAATATAGAAATATGTTTTAAATGTTTTCACATACATAACTGATATATTGCTCATTTTTTCAATGGGTGGGGGAAGGAGAGAATTTGAAACAAAAGATGTTTTTAAATGACCTTGAAAATAAATACATAATTGATTGATTGAATGAATGAAACCATTTGACTTGAAGCTAAAACTTTCCATATAAGTTGTCTCCTCCGGTAGAATGTGAACTCCTTGAGAGCAAGGGACTATCTTTGTACATAGTAAGCTTAAAATTCTTTACACATTCATTAGTAATAATGCCGAAAGGGTAAATTGGAACCCAGATGTGAAGGTCCCTTAAATGACAAACAGAGGAATGTACCTTTGACGCTTGTTGTAGTAGGAAGCTATTGGAATTCATTAAATAGTAGAATGGAGTAGTGAGAGCTGTTCCTTAGAAAAAAAGCTTTGATAACTGGGGAAGATGGATTGTGGAGAGAGGAATGAGCAAGAAGACATAATTAGCAGTCTATTACAATTATCCAAGTGAGAAGTGAGGGGGACCAGAAGTAGGGGGTGGTCATGTATGGAGGGGACAGTTGTAAGAGATGTTTGGAGGTCAAAAAAACTGTAGCATTGAATGTTTACATCATGTCACCTCACACCTGATGTTTTGGTCCAGTCTGCTCTCATTACCCCTGGCTCATCCCTGGCCACCCTCAGCTCAATCTCATGGACTTTGCTCTTCTGGTAGTGGCCAGCAGGGGAGTAATGGAAGCCATTACTCTCTGTCTAGTCAGCCAACACGGAGTCCCTGAGAAGGACTCCCTTTTCCTTCACCTTCTCAGTTTCCTGGATTGTGATCTAGAAGACAGATTCTGTCTACAGAAATAAGGGAGTTATCAGGCCATAGCTTACTCCTCAGACCTAGTTCTTAAAGCTAACCACTTTTTTGTTTTATTTTGTTTTTCTTTACTTGTATCCCTCCTTTAAGGTACTATAGAGTCCTCTCTCTCAGCTCTTCTGTACCCTGAGGAAACAACTGAGCTCATTTGAGGCATAATTCTTCTTCTCTCCTCTCCAGGTGAAAAAGTCCCCCATCTGACAGCTCAGTTGGGTTGTTTCTTTATGCCTATGACTTTTTTCCATTAACCTTGACCTCATACCCATTTTCCATCATGTGCCTTAGGAACCATTTCCAAAGAAATGTTTCCCTATCCTTGGCACTTCAGTTTCTTCTTTTCTTGGTACATGATTATTTATTTGTCCCTAGGCAGGTAGGACCTTGTTCTCTGTCCACAAAAAAAAAAAAAAAAAATCCCAGGTTGAGAAGCTCAGTATATTCCTAACATGAAGATGTGTGAGTTAGGTCAAGTTTAGAGTTCTCTCTTTCCACTGACTTAAATAAACAGTTGGTCATTTAATAGTTTGTGTGCTAGGCAATGTACTAAGCCACCAAGGAAATAAAATCAAGGAAGGCAGTTCTTGCCTTCAAGGAGCTTACATTCTAATAGAGGAAGAAAACACACAAATTCAAAACGGAATGGAAAGGTAGGGGAGAGAGTACAGAATCCAGGGCGGTGGAGGTCTGGCTCCAGGTAAAATAAGGTGAAAGTTCACCCATGAGGACCCAAGGTTATTCCAGGGATAGAGGGAAGGTTCTGGGGGAAGAAGTAGAAACAATGGTCATTTCCCTCCTCCTCATAATCATAACTATATGTTTATCTCTCTTCCACACAAAGGATCAAAGAATTTAAAGCTAGAACGGATCTTAGAAATGATCTACAACAATTCCCTTACTTCATAAAGGAGACAGTTGTTAGAGTTGGTTAGAGTAGCATGATAATAATACTAAAGTTACATAGGCCAATCACTGATGGGGGAAGGCTGTTAGTTTAATAATAACTGCTTACTCTCCTATAGTACTTTATATTATCACATTTGATCCTCACAATGATCCTGGGAGGTGGGTGCCTTTATTATCTCCACTTTATAAATGAGGAAACTGGGGCAGAATTTGAACTCGGATCAACCTTTCCAGCATTCTCTACACTAGGCCACAGAGATACCTCTTGTTTCATTCTGTTCCATGACCACAGCCTGTACCCCTAACTGTAGCAATTTTACTTAATAATACATACTGTTTGTCACAAAGAGAATTAAGCTAAAAAATGTAGATGAGTCAATAGAAATAGTTAAAAATATGTGGCCTATTCATAGTATCTCAGTCTCATGTACAAAGAGTTGGTTGGTTGTTGTCTTTTCTGCTAGAAGAGGACCAGAGTCAAAGTACAGTGTGTCCAGCTATGACTGATCAGACCAACATGAGCCCAGAACGTTGGGCACAATTAGTCCACATGAACTTTGGACTGGAGATGTCTCTCAATTTGTACATCTCACATTGCTTTTGAGCGACTGCAATTCTGCTTTGCTCGTAGAGCGCAGCACCTTCTTTGATGGGGGCATCTTGAGGGAGAGATAGGAGGCAGCAAAAGTTCTTGAGAGAGACCTTGAGAGTATCCTTGTATTACTTATTCTGACTTCCAGGTGAGTGCTTGCCTTATGCGAATTCTCCATAAAATAGTCGTTTAGGCAAATGTATCTTTTGTGTTTGAATGTGATCAGCCCATAGGAGTTGTGCTCTCTGCAGTGGAATTTGAGTGCTTTTCAGTTTAGCTTGAGAGAGGACCTCAGTATCTGGTACCTTATATTGCCAGGTAGTTTTCAGAATCTTCTAAGACAATTCAAAGGGAAGCAATCCAGTTTCCTCACATGACGCTGGTCTACTATCCAGGTTTCACAGGCACACAACAATGAGGTCCGTACAAGTGCTCTGTAGACCTTCAGTCTGGTAGGCAGTCTAATACCTCTTCTCTCCCACACTTTCCTTCAGAGCCTCCCTAGCACTGAGCTAGCTCTGTCAAAGCATGCATCAACCTCATTGACTATGTCTATACCCCTGGAAAGCATAACTGCCAAGGTAAGTAAACTTATCCACAGCATTCCATGTTTCCTTATGTGCTGTAACTGATGGTTCCGTGTGTGGATGGCATAGTGCTAGCTGGTGGAGAACCTGTGTTTTCCTAGCATTAATTGTTAGGCTGAAATTAGGATAAATAAGAGAGAATCAGTCCATACTTTGTTGCATCTTAGCCACAAAGGTTGCACAGAGTGCACAATCATCTGCAAACAAAAATTCGTGCACCAATTCTCCCTCTTCTTTATTCTTGGCTTGTAGCTTTTACAAGTTAAATCATTTACCATGAGCATTGTAGCTGACCTTGATGCCATTTTCATCCTCATTGAAGACTTCTGACAACATTGCTGAAAACATCATGCTAAAAAAAGCATGGGAGCAAGCATACAGCCTTGCTTTACTCCATTGGTGACTGGGAAAACACAAGAGCATTGTCCATTATCCAGAACCCAGGCAGTCATACTGTCATTAAACTGATGTACAATACTTATGAATTTGTCCAGGCAATAAAATTTCACCATGATCTTCCACAAGTCCTCATAACTGAGATTATCAAAGGCCTTGGTCAGAATACAGATGTTGTGTACAGCCCTCTGTTCTGCTCTTGGTGTTTCTCCTGGAGTTGTTGGGAAGCAAACACTATATCAACCATTCCTTGGCCCTTTCTGAAGCCACACTGGCTCTCAGGTAGGTGAAGGAGCAGCCTATTAAAAAGGACTCTGGCAAGAATCTTTCCAACAATGACTAAGAGAGAGACACCCCATTGCCCCCCGCCCCCCACTGTGATTGTCACAGGACAATCTATTTCCTTAACCTTTATAGAGCTGGACAATGGAGGAACACTTGGACTCCTGGGGGATAACCTCCTCTTGCCATATAACCTAGAAAATTTCAGTCAGCTTTTGTATGAGCAGTAGGCCTCCTACCTTTATAAATCTCATCTGGAATAGAATCAGCAACAGGTGCTTTGCCACCCGAGAGGAGCCTAATGGCATTCAAAACCTCTTCTTTAGCTGGAAATTCAGCTAGAGAGGGATTGATTTCAACCTGAGGTAAATGGCCAATGACTTCAGCATTGATTGAAGGAAGTCTGTTGAGAACATTATGGAAGTATTCAGTCCATCTCTCCAGGTTCATGTCCTTATCACTAATCAATGTGGCTCCATCAGCACTGAGTAGTTGAGATGCACCATAGGTCTTTGGTCCATAAATAGCCTTCAGGGCATCATAAAGGCACTTTGGATTGTTACTATCAGCATAAAACTGAATTCCATCTGCCTTTCTTACTGAGCCAAGAATCCTGCATCTCTCTAAGCTTTTCTTGCTCTTTACTTTTGATGGAGTTAAACTCTGCCTTCTTAAGAGTCATAAACTATTCTGCTGGTAAACCATGTGGAGTTTTTCTCTCTCTCTCTCTCTCTCTCTCTCTCTCTCTCTCTCTCTCTCTCTCTCTCTCTCTCTCTCTCTCTCTCTCTCTCTCTCTCTCTCTCTCTCTCCCTCCCTCCCTCCCTCCCTCTCTCCCTCTCTCCCTCCCTCCCTCCCCCCCCCTCTCTCCCCCTCCCCCCCCTCTCTCTCTCTATTTTGAAGCTTCTGAATTTTCCCCACTATTTTTGTCAAGCCAGTCTTAATGTTTGCGAGTGTTCTGACACAGATGAGTACTGGTGCTGTACACCAGATCTCTAAGAGCTGCCCACTCCTTTTCTTTTCTGTTGCCAAATGTGGTTGGCTTAGCTTTCCCTCCAAGTTAGCAACAAACTGTTCCCACTTTGAGAAGGGCTCTAATCTGTGGACATTAAGTATTCTTGTAGGCTTGCCTTGGGGCCCTTGCTTTTGTTGAATGTGAATACTTAGCTTGGAGAGGTTAAGTCTATGTGATCAGTCCAGCACTCTGCACCACAAAGTGCCTTTATCACTCTCACTTTCTATCTCTCTCTTCTCCTTACAATGACATAATCTATTTAACACCAATGTTTGCTTTGAGGGTATATCTACGAAGTTTTATTGCATTGAAGTAAAGGGAAGACATTGTTGGTGATAAGAAGGTCATGAGATATACAAATATTCAGTAGTAAGTGACCATTACTGTTGCTGTTTCTGATTCCATTCCTCCCAAGGTCTTCCTGCCCTATCTGGTGGTCTGGGCCTACTTTGCTTTCCTACAAGTGGTAATTGCATTGTCATGCATCTGTCATTTATTCTTTTTAGTGGGCATATAAGATTATTGATTAGATTGGCTTTGATTGCAAAACCGATACCAGCTTCACAGTGCTCTCCTTCACTGCAGCTACTCCAGAAAAAAATATGTATCCAGATCTGGCTTCAGGAAACTGGCCTTCATTTGCCAGCCTTTCTTTTTTTTTAACTCAGGAATGCTATTTGGATGTGATACCAGTTGGGTTCTCTCACAAGAGCCATTCTTTTAGGTCTACTGAATTTCTTATTGTCCATAAGCCTGTGCATATTCCATGTGCTGATGGTGAGTGAAATCAGTTCTGTAAAAAGTTTTGCACATTTTTTGCATGTTTTGACCACAGAAAGGGATCCCTACCTGCCTTGATAAGCAGGCTGGGATTAGGTGAAGCAGATCATTTTTAGGGTACCTTTTCTAGGCCCTTCCTCATACTGGGAGGTGAGCAGTGTGTTCCTTTAAAAAGGCTGCTCAAATTTGGAACTATGCACAAAAGGCTATAAAACTGCATATCCCTTGACCCAGCAATACCACTACTAGGTCTGTATCCCAAAGAGATCATCGAAAAGGAGAAAGGACCCACATGTACAAAAATATTCTTAGCAGCTTTTGTTGTGGTGGCAAGGAAATGGAAATCAAAGGGATGTCCATCAATTAGGGAATAGATGAACAAGTTGTGGTATATGAATGTGACAGAATATTATTATCCTATAAGAAATGATGAAGTGGATTTCAGAAAAACCTGGAAAACCTTAAATTAACTGATTCTGAGTGAAGTGAGCAGGACCAAGAGAGCATTATACAAATTAACAGCAACATTATGTGATGATCAAATGTGAAAGACTTAGTTCTTCTCAGAAATACAGAAATCCAAGGCAATTCCAAAAGATGTATAATGGAAAATGCTCTCCGTGTCCAGAAAAACAAAGCAAAGCAAAACAAAACAAAAACTTATGGAGTCTGAATGCAGATCAAAGTATACTATTTTCACTTTAATTATTGTTGTTATTTTTCTTTATTGTGTTTCCCCCCTTTGTTTAGATTCTTCTTTTCAACATGACTAATATGGAAATAGGTAAAACATGATTATATATATGTATATATTTATATATATACAATATATAATATACACACATATGTATATTGTCTACATATGTATATAATACATATATTATAATTTTGTATATTGTGTATATTGTAATATATGTTTTTTATGTGTATGTATGTGTATGCACACAACTGATATCTGATTATAAGTATGTATGTATATACATATGTGTGTATGTGTATATATATATTGGGGGGAGGGAGGGAAGGGAGGGAGAGAGAAAAAATTGGAACTCAAAATCTTACAAAAATGATTATTGAAAACAAACTTTACATGTTAATTGGAAAATAAAATACTACCAAGAAAAAAAAAAAGAAAAAAGGCTGCTCAGACACACAGGGAGCTGCCAAATCCCACTGCTGCTTCAGTCCAATAGGAAGACAACCCTATAGCCTGGGCCCCCTGTGTGTGGAGTTGTGACAACAGCTCCCAGTGTACCTCCCCACCCCCTGCTGCTTCAGCATTTGCCTGTCACCACAGAATTCTGAAAAAGGTAAAAGTGGTAACGTGGTATAGGGGTGATATCTTTTAATTTGTGCATAAATGAGATTTAAGTGAGGCAAAGTTGTGCAAAGCCATCGACCTCATTCTTTCTTCTGGAGTCATCAGAATCCAATAGCAAGACAAAGACAAGATGACTGGTCAAGTCGAGACTGCTCTGGATGCATGACCCTGGTGTCTTTGATGTCTGACCAAGTTCTAAGTGTTCCACAGCACCTGCTTCAGCCATTTTTATTTTCATTTTCATTGCTGTTGGAACAAATTGTTCTCATTCACCCATTCTGCTGGTGGGAAGTCTTCATATGCTTGGGGTATCCAAGCTCTGATACTTGGCTGGCAGCTCCTGAACACTGTTTTGTACTCAGGCAACCAGGAAGTCGGGCAGCCTAGGTGGTGCAGTGGATAGAACACTGGGCTTGCAATCAGAAAGCCTCATCTTCCTGAGTTCAAATCTGACCTCAGGTATTTACTACCTGTGTGACTCTGGGCAATTCACTTAACCCTGTTAGCCTCAGTTTCCTCATCTGTAAAAAGAGAAGGAATTGGGGCAGCTGGGTGGTGCAGTGGATAGAGCACCTACCCTGGAGTCAGGAGTATCTGAGTTCAAATCCGGCCTCAGACATTTGACACTTACTAGCTGTGTGACCCTAGGCAAGTCACTTAACCCCAATTGTCTCACAAAAAAAAAAACCAAAAAACAAACAAACAAAAAAAGAAGGGATTAGTGAACCACTGCAGTATTTTTGCCAAGAAAACCCCCAGTGGGGTCACAAAAAGTCAGGCACAACTGAAATGACTGAACAGTAACACATTCAGGAAATAATGTCACCGCCTGAGCCTTTAGTCCCGTGAGTCAATTAAGTCTTAGATATAGTTTTAAGAAAAAAAAAAAACACCTAACACAACTTGCATAAGAGTAGCAGTTAGGATATTGCTCTCAGCACACAGGATAAAATTTGATTGCCTTTACATCTCATTTTCCATTTAGTTTAGTTTTAATATTTTTGTTGTTATCATTGCCAAGAGAATACCCACATTTCTTAAGCTCTTGAAGCAAGGTTAATCAGAATCACTAAAGAGATGTGTTGTCTAGTTATCTATAGATAACTCAGTAATAACCATCAGCCATAATACTTCAGTCTCAGCCCATCTTTTTCAGTTGGTAATAAGTTCCCAGTTTTCCTTCTAACAGTACATATGGTGAAATAGGACGTGTTATAATCAAATGTGCCAAGAGACATGAGCTGAATAATTATTTAATATGCTGGCATAATATTATATTTCTGACTTTGAAAAATGCCCTGCATGATTAAACCTTTTCACTTCTACTGCAAAAGGATAATTTGCTTCAGATTGAAGTCAAAACAATGAAACTGTTTATGGAAAAATGACCTTTCTTGTCCCTACATGCATCAAGTGGACGGTGAGAGAAGCAAGCCCAGCAGGGATTCCGCTTAACAGACTGGTTCCATGAGCCATGGAGAAGTTATGTAGTTGGACTGGCTCCAGCTCACCTCTTTGGGCATCAGGAGAGTACAAGTTTCCATGTAGTTTTTCTGGAAAGAGAACAGTGTTGCCCCCAGCTTGGCAATGATGGCAGAATTATTTTATTTATCCTTTGTTTGTTTGTTTTAGGCTTTGAAGGTTGTGTCTCAAGTTCCCAAAAGTGGGGCAGGATTTCTGGATCTATACTGTCATAATGTCTAAACTGATACTTCCAAAGTGTACGAGGGTGGGGGGACCAATTGCTTAACATCCAGCTGCCATCACTGGCAAAGTTGCCAATTGGTGTGGTTTTAATAATGTCCTTTGGTCTGCTGTCCTCCTCTGTTGAAAAGAGAATGTCCTGGAAGGCCGCCACATGGGGGTCTTTGGTGTTCCTAGGTATTTTTAGTGTTAGTGCCTAAAATAGCATAGAAAGTCAGAAAGTTTTATTGGTTTCCAAGGAAGAATCTGGAACAGTACGTGTAGTTGCTATATGTGGAAGTGGAATGGGGAATGTGAAAATGAGAGAAGTAGCCTATAGAAACTGAAAGCTCTGTGACAAATATTTCAAAAGAAAAGCATGTACTTGATGACATGGTCAGTCTCATTCCATACGCATATGCAAGGACACACAATGACACATTTAAATGATTTCCAGTTCTGGGGTATAGCAAGCAGTCATCCCTATTTTCATGCTGAAATCTACCAGAGCTGATCCTAGATAAGTTGCTTGCAGCAGGTCCTAAGTGGAATCCAGATGGGAGATGGATTCTTGGGCAGCTGGATGGCACAGTGGATTGAGACTTGGAATTAGGAAGATATGGGTTTGAATCTCCCTTCAGAAAATACTAGCTGTATGACCATAGGCAAGTCAGTTAACCTTTGTCAGCCTCACTTTTCTGATATGTAAAACGAGGATAATAATAACATCTGACAAAGAATATGTAAAGCATTTTGCAAACCTAGAATTGTTTTAAAATGCTAGTTATAATTTTTAAATTATTATTATTATTATTATTCCCTTCAAATGGCAAATGTTCCATACACTCTACTCTTACAGGTAGAAATGTGCTAATAACACCAAGCTCCAGAATACTAGAGAATATCTTCATATCTAGTATTACTCAAAAGAAATTTATCTGGCAATCTATGTGGGAAAAATAGAATGGTTGAAAAGTGCCTATTGTACAGACTATAAAATACTGTTAGACAGCCCTTCCATCCATACCTGTATGTGTGATATGTCCTATAGATGAATGAACAGTGGGCCCCTAGGTGAAGAGAAGGAAGAGACAAGAACCAATTTCACTTAGAAAGTTATGTAGTGATTTCAATTATAGAAAGGTATGGACACATCTTTTTAGTAAAAATGTTCTCTGACAACATATATATCTCTGTGTATGAAGTTAATAAGGAAGTATTGAGAATATGAAATATTAGATCAGAATGGTGGAGCAATCATGGAGCAAGAGCAAGGGATACCAAATGAATAGCCTATTCACTTGTACTGGTACCCATGACATCTAAGAAAGCATAGAGGAAGGCCTTAACCATGTTGGATAGGTCCTCTTGTAGATAAACTGCTGGGGAATATGGGTAGAATTGCAGAGGATGGACAGGCGT
The DNA here is from genome assembly GCF_019393635.1 of Dromiciops gliroides. Taxonomy (NCBI): domain Eukaryota; kingdom Metazoa; phylum Chordata; class Mammalia; order Microbiotheria; family Microbiotheriidae; genus Dromiciops; species Dromiciops gliroides. The sequence continues at coordinate 76,711,048 of NC_057865.1, read as the reverse complement.
AGATGGGTCCTTCTAAATGCTAGTACCTTCCCCCTGTGATTATCTCCACTATGCCCTGTATATGGCTTTTTTGTACATAGTCGTCTGCCTGTTGTCTTCCCTATTAGGTTGTGATCTCTTTATCAGGAGGTCAAGGACTGTTTCTGCCTTTCTTTCTATCCCCAGTGAGTGCTCAGCACACAATAGGCACTTAATAAATGTTTTCTGATGAGTGGAGCTTTGGCCCCTTCCTGGTACAGTGACATGCTTCCCTACAGGGGCTCACTCTTTCAGACTCTACCTGGAGTGAACTTTGGGGATGGAAATGAGCAAGAACCACTTAGCTGGTTTGGTCGTGAGAGCACACCCAGTATATGGACTGCAGAGTTTTATGTGTCCTATATTCTCCCTCCTGACAAAGTATACACCTGAATGGAGCAAGGGATACCAGGGACACAGAGTAGCTCAAATTCCATCTAAGCCCTTGAGGGCACATAGTTTCGACCCTCCTGAGTCTTAAGAATTAGTCAAATATTTCTTTTTCCACAGTGCTGCTTCTGGAGTTAGAAACTCCCTTCTTGGACTTCAGTCAACAAAAACTTTACCTGCCAAGGTGTTAAAAAACCAAACAAACTACAAAATACGTCTAGAGAGTGGCTGAGATATGTGACATGTGAGGTTTTTAGGAATAATGGTAAATCTGCAGTGCACTAAAGCCAAAGGTCCATTGACGAGATGAGTCATACAATGTATTAGGACTAGTGGGATGTGGGAACATCTCTGTCCCGGTAGGTTACCCATTAACTCCGAGTTAAATACATAATTAACTATGAGTTACATTTCTTTTTTCAGCTGGAAGGAGGTTGAATTCCTGTAACCTTTGGCTGGTCCTTTGTTTTTCTCAAAAGATAGTAGCAGTTTTGAAACATGGATCTAATTCAAGTTTTATAAAATAGCCTGTTTAAATAACTCATTTGTGAGTGTATCTTCCAAATGGAAAGTAATAAAACCTTTTCCGGGTGTGGTATTTTACTTCATGTTTTTACATCCATCATCTTATTTCGGTGAAGTAGTTTGGGGACAATAATAATTTTGTTCTGCCCATTTTTTTTGCAGGGCAATGAGAGTTAAGTGACTTGCCCAGGGCCACACACATAAGTGTCAAGTGTCTGAGGCCAAATTTGAACTCAGGTCCTCCTGAATCCAGGGCTGATGCTTTATCCACTGCACCACCCAGCTGCCCCTGTACCCATTTTCTTAGAAGAGAAAATTGGCACACAAAATTTAAGTGACTTTTCCCAAGGTTATGCAGACAGTGAATGAGAGAGAAGAGACTGGAACCCAGGCCTCCTGTCTCATGGTCTCATGTTCCTTCTATTGAACTATACTGTCTCTAATGGGAGGGAAGGAAATAAACATTTATGAAGCACTTGCTATGTGTCAGGCACTGTGCTGAGTGCCTCTCATTTGATCCTCCCAACAACCCTGGGAAGTAAGTCCTATTATTATCCCCATTTTACAGTTGAGAAAACTGAAGAAAACAGGTTAAGTGACTTGCCCAGGGTGGTAACAGCTGCTAAGTGTCTGAGTCAGTATTTCAACTCAGGTCTTCCTTACTTGAGACCCAGCATTCTATCCACAGTGCCACTTACCAGCCTCTAGCTAGGGGCTGGCATCATTAAATTTGTAGCCCTATGGATGATTTTGAATAGTGTATTGGGCAGGTTAGAAAGAGCATTTCTAAAGATCCTTTCCATTGGTACAAGGGTTTAGAGATTATAACCATTAAAAAAAAACATTATTCTGTGATCAGTGTGTATAAATTTATGGGTTACCAAAACATGACAGGCTCAGTCCCTACCTTCTAGTACCTTCAATTCAGTTCAATTCAACAAACAATTGTTTTTTGGTTGTTTTTTTTTGTTGTTGTTGTTTTTTCCAGGGCAGTGAGGTTCAAGTGACTTGCCCAGGTCATACAGCTGGAAGGGAGAAGAAAGATCATTCTAAATCTGGGGTACAGCCTATGCAAAGGCCCTGAAATTGGAGATGGAACATGCAGTAGATGTTTAACAATTATTTGTCAAAACTGAAGTGAAATGAATTGAATCTTGTTCCCTGCTCTTACTTCTTGTTCTTTTCTCTCCTGAACTATGAGGAACTAAGTCAAGATCTAGACTTGTCGACTGCTCAGGCCACTTCTCTAAATATCTTTGGAAGGAAAAAGGATTTGAAGTGTCAGGGAGATATGGGAACTCCTGACAATGGCAAGGGCTTGAAAAATTGCCTCCAGGTACTTCCTGAATGGTCTGCTATTTCTAGTGGGCTTAAGGAGAAAGAAAAAAAAATTGAGCTGTACAGGAGAAATTCAATCTTGAACTTGGAGCTTAGCCTAAGTTCTTGAGGAGGAGGGGTAGAGATTGGGGGAGACAGGGTTTTTGACATATACCCAATGTTTCAGGAATGAGTATGTCAAAACTTTAACTTCTTCTCACTCACATGGATCTGTGATCCTGCAATGGTGCATATGGGCATGAATGGCTCCACCAGAAGTTATCTAAAAGTATAGCTGAACATTTTAAAGTCCTAGAGGAAACAACGACAAACTTATGATCTTGGGAACTCAGGTGGTATTTTCATCACCACTGCTCATCGAAGGTCAGGGATTCATAAGAGAAAGGCAGATTTGGGAAGTGAACAGCTGGCTAAGAAAATGGTTTCCGAGAAGAGGATTTGGATTTCTCATCCATGGCTTAAAACACAAGAATGATGGGCTTTTGGTGGGGGATAGAGTGTGTCAAACAAGGCCTGGTAAAAACATATTTGCCTGGAGTCTTGAAAAATAAATCAAGTGGGCTTTACACTGAAAAGGAAGGGGAGGAAGGATGCTGCCCACATAAGCTGACAAATTTGACACCACAGAGTGCAGTAGGAACAGCTCAGAAGGAAGACTACCAGGACAGGAACCATAATTCACATGAAACAATATCCAAGAAGAGGGCCAATAACAGAACCCATGGCCTCAGATGTTTATATACAAATGCATAAAATATGATGAGCAAACATGGTAAACCAGAGGCTTTGTGGGATGCATCTCATGACTAGACTTCAGCTTTGGCTGAATATGTGTGTGTGTGTGTGTGTGTGTGTGTGTGTGTGTGTGTGTGTGTGTGTATTTGCTCAATGCTCAGATGGATATGTGATCTCATTTATTTATGTGTTCATGACCTCAACTGAGACAGTTCATAATCCATCAATGCTGATCTATTCTGTATAGTTCTTTTTTTTTTTAAGTGAGGCAGTTGGGGTTAAGTGACTTGCCCAGGGTCACACAGCTAGTAAGTGTTAAGTGTCTGAGGCCAGATTTGAACTCCGGTCCTCCTGAATCCAGGGCTGGTGCTTTATCCACTGCGCCACCTAGCTGCCCCTCAGTTCTTCTTTTAAGTTCCTTATTTGAGTGTGATGGTGGGCATGAGGAAAGTGGTCAATGAAGGCCTGGGCCTTCAAGCAACGCACATTATACACTATGTGTTGCCAGCCCACATGGATGCTTGGAGAGCCTGCATCTAGGCATGGTTAATGGAGGATACTGATCTGTATTTCATAGCATCCTCAGTTATTCTGTGATGATTTCCTCTTTGTTTACTGGGAGATAAAACAAAACAAAACAAAAACCTTTTTAATTGCAGGTTGAGCCAGGACCAAGTATGGATACAAAAAGTCGAGACAAGCCAAATCTGGCTTTTTCTTTCTTTCTTTCTTTTTTTTTTTTTCTGGTGATGATCTGGGGAGAAATGCTTTAAGACTCCAGAGGCTCTTATTTCCTTACTTAGATAGGTATGTGGTACTGAACACCTAACACTCGAGCTTTTGTGTCTCTCTTGTGTTTCTTTCCTTCTCTTAGGAGAATGAGTGCAGGAGATAGATCATAGGAAGTTTTGACTTTGTGGGGGCAGCTAGGTGATACAGGGATAGAGTGCCAGTCCTGGATTCAGGAAGACTCATCTTCCTGGGTTCAAATCTATACTCAGACATTTACTGTGTGACCCTGGGCAGGTCATTTATTTCTGTTTGCTTCACTTTTGTCATCTGTAAAATGAGCAAGAGAAGGAAATGGCAAGCCACTCCAGTATCTTTGCCAAGAAAACCCCTAAAGGAGTCACAAAGAGTTGGACCCTACTGAAAATGATCAAACAACAATGGCTTTGTGAGCTTCTAAAGGTTGGAAGAAGCACCAGAAGCAATCTAAAAGCATAGCTGGCATCTAAAAGAATAACTTAAATCTATATTAGAATTTGTTGGCAGCCAAACCTGATGAAGAGTATAGTTCCAAAGGGCAACCAAAAGGATTCATACCAGCAGTGAATTGATTTAGAAGCTAAGACACTGGGTCTTGCAAGCAAGGAAATGCCTCATTCAGTGCTTATGTCACACCCTAAAATCAACTTGCTGGGGTAAATGTTTACTAACAACACATCAAGGGTAAGGAAGCCCATTCTTCCTAGACTGAAGTGGTCTCAGAGGAACAACCCTGTACCTCCACAGCAGGACAGAGAGAGAAAGAGAGAGAGATTCAGAGGTTATGTTAGTAGTTCTCCTTATGACATATCTTCTTGGTAAACATCTTTTTTTATGTAAAAGGTAGTTGATGTTAATTGCTTATTCAGGAGATAGTAATTGGTTAACTAATATTGGGAGGCATGATAGCATGTAAATCCCTCAGTAGTACCCTTAGAATTCTGATGTGAGATACAGATGACCAACCAGTGCAAACAGAATTGGGGCTGGGGGGAAATGCCCAGAACTCATAAGAACTACATAAAGAAATAGCTCCACAGAATACCTGTGTATCCTCTGAAGTAGAAGCAAGCTCCCCAAACATCTGGGCACTACACAAAGCTGATCGATCATTCTCAAAGCACTGAGTCCTCATTGCCTATCCTCTACCCCCATTCCGTGTATAACAAACAGGGAATTGGTCAGTGGGGACCGAGTCCTTTGACTGTGAGTAATTTGCTCTGCCTGGTGCCAATTCATGAGGATGTTTAGGGAGAATGCTTCTGGTGATAGGTAATGGTGCATAATAAAGGGGTCCTGTTCCTGCTCCAGAGAATGTGTAGATATTCTGTGACTATTTCCTGTCCATTTACTGTAGGGTGAAGAAAAGCCCTTTAATTAACTGCTGAGTGGAAACTGAGTGTGCATCCTCAAAGGCTCCAATTGAAGAATTCAATCTCTATCTCCCTGTTGGGTTTCCAATGAGGAGGACAAACATCTGTGGGCATCCAGGTGGTACAGGACCCCAGGCTGATTGCCATGAAGTCATGAACACACAGCCCAGTGGTTTTTCTAGTTCTATTGTTTCATTCTTTCTTGCTCCTAGGTGAATGAGTGTGGGGAAAAAGAACAGACTAGTCTATGACCTTGTGAGCCACCAGGAAACAGAGTCCATAGTAGCTGTCACTAGGAGCTAAGTCCAGTGAATGGCCTGTCCTGCAGCTCATCTTGCTTGACCCAGTCCAGCAGTGAATTGACCCAGTTGTCAAGACATTATGTCCCACAAGCAAAGAAATGATTTATCCATTGGCTATGCCATACCCAGAAATGAACTTGATAGGAGGACTGTTTTGTATTCTCCCCAGGGATCAAGGAATAGAGGAAAGAATATGCTTCAGTTCAGAGGTGATTTTTTTTTGCACTTTATTTCTTTCTGCCTTTTTCTTTTTAGCAAAATTCCATTTGTAAAAACTATTGAAGAGATATCAGCTCATCAAAATGATAATGGAGAACTAATGACTGATTAGATGATACTAAGATTTTTTTTCTGGCACTGGATAAATTTCTATAGCACTTTAATATTTGCAAAGTACTTTACAAATATATATTATCTAATTTGATACAACAACATTGGGATATAAATGCTATCAACTTCATTTTCGAGATAAGGAAACTGAGTCAGATGGAGGACAAATGACTTGTCCAGGGTCAAAATGCATAGTAAATAGGAAGGATTTAAACTTAGGTCTTCCTGACTTCAGGTCTAATACACTGGATAGAGATTCAAGAGTGAAAGTAATAGAGGAAAACAGACATTTCACTTCTGGTTGTGTGTGCCTTATTGAAAAGGAACAGAATGCACATGAGGGAAATTGTTTATAGCATTGTATCCAAAGAATGCATATGCATATGAGAAAATATAGGAAAATGAAGTGTTGAACAAGGTGGAAAGAATTTAGGTATCGATCAATGGAAGTAATATTATAGGGGCATACACCAGCCTGCACAAATGGAAGATAGAATTAGATAAGGGATTTGGCCAACATCATAAATGTGGCAAAGAACTGTGGTACTGTAAGGATGGTAAGGATGGTCTTGACATCTACAGGCCCTCTGCCTCTGAAGAAAACACACAAAAACAGAGCATCAGATACATTTGTGACTCACCTTAATGAAAATTTCATCCTTTAAAAGGTCAAGGTACAGAAAAAGGACATTGCTTTTCTGGACCTAATTCAAACCAATAGGGAAGAACAGGTTGTTGAAGAATCAACCTGAATCCTATGGACTCCTCCATCATTGAGCTTGTGATAAGGAAAAGGAGCGCTCAATATATACTGAGGTACAACTTGGATTTGGGGACAATATATCTCAAAAGGTTTAGAGAAAAAACAGAAAGTGTCCAGTGGCTGACTATTTTGCAGGGGTCATTATTTTAAAAGTGATGGAAAAATCTCAAGAATTAAATTCTGAAAACAAACAAAAAATTATTTTGAGGAGCATAAAAAGGGAACTTTAACTGTCTTGAAAGACAGGTATTGGTGCTTGGAAAAAATATGATTAAACAAATTTTAAAATAATTTATATAGGGGCAGCTAGGTGGAGCACTGGCCCTGGAGTCAGGAGTACCTGAGTTCAAATCCGGCCTCTAACACTTACTAGCTGTGTGACCGCGGGCAAGTCACTTAACCCCAATTGCCTCACTAAAAAAATATATAATAATAATAATAATAATAATAATAATAATAATAATAATAATAATAATAATAATAATAATAATAATTTATATAGAAGATGGAAGCAAGGACAAGTAGCTCAGGATAAATTTTTTAAAAGTGAGAAGATTTAAATTTTTTTTTGAATTGAAGAAGTTTTCTAAAAACATCAAAGCTTACTATGAACATTAAGGACAAAAATAAGTTTTTTTTCTTCTGTTTTTTAATAGTTATGTCTATAGTAAGAGAAACATCAGAGAAGGGATACTACTATATTTTTGCAGAATATAATGTTGATAATGCATTATAATGAGGTTGAACTACTTAACATTTATTTTGTTTTTGTTTTCTCTTCCAAGAATGATTTTAGGACTAGGGAAAAAATGGAACACAAATGGTTAGCAGGGAATGGTATAGATAAATCAGGAGATGGTTTGGCATCTGTATCCTGGACCAAGAGTACTTAACCTCAGGCCTATGAACTTAAAAAATATTGTAATTATCCTTCATTATAATTTGTTTCCTTTGTACATGTATGTATTTTATGTTATGGATTAACATTATTCTGAGAAGAGGTCCATGAGCTTCACCAGAGTGCCCAAGGGATCCATGTTCCCAAAATGCTTAAAAATCCCTATCCTAAGGTACTGAAAGAACTGTCAGATGTCATCACTGAGCTGCCATCACTGATCTTTGATAGAGCTAAGGAAAAGAGTAGGAGAAGGGCAAATGTTGTCCAAATGTTCATAAAAAGGAAGAGGGTGGAGTGTGAAAAGGAAAAACCAATAAGCTTGACTTCAATTCCAGGCAAAATTCTAAAACGCATTATTAAGGGTCTGATTTGTCAGCATTTAGAAAGGGAGACAGTGATCACTAGATGTTAAATTGGCTTTGTGGAGAACAGGTCATACAAGAATAATTAAACTGGAAGGTCAAGGGAATGTTGTAAGCAAACTAGACTTAGATTGTAGCGACATATTTGACAGAGTCTGCCATCTTAGCACGTTAAGCAATATGGGTTAGGTGAGAGTATACTTAGTTGGATCTGAAACTGGTTAAATGACAGGACCCAAAGGGTACTCACTAAAGGGTCAATATCACCTTGGAGAGAAAGTTCTTTTGCAGTGACCTAGAGATCCCCTCTTAGCTTTCTGCTGCTTTAAATTTGTATCAGTGCTCTCCAGATAAAAGTATAGATGGCTTAACTATCAAATATGTGGATGAGTTTGAGTTTGAGATAGTTGTTGAGAGGATTAAGTGAAGACAAGATAGGTACAGCATTTTGCAAACCATAAACTGCTATATAAATGTTAGCTAATTTATTATTATTATTATTATTGCCATTATTATTAAAGATCTTCCCTAGAAGGCTGGGAGACTTGTTGTATATGTTGGAGAGGGAATTTTGTTCACAACAGGTTGGAATGGATAGGTACTGCAGACTCTTCCATGTATGAAATTCTATGGTCTATTTCTTTATGTGAATACCATTAGACATATACTTGGTGTGGGGATTCCCCCTGCCAATGCAGAGTAAGTCATCTATAATTTAGAGAGTTGTTTAGGGTCTTGAGAGATTAAGGAACTTGCCAAGATCATACAGGTAAAATGTGTCAGAGGTAGCACCTGAAAACAGGTCTTCCTTAACTCCCAGATCAACCCTCTCTGCCCACTAAACCATGCTTACCTTTCCTTTTTGTTTTTGTCAGTTGTCAAATGAGTATGCTCAGGTATTGTATTATAGGAATTCAATGAATTTAGTTAAACATTTATTAAGCATCTATTATGGTTTGAACCCTGTGTTAGTCACTTAGGATACAAAGACCAGAGTAAAACAATCCTTGCCTTCAAGGGGCATGCAGTCTACTAGGATGATAAATGTACAAAAAATATGTATAGCATAAAGAAAAAAAGGAAGGGAGGAAACAAATGCAAATATCAAGGAAGGGATACAATAGGGAAGAAAGCACTTACAGCTGAGGCTTCTGTAAGGAAGTCCCTTCCTTCCTTCCTTCCTTCCTTCCTTCCTTCCTTCCTTCCTTCCTTCCTTCCTTCCTTCCTTCCTTCCTTCCTTCCTTCCTTCCTTCCTTCCTTCCTTCCTTCCTTCCTTCCTTCCTTCCTTCCTTCCTTCCACTAGGTACTAGACACTGAGCTACGTGTTGGAAATACAGACAAAATAAACTAACAAACAAACAAATGAATGCACAATGATCTCTGCCCTCAAGATTCTTCCTTTCTTTTTTTTCCATAGTGGCTTTGGGATTTGATAATCAGCTCAAGAAGACAAACTTACTATAACCTAGTTCTGTTTTTTTATATGAAATAGTTCATGCATATTACAGGTATCAGACATAAAAAACATTTTCCAAATTTTCCATCACAGCTTCTATTTTTGCTTCACTAGGATAAGATTACTATGAATAGAATATGTCATGCAAAACTATCTCTTTAAAAAAAAAAACTTTTTAAAAAATCCATCTCCTCAGTACAAACTTCCTCCTCTTTATACACACATACACAGACTAGAGGAAGTCTGATGTCAGTCGCTTATAGGCAGCAACCAATAAGGTGATTCAGGGAGAAACAAAAAGAAACTACTGAATGTTGGCTGGCTTAGTCCAACTGACAGGAGCTCTGCACTGTCCTAGAAGTTAATACAGGAAATGTTTTCCCTGTCAAGTAGGACAGTTTAGTACAGTTCTTGCATTATGTAAATTTCCAGAATAAAAACGTAATTGAAGCCCACTGTGTGTTGTTTAAATAATAAATAGCAGCACCTGTAAAAGCTGATCTCACCTTATTCCCTAGGTAGCTGCAGAGGAGAGATGCACAGTCGAATTCAATGGGATAATTTTAGGTTATCTCACTGAATAGCTTTTGTTTGGACTCTCCTCTATTTTCAAAGTAGCACGCTGGGAGGTAGCCAGGAGATTTCTATTAAAGTCTGTAGGATGCACACAGCTGTAACTGTGTGTGTGACACCAATGAACATTCCCAGACTATTCACTGGATTGTTTTCTGGGGATATTTGCAATATTTCTATTTTGGTCTCTGACTGTGTTGGTGGGAATGAATGGTGTAGAATAATCTCTTTATTTCTGCTAAAATGACTGCCACATTAATTGGTGACTGGGGAGGGGGACGGGGAGGTTGCTTACCATGTGTATCGTGTCAAGTACAGGCTCTTGATTGATGTTTTGGGAAGTCTATAAAGAACCTATATTTGAGTTATTTTCTTATTTCCATCTAGATTGGGGCCCCATAAACAGTATTGGGAGCTTTTTTTCTACCACTTCCCATCCCTTGTGAACCGTCAGCTTCCTTGTTCCTTATAATTACATAATTGTAAATGTTATTGGCATGATTTTGTACTTTGGCTCTTAGAATGAAACTCACGCATTAAGCCATCCAAATCTGGGGAAAGAGCCTTTCATGTGTCATTGGATCTTGCCTCTCTCTGCCTCTTTACTACCTGGGTGACCTTGGACAAATTGCTTCACCTCTCTGGGCCTCACTTGTGAAAAGAAGGGGTTAAACTAAGTGGCCTATAATATCTATGATCCCTTGATTGCAAGAGGAGGCAAGTAGGTGACCCAGTAACAAGGTTCATGTTTTGGGGATGTTTACTGACAATTCCTTTGAAATATTCATTCTAATTATTTACTAGGGATTGATCAACCCATGTGCATTGAGATTATAAAGTGCCTGAAACTATTTTTCAGCTACTCTGGGTATGATAAAATCCCAAATACACTTTACTGGGTGCTTTTTTCTTAATGTTAAGCTACAGTCTATATACACACATACATATGTATATAATATATACATATACCTACATACATGTATATCAAGAGAAATGTAATCCATGCATTTCAAAACACATTTGAATTTAGCTGACAAAGGACAATACTATAAATATGTCACTTGGTGTCTGAGAAGCCTTGAGCATCCTTCCAAGTTTTTCCCCCCTCTTTGGGAATGAAAAGCTGAAGTTAGCCAAAAGCAGAGAAAACTTGACCCCAAAGGTGGGAGAAGTTAAATTTGAGATTTGGAAAACAGGAAATTTTAGTCGTTTCTTGGCAAAACACCGTGTGCCCCTCCTAGTCTGAGAGCTGAGAAGTTTTCCTGATTTGAAGTGCCCCTGACCATCAGGAGATTTCTGAATTCCAATTCTAAGGAAACGAACAACAAAAAGAATGGGAACATTGACCTCTCCCTGCCTCCAGAAAACACACACACACACACACACACACACACACACACACACACACACACACACAGCCGAAGTACAAACAAGCATGACCAAAGAACACTGTCCTGTTCACTCCACAAAACAGGCAACCTCTCTATACCTATGGAAAAACAACAACAACAAAAACCAACTTCCTTTAAACAGCTGGGATATAACCATCAGACAGGTAACCGGAGCTATTATATTATAGGAGCTATTGTTCAAGGAGAGGAAGCCCAGTGTGTGAATGAATGCATTGTGTAGCTTACATACTTTGATCGGAACAACTGGATCACAGAGTTGGGCAAGGCACTTGGTCTTGGAAATGCATGTTTCTTTGTTATAATAGTTCCCCTAGAGATAAGTGAGATCATAGAATTTTTTTTTTTGAGAAACACACATACACAACAGGAACAAAAAAGGATTAAAAAAAAAGTGGGTGTGCTAGAAATTCCACTTGCATGAAGTATGCTGGGAAAAGATTGGCAAGTGATCCCAGCCAGTGAAAAACAGATAGAGTGCTTATTGTTTTGTCCAGTGAGTAAGTCAGCAAAGAAATATGGGGGGAGGGGAAAAGTGCCTGTTGAAATGCATTAAGATTATTTGACCTTCTTAATGAATACGTATGTAAGTAGATATAAAAAAAAAGAAAAAAAATCAGTGGGAAGATTTTACCTTGGAGAGGGTAAAACAGTACAAATAATACCCTGCAGTACAGGTAACTATACACAGTTGTTATTTTCACAAACAAACAAAAACAATTTAACCAGTGTTCAGAATTCAAGAGCTATTAAAAACATGACCAGTCCTCTCTTGTTCTCTCAGTAATTCCAAAAAAGGAAATCAAGGAGGTTAAGTTTGGGAAAGTTAGAAGCTTAAATGATGATCCAGGATTTTCCCTCCTCAACTCAAGTCACTATGAATCAGAGCTTTTGTGGTTAACCTATTCAAACAGGCAAGCACTTGGTGGTTTCTCTTCTGTTTAATTTGTTACAAGATCACACAGGATATTTTTCAGCAGTGTTTCAGAAAGCATCTCAGGAAATCCACAAAAATGGGCTGATTCATCTAACCCAAAACAGCCTATACCCACATCTGACTGCCCTGAAAAATAAGACTTGTTCGTCCTATTCCTAGGGGAATTTCTAGAATCCATGTTGGGTGAAGTACTTGGTACTTGGGCTCCCAACGGGCTGGAAAGACCATAGGATTTCCACCTAGAAAGAACTTGAACTGATCATCTAATCCAAGTCCCTTCATTTACAAATAAACAGAAGTCCAGACACTTTGGAGAGGATGGAGTGTGCTGAGACAGAAAGAAAGAGTAAATCAGAACGCTAGCAAGAACAATTTAGGATTCTAGATTCAGAGTGGAAATTGATCAAGAGCTCTGATCTGAAGGGAAGGGTGCATTTGAATCACCTTGCCTATTGTTTTTTCCTTTTTTTTTTTCCCAATTAACATCTTTGGTTATCAGAAAAGTTTAACAAGGAACGGCACACAATTAAAGAATTGTGATGGCACAAAGCCACCACTGAGGATGACAAATGGATGGGTGGAAGAGCTGGAGTCTATCCCTGTGCTTCTGATAGAATATTTACTCAAGGGACATGTCAAGCCATAATTAAAAAAGAAAAAAAAAGTTAGATGATACACATCTCTCCAAAAATCTGCGAACCAAGCTGCATTTCTTTCTCCTAGCAACACGTTCCCTGGAAATTAAAGAGCTGCCAATTAGGTTGTGGATGCATGTAACCGACTCAGCTTGGTGATTCATAACAGGATTGGCCTGCAGGCAGCTAACAGTTAAACCAAATTTCTACCATAGAAACCAAACAGGAAAAATTCAAAGTTGCAGAGAGCCAATGAGCATTTTTGTGGGTCTCTTTACATAGGAGAATCATATTTCAAGTCTGAGCTCAAGCAGGAAGGTGGTTCCCCTATTTGAAAAATGCATGTACAATGTCATGACTCATTATGTCACTGCAAACAGCCAAGAAAGGTCTTATGTAGGCTAGACTAAGATGATGTACAGCTAAACCTCAATATTTGCTTACTTGATTTCACTCTCTTGCTGAGCCATCTCAAATCCAGAATGAAGTTGAGAACAAAGGGGAAAAGGAAAATCTGCCTTGGAACCAGCTTCTCGGGCCTCTTTTGTCCCCTCCTGAAAGGGAAAAATTTTTTTTTCAAAATGATAGGATCATAGATGAAGAATAGGAAGGAACCTTAGAGGTGACCCAATCCAAAATCTTCATTTTAAATATTAGAAAAATGTGGCCCACAGAGAATAAGAGGTTGGCGTGAGGTCACACATATAGTAAGTAGTAGAGTGGAGATTTGAATCCAGGTTCTAGGAGTCTGAATCCAGTACTACTCAGTGATATCTGAGCAGGCAAAGAAGAAGTATAACTAGCATTTTCCTATTAAACCATTTGGGGAACTAGAAATTTCCCCCAACTCAGAGTTCCTTTTCAGCATTTGAGGAATTGGGGAGAAAAAAACATTGTCTATTAAAACAGGGAAGGAAAAGGAATGTCTTCTTTTTCAAAGTATACAAACAACAAAAATAAAAAACAAAGCAGAAACCACAAGCTTTCCCAAAGTGTAGCAGAACTCCCTGATTTAAAAGAAACAGGCTGGCAAAACATTTTTAGTGAGGTTCCAATTTCAACTTGAAGAAACTAATCCCCATCAGCTATTGTGCCATCAGCTTATTAGTTTCCCAGATGTGAGATGAAAATCATAGAACGCTAGAGCTGGAAGGGACCTTGGAAATCTAGGCCAATTCCTTCATTCTATAGATGAAGAAACTGAAGCCCAGAGAGGCCCAGTAAATTGAACAGGGTCACATAAGCTAGAAAGGGACAAAATTGGATGACATTTCTCTGCCTCAGTGGGTCATCAGGGACAGGAAGCTTTTTCCCCCTCAATCCAATTTTCTTTCCATCATGCCATGTTCATTCATTTGCTGTAGGCTCAGCTAGTATGGTGCCGTTGAATGAGCACTGCACTTGAAGTCAACAGAACTGGGTTCAAGTCCCACCTTCACTGCCCCAAGCTTCAGTATCCTCATCAGCAAAAATGGGAATAATGATATTGTCACTGGTACAATGGAAGGAATGCTTTATTTGGACTAGTCACGGAACCTGAGTGTGAATACTCTCTGCCCACTATTGCCTGTGTGATACCAGGGGAATTTCCTCATCTGTAAAATGATGGGGTGACCTCTAATGTCACTTCAGACTAAAGTTATGATCATATAATACTTTGATAGAGTTATTTTAAGGTTCAATCAGCAAGTATTTATTAAGCACTTAATAAGGGTAAGGCACTGTACTGGGTGCTAGCAGTACAAAGATGGAAATAAAGTTTATATTCTTATTCTTTTGGGAGACAACGGATACATAAACAAATTATACACACACACACAGTGAGCAAATTGAAATTTTGGGGGAGGAAGTCATCAGCAATTGGGACATCAGGAAAAGTTTAGTGCAAAGGGTGGTTTGGGGGCAAAGTTTCGAAGGAAACAAGGTACTAAGAAGCAGAAGTCCTGAAAGGGAAAGAACAAGTACAATAGCAGGGTGATAAAAATGGGATAAATATACATAAATCTTAACACACTAGATCACTGTAAGCTATTGTTATCAGGTTGATTCCTGGATGACTGCTTCAAAATAAAGAAGGAAAAATAACAATTTATGGTAACTTATGTAACTGCAACCTCAATGGTTAAGAAGAACCACAGGATGAGAGTTCATTTGAGTCCTGCAAGAATCACTTAAGCAGATGCTTCATGTAGGCTGGAGAGTGATGTTGGACAAAAGCAAGAGAGACCACAATCAATCAGTACATTTATTAAATGTTTGCTATGTGTCAGGCACTGTGCTAAGCATTGTTGGGAGGATTGAGAGAGATAACATGTAAATGTTGGGAGTTAGCTGAGGGGATAGGGCATAGAACTGGCCTCCAGGTCAGGGAGACTTGCTTTTAAGTTCCACCTCTGATACATACTGATTGTGAGACCTTGGGGCAGAGGCTTAAAAGCCCCTCAGTGCTCTAAGGAACTCAGTGAATCTGTATCTGTAGAGACTTCCTCATTCGACATTATCTTAAATGAGATAATATTTGTAAAGTTCTTAGCACAGTGCCTGGAACATAGTAGGCCTGTTCATTCTCTTTTCCCCTTCCCTAAATAGCAGAGAGATTGCTCACCAGAACTGTTTCCATACCACTTAAATCAGACTGGATGTCCTGCTCCCTCCTCCCCCATGCCCAAATTAGTTCTTTGCTGTAATACAAAATGTGAGACCCAGGCACTGCTATTTACCAACTAAATTGGAGTCACACATGCATATATACACAAGTGATTTTGTTTTTCTTTCCAACCCTTAATAGCCCCTATGCCTCCACAAAAAAATAAACAAGTGCTTGATCTTCTTTTTAATAATTCATTCTCAATAAGATAAGAGCTCTCAGAATCTGTTTTTTTCTTCTATTTAAATTGTATGTTCATGAAAATTATCTTTCTTTTTGATCCAAATATCCTATCATCTTATTCCTTCTCTGTTCCTGCCATTTAAAAGAAAATTAAAGTGTAACATATGCATGTGTGCACCTAGCAGGCACTTGGTAAAAAATGTGGTGGTGGTGATGATGATGGTAGCTAAGGAGTCTAAAATGACAGCTTTTTATAAAGAATCCACTACCTAGCAGTCCCTCATGGGTGTAGCAGAACTGACATTTCCTTTCTTTTTCTTAAGACCGATACCAGTATTTCTTCAAGGATCGTAGCATTTCATCTCTATTAGCTACTTAAAAGCATTATTCTTTTTCTTCTGTCCCTATACTTTTTCTTACTCAGAGGAAACAATTCTGTGGCAATAAAGAGTATATTCAATTTTTACTCTTTGAGAGGGGGATAATCATACTGATCATTTAATATGCCCTTTCTCCCTATCCTGAAATGGTTAATCTTCCTCTAAAGGGACAGCAGTTTACTTCAAGAACCCATTATAATTATTATCAGACTAAACTAGAATTTTGGTTTTCTAGGCATTCAATAAACTCAGCTGAAATGTATTTACTAACCCACAACCACAGTTGAGAATTCTCAGCATGATTTTTTTTCTTTTTTTCTGTGGACACAGAGAATATGATGGGCTGAATAAGAAGGCAATATATTTATTTACTTTGCTTACTAGGTAAAAAAAAAAGTGTGTATGTATATAATGTGTGTACGTGTGCATTCGTGCATGTATGTGTGTATGTACATATGTGTGTGTGCATGTATATGTGTGTATGTATGTTTGTATGAGTTCGTGTATGTATCCACATGGGGTGGGGGTAGGATAATGATGCCAAGGAAAAAAGGGTATGGAAACCTGCAGGAAAGGAAAACCATTGTATTGAAATAGAGTTGGCAGTAGCCAGTGGATTTCAGCTTCAGAATTTGCCTGTTAGTAGAAATAGAAAGCAATGGAGTCTTACAAGTCTTATTTACACACAACAAACACATCCAGCTATTGGTGGTAGAGGGGTGGGATAAGCAGTCTTGACAGTCAGCGTCTGACAGACAGTATGACCTGAAAACATTTCTTGTCTCAATGGGTCAGCAGGGTCTGGAAACCTTTCTGTGTTTCAAGGTACCATAAGCCATAAATCCATATTTAATTAGGTTTGAATGAAATGCTCCCTATGATAAGATCTCTGCTCTAAAAATGAAACAAAACCTAGTCTGGAGGATTTATTAGCTACCACCGAACTATAATTTAATTAAAACTACATATTGTCTCTAGGAAAAAAAAAGAAAAAATTTGATGGCCACAAGTTTTCCACACGTGAAACTCAAATTCATTGGGATTCTCCATGTTCTACTTCCCTGTCATGTTATTTAATGGGCTTATTCAATCCCCTCCTCCAACAGCCAGCTCATTGCCCTAACTGGCTTGTTTCTCATTAAGTAACTGAATTCCTTAGAGACTTAAAGCTATAATGCCAGAGTTTCAGCACCACAAGCATCTTCCTTAATGGATATCTTATTTGACAGTCCTGTGAATTTTAGCTCTTTTCTTTAAGAGGCCTATATTTGTGGGAAGTAGCTGGCTTTGAATTTAAGTACAGGGAACTCAGGCAAGCTTGAAAATGGAAAACTAACTAAAAGAACACTGCCCTTTTTTTCTTATTGTGTTAGAGGCTGAAAACGAGTTTGAGATATTAATAAGAAACACCATATCTGGCAAATGAGTATTTCCTTTATCAAAACAGTAATTGGCCTAAAATTTTTACAAGCCTTAAAAAAGCGCCTATAAATTAAGCTCATCATTTCCTTGCATTCTAATGAGAGCAAAAAGCTTTAAGTCATAAAATACTATAATTTTAAAGCCTCTTTAAAGACTCATTCTAAGTAATTTGAAGAATGTTCTTACAATTATAAGTACTTTTATCTATCATGGGCTGGACTAATGACCCCTTCCATCTCTTTTAGCTCTTAATTTCCTAATCCCATGATCTAAGAGTAACCCCAAATACTTCAAGACTCATTAAGATGGGTATTCTCCGGGGTTATGTCCTCAGCTATTTTCCCTTCTCTTCCTTTTCTACATACATATACTCTTTCTCTTGGTGGCTCCATTTCATTTACTCCTGTGGCTCTGACTATCACATTAATGCAACACAAAGTGACCCCCAACTCTGTACCTTTACTACTAAACACAGTAGGGGGCTGCAGACCAGTATCTCCACTGTACACAGGATGTCTCAATGGTATCTCAAGCGATATGTTGAAAATTTAAGTTATTTCCTTTTCCCCTAAAGCCTTCTCCTTATAGCTTCAGGTGTTTTTGTTTTGTTTTTAATCACTGGCCACCAGTCCCCATCTCTCATTTTTCATGTAAAACAAACCCCATTGATATATCTCACAAAGTTTGCATTGATTTAATTCATTTCAGTATTAATATTGTTGATTTTTCCTTGAGGGGCACTTTCCTCTCCAGGAGACATCTTGTTTTACTTTGTATTATAATTATTTTGTATGTCATCATGGCACAATGGGTAGAGATCTGGCATCAAATATGGAATACCTGGGTTCAAATTCTGCCTTTAACATATACTGGCTGTTTGACCCTGGGCAGATTATTTAAACTCTTGATGGCCTAGGCCATTTTCTAAAACTATAAATTTCAGAGAAGTTGCTAGTCTTCATTGATAGAGGGAGTTTTCTCAACAATGAGTTCCCCATATTAGTGAAATTGTAGGTGCAGTTCCTATGCCTCTAATAGACTATAGAATCCATGAGAGGAGAGAATATTTCATCTCTAAACTTTGCATATCTCCTTTGACATAGTAAAGTATATTTGACACAGTATATATAGGGAGGCAATAGGGTTAAGTGACTTGTGTAGGGTCACACAGCTAATAAGTGTCCAAGGCTGAATTTGAACTCAGGTCCTCCTGACTCCAGCACTAGATCTCTCTCCATTGTGCCACTTGGGTGCCCCAACACAGTAGATTCTTTTTTTTTTTTTAGTGAGGCAATTGGGATTAAGTGACTTGCCCAGGGTCACACAGCTAGTAAGTGTTAAGTGTCTGAGGCCGGATTTGAACTCAGGTACTCCTGACTCCAGGGCCGGTGCTCTATCCACTGCGCCACCTAGCTGCCCCAATACAGTAGATTCTTAATACATATTTGCTTAATTGGATCAAACACTTTTAATATATTAGTCATATTCCCTTTCATTCTTACTGGGAATATTTGTAGATTTTGCCATTGTATTCAAAGATATCTTCCTGCTGATGCATCCAGTCACCTGAGGCATGTCCAACAGTGAGGAGAAAAATCAGTTTTTGCTAATTGGGGAACCTTTCATCTGGTTTGGTTCTTCTCTGCAGAACTCAATCATATGAGTAGCTAGGTGGCACAGTAGTTAGAGTGCTGGTCTTGGAATCAGGATGGATGGCCTGAGTTCAAATCCATTCTCTGAAATTTCTTAGCCATATAACCCCAGGCAAATTCCTTAACCTTCCCTAGCCTCAGTGTCCTCATCTGTAAAATTGGGGATAATGATAGCACCTGTCTCCCAGGGTTATTGTCAAATGAAATAACATTTGTAAAGCCATTTATAAATCCTAAAGGGCATAGAAATTCTAGTTGTTCTTCTTGTTATCTAGTCTGCTTTATTGACTCACAGACTGCAAAATGTCTTCTTGGAAAAGAAGGGCCCCATCTGTAGTAGTTGTTACCCCACATTATTTTGTAAGCTAGTAGAATTATCTGTATTTGCAAGTCATTCTGATATTGCTCTGAGGTTCTATCGCATTATAAGAGTAACTACTTAATGTTGTGAAGGACAGATTTCAATTTCATAGAGTCTGGACATTTCAGAGTTAGAGAAAGATCAGGTCTAGTTCAAGAAATCTTAACCTAGGTGTCTGGAACTTATTTTTTTAAAATACAATTTTTATATCCATTTTTCAATATAGATGATTTTCTTTGTAATTTGTATTTCATTTTATGCATTTAAAATATTATTCTGATAAGGGGTTCACAGTTTTCACCAGACTGTTAAAGAGGTCCATGTTATACAAAAGGTTTACTTTAACCCCTCTTTTCTTCAATTAGAAATGTGAGGCCCAGAGATTGTCACTTGCCCAAGGTCACACAACTATTTAATTGCTTACTCCATTATGGTACTGATCCTTATTTACCAATCACAAAATATCTTTTATATGGTCATTCCTGACTTTGGTCTGGAAGACGTTTAAAATAACAACAAACTCTTTTCTTCATGAAAAGAGGTTCCAATGACTAGAAAACTTTAAACTTAAAAAAAAAATTAAACAGTAGACCATTGGTGTTGAATTACACATCCTCATACATGCCTTCCTTCTCCTCTTCATTTCAGTCTTTAAATCTGGAAATTCTCCCAGTTTAAAATTAAAAACAACACTTGGGAGAGTAAGGAGGAGATTTGGTTTAGCACTGACAGCCTCCTGGGACACAGTTAACCCTAATATTCAATTTCTCATAACTGTGTGTAGTTTTCTTCTTCTTCAGCTACAGTATTTTATGTTTAGTTTCTGACCCAAGGGGATTTTTAGTTTCATTTTGAGAAAAAAAAATCCCCTTCCATCCCAGCTATTTTTGAGTTGCCAATGGAAAAAGAAAGTATGTCATCACAGAAATTATAGGAAACAGAGACAGGAACAAGCCAATAGGCCATGGCCTTGCCACTCAAGAATTTTTTCTCTAGTATTCTCATCTCTCTGATCTAAATAGCCTCAAGTGTTCAAGCTCCTCCTCTGAATCCACTCACTGATTGTATGGTCTCATCATGGCCAGAGTGTTCCTCCTAGTGTAGCATGCAGCCTAAATGTCCCTTACCTATTTTACCCATAGTTATACTGGCTTCTATAGTCTGCCTCATCTCCATCTCTTCCGTTCTTCACTGACTTCCTTCAAGTTAAAAAAATATAGAAAGTTGAAGAGGGAGTGCTGGTCACCATAGCAACAGATACAAAGAACCTGACTGGTTCTCTTCCCCTTTCTTGGCATTCTTGTTCCCATCAACCCATTGACCCTGCCAGTTCCACAATGCCCTGGGGCCACGTTCCTTGTAAACTAAGCTGCCTATTGACTGTTCTGAGAAAAGCAGGGGCCCAAATACTGAGAGAGGGTGGGGAGCTGAGTGGAACAGCTAACAATAATGCCAATAATTCCCACCCACTTTTATGCTCCTGCAAGGGACTGACCTTATAAAATCAACCTTAAAACACGATGGACTGAGAATCCCTTCTCCTACAGTAAACACGTTGCCCACATGTTATTACGTTTGAAATTTCACTGTTGGTGACTAATTTATTTGGATTTGGATTCTCTCACCTTGTTCTCCTTTAAAATTTAAATACACCTGACATGGGCTATGTTAAGTAATTTATCAGACTGCTTTCTCCACACCATAGGAAGAAGCAGAAGTGCCTTGAGAATCTCAGTCTAGCTTTGTATCAGTGGCTATGGAGAAGACCATAGAATATTCATCAGGACTCCTACCCCTAAGGAGTTCACAGTTATACTAGGGATAAAATGTACACACCTGAAATAATTAGAGCAGAATACTAGACAAAATGGGGAGGAGGGGTGGAATTTCCCAAGCAATGCATAATGGATGTAGCCAGTCTATTGACACTTCCCCTCACTGTGCTGCCTTCTATTTCTTTTTGTTCCTTCATCTGCCTTTACTTACCTTTTCTTCCCTTTCCCTGATCCCCTTTTTGGTCTGTCTTTTCCAGTTTTCCCTCTGCTACTTTATAGGGCAATGGATAACGCTTGAATCAGCTTCATATTCCTTTCCATTCTAAAAACTGGATTAAATCCCCCAAGGAAGTTAATTGTGATATGAGAAATGTTTGTCTTCAATCCTAAAGCCATTTTTTAAAAATTTATTGAGGCTAATAAGTATTTATAAAAAATTGCATTTATCTAGAACTTTAAGGCTTGGAAAGTACTTTATAAATATTATCTTATTTAGTTCTCACAACAACACGGTAAGATTGATACTATTATTATACCATTGCTGCCAATTAGGAAACAGGCAAACTGAAGTTAAGCAACTTGCCCACAGTCACACAAATAGTAAGGTTCTGAGGTGGGCTTTGAACTCAGGTCTTCTAGACTTCAAGAGTACTACTCTACTATTCTTTTTTTAAATCTTTTTTTAAAATCTTTAAATCTTTTAAATCTTAAAATCTTTTAAAATCTTTTAAATCTTTAAATCTTTTTTTTTTAAATAGCACTTATATAACGAATACTCTGGCAATCTGTGATAACTAATTGTTGAATTTACATGGCCCTCAACACTGTAGATGGGGGTATTTCCTCCAGGCCCCAGAGAACTCTGTTCTCAGTACCTGCCAGCAAGCATAATACCTACCTGGTTTAGGCATGATCAGGATAGGCAGGGGAGGGAATAAGCAGACTCTTTTCTTACCAAACCTCTTCCTCTTTTTTTTTTTTTTTTTGCGGGGCATTGAGAGTCAAGTGACTTGCCCAAGGTCACACAGCTAGTAAGTGTCAAGTGTCTGAGGCTGGAGTTGAACTCAGGTCCTCCTAAATCCAGGGCCGGTGCTTTATCCACTGTACCACCTAGCTACCAAGCAGATTCTTTTCTTGAAGGAATTCTCTTTCCTATGAACTCTTCCCAACTTTCTGCTTGTTAGGCAGCCATGCCATATGTAAATCACATCTCCTCTGCTATGTTATAAGAACTATGGATTATTTATCTGTGTCTCACTTTAAGTACCTGACATATTCAATTTGATCCAACAAATGATTAGTAAGCACCTACCATGTGCCAAACATAGTGCTAGAATCTAGGGATACAAAGACAAAACAATCACAATTCTCACCCACAAGGAATTTGTATTCTACTGGATCCTACCAGTAGTCATCATATGCCTATTGAGTTGAAAGTGTTATTTGAATCCCATGAAATGATAAGTCTTGGTTCCAGAGGACTGCTGCTGAAACATATTTTCTTCCTCTCAAGAAATAATGGACTCTGAGCTCAGAATATTGAAGACACTCTTGCTAAAGGCATCTTTATCAGTAGGTTTTTCCTAATGGTTTTTCTTTGTATATAACAAAAGGAGGGTTAATATGGTGGGAGGGATTAAAATCACTGTGAGATTAAAATTTAAAAGGTATAGGGCAGCTAAGTGGTACAATGGATAGTGCACCAGGCATGGAGTGAGGAAGACTTCTTTTCCTGAGTTCAAATCTGGCCTCAGATACTTAGTAGCTGTGTGACCCTGGGCAAGTCACTTAACCCTATTTGCCTTATCTATAAAATGAGATGGAGAAGGAAATGGTAACACTCCAGTATCTTTGCCAAGTAAGCCCCTAATGGGGTCACAAAGAGTTAGACATGACTGGAAACAACTGAAAACCTTGTCCAGAACTTGCGGCAGATTTAAAGACTATATCCTAGATAGATATCTCAGTGTCAGAGTGGTTTTCTTTTCTTATACCAATACTGAGAGCCTAAGGAGGTAGGAGAAGAAGGACAAATTACTGATTGATAATTCATCCTAAACCCTTATGTGGACTCATTTTTCAACTTTTCTTCAAATTTTTATCTAATAGCCAAGTTCACTGACTTCCTACCTTTCCCTATCAGTTAGGCAGTGGAATCCACTGGACTCCTGTAGTCTGAGATCAAATAGAGTTTTCAGTGTAAGCTCCCTTAGGGGAGGGACTGTTTCACATTTGAAATCCTCACAAGCCCATACCACAAGGGTTTTCTTGTAGTAGATATGTAAGAACATGTTTGTTGAGTTGGAGTGAAAATTGTGGGAGAGTTCAAAATAAATAAATAAAAACAACATAGGAGGGACTGGTTATCTAAGGGAATCAAAGAAATAAAACTGACATATAAAAAGCATGCTGACAACTAGAGAAAAAAATTGAAGTAAGGTATAAATTGATAACTCCCTAGAGAAAAAAATGGAGCAAAGGTATAAACTGATAACTCCCTGGCATGAGGGCATCATGGATAAACATGAAGATAAGTGCATATTGAGAAGTAGTGAGTGCCTGCTGACAGACAGGTAATGGATTCAAAGTGTAGAATGAGACATCCATTTTCAGACATGGCCAGTCAGTGAATTTGTTTTGCTTGACTATGCATATTTGTGACAAGGGTGTTTTGTTTTTTTCCTTTTTTTTCCAAATGGAGGGAGATGGAAGGAAGGGGAGGTCTAACAATATGTTGCTAAAAGAAAGAAAAGAAGGCCATTGAAGCCTTTTTTAATGCACAAAAGGGATAAGAAAAATAAAAACAAGCTGGACAGCTTGGAAGTCATGTGGTGAAGTTATTATATACTTAAAGGGGAAAGCAAGATTGTAGTTTCACATATGATAGCTTTTACTCTGTATATGGTCATTTTATTTGGTATTTGTTAAATTCAGAGGAAATGACATAATGAGTAGAAGGCATTTTACTGGAGTTGTATGTGTATATAGAATAAGACTGAGGAGAAGCCATGAGTTCTTTTCTAAGAAGTATGGAAGGCTTACATGGAGAAGTAGAATTTTAGTAACTACTTGAAAGAAAGAAGGAAGGGAAGACTAGAGAGGATTTGATGAGCTTTCAGGGGAGGCAGCCTAAAGATAAGGGACAGAGATGCTCATGCAAAGAGGGAGCTGAAAAAATAGGTCTGTATGGAAAGGTGGAGCATTACATGGGCTAGCAGAAAGAGATGAAGGAGGAGAAATTATCCAGGTGAAGTGACCAGAGTATACTGGACTTTATTGCAATAGGAGAATCCCATGTAAGGAGAGAAGTTACATGTTCAAAATGACTGGCATAGAAACTGACGTGTCATTTTAATAACTCTTTTTGTCTCCAAAGAAGAGATGAGAAAATGTATCTTCCTCACTTCTTTGTACAGGTCATATACTATGGGTATGGACTGTAGCACATATTATCAAATACTATTGATATGTTGATTGGTTTTCTTAAATCTCTTTCCCCATGCCCCTCTTTCTAAAATCTTTCTTACATGGCATGCCTGCTTGGAAAGAGAGTGGAAAGGGACACAAAGAAATGAAGGTGAGGAGAAAACAAAAAAATATTGCACTGGGTGTAATAGCACTTTTATGGAATCTCTGCTACTGGGGAGGTTGAGGAAGGTGGATGATTGCTCAAACTCTATACTAAATCTGGCCCCAGCATGGTGAGCCTTTGGAATAAAGTATGTTTATATGTGTGGGGGCGGGAGGGGATGGGGAGCAGGCTGCCTAAAAAGGGATGAACTGGCCCAAGTCAGAAACAGAGTACATCAAAGTAACTGTGTAGATAAGTGGTAGGGTTGGGCATATGAATGGCTATTGTATTTGTAGCCTGAGTAAGAAAAAATCAGTCTCAAAAAGGGGGGTGGAGAGGAATTGGTATTTATTGATGATCATATGATCTTTTAATTGTCCCCTCGAATAATGAGAATAGAAGATAATTTGGTCAGATGTGTAAAAAATGGACTAGAGTTTGGGAATCCATTGAAATAACATTAATTTGGGTAAATGTTGACCAATGCTTACCTGAGGGCTATGGCTTGAAACTGAGGAAAAGGAAAAGATTTGGGAATGAAGGGGAGCTAGGCTTGACAGAAGCTCTTGTGTGGAAGTTTGTTACCATTGTATCTATTCATTTTGGTGGGGAAAACTAAACATGGGGAATTATCATAGAAGACAGATGAATGATTGTCATCATCCTATCTACATGTACTTAAAAATACAGTTCAAAGAGCTCTGGAAGAAAATTGCTAAGAAAAAACTAAGCCAGGATAGAAAGATAAATGTGCATATGTGTGTTCATGTGCCTGTGTGTATCAATATAACACCTCTTTAAACCCCCCAAAGACTGGAAATTCCTTGAGTTCAGAGACAATCATGTTTTTTTTCTCCTTGTTCTCTCACTGTCCCCATCTTCCATACTCCTCATTACCTTTTATCCCTATCTAGCACTTAGTCAATCTGATAGGAATGGGTGGCATTACCAAGGACCATGGCACTTGGAGTGCAGTTGTACCCTGACATCTGCACAAGACCCTTATGTTGGCTACAGCCTTCAAAGAATACACTGAATATTTTTAGCAACTCTTTGTGGTGGCTAAGGAATCAAAGGAATGTCCATCAATTGAGGAATGACGGAAGAAGCTGTGGTTTATGATTGTGGTGGAATGGTATTGTGCTATAGGAAATGACAAATAGGATGATCCCAGAAAAACGTATAAAGACTCATGAACTGATGTATAGTGAAGTGAGCAGAGCTGGGAAGACATTGTACATAGTGACAGCAGTATTATTCAATGAGCAATTGTGAATGACTTAACTACTCTCAGCTATGCAATGATCCAAGACAATCCCAAGGGAATAATGACAAAGCTTACTATCCACCCCCATAGAAAAAACTGATAAAAAGAGCACTTGTGGATTGTACATATATAACCTGGTTGCTGTCTTGTGGAGGGGGAGGGGAGAGAGGGAGGGAGGGAGGGAGGGAGAAAATTTGGAACTCTAAATCTTATGAAAATGAATGTTGAAAACTACCCTTACATGTAACTGGAAAAAATAAAATAAATGTTTGTTGAGAAAAATACCCTTTATTATATGAGAGGACTTTCTTGGAAGACAAAGAGAAGGGATCATAGGAGAAATTCTGATGATGTACAAAACAAAAGCAACCAATAAATTTAAATTCAAGAAATAAAAAGAATACACTGAAAGAATAACCAGTGTACTGCAGTTATATGGCAGATAAAACTCCATCTCTCAAATTAAATCCATTACAGTTTTATTTTTCTAGGCAGAGTTCCCCCCTGGTAGGACTTACATAATGATCATCTAACCAATATCTGTGAGTGACAGAAAGCAGTAGGAAAAAGAAAGCATTACTCACATAGGGATGGGCAATTCTTTTTCAAGGACCTATATTTGAATTGGATGAAGCAAGGGAGAAATCTACAGGAGTGGAGACACAATTTGTCGTGATTTCTTATTCTCTGATTGAGAAGATGTTCTTTCAGTTGTCAGCCGCAGTATGAATTCATATCAAAAAGAAAGTCCCCAAGTAACTTCATTTCAAGGAAGATGAGCATCACCATACTCATCTACTGTTCATTCTGACAATAGCATTAATTATAGATTTATAGGTTTAAAGGAGACCTTAAAAACATATGGTGCATCTACTAGATTCTGATTTGGCAAATGAGGCCAGGAATTACATAAACAGAGGACCTTTGAAATGGCAAGGGAAAGGTAGAGCCCATGGGATTCCTTGTGTAACTTTCAGGCTTCTTCACTCATATTTCTTGGGGGAAGCACCAAGCATCCAGTTTTCTGGAGGACCATTATCCTGAATCCAAGAGGAGAAAAGGACAGGCAATGACTTTGTCAGTCTCCAGAGATTTCAGAATTAGGCCAAGAAATCAGAAGGAAGCTAGGATACAAAGATTAAAAGCTCCCCAGAAAACTGAAGAAAGTTTAGGGAGTTGGAAGAGATAGAAAGAACAAGTGATTGAGTTTGTATGCTCTTTAAAAATTAACATAATTAGACAAGATTTCCAATACATCCTGGTTATGGAACACAAGAATGAATCCCTTGATAGCATCTAATAAGTGTGAATCCATTGTCTTTAAAATCATCTCACTTTTAGTTGCTGTCATCCTCTGGTCTGAGTGGGGCTTTCATGTTTGGCCATACTTCTTTTATAACCTGCTATAACCCATAACTGTTTTCAGGTAAAGTATGTAATTAGAGATAGTGCCAAAGAACCTGTAAAACCTGCCACAAATTATCATTCAAGGTTCAGAATTGAGGTCAAAGAAATCCCATTAAAATATAAAATGCTGGGGACAGCGAAGTGGCAAAGTGGATAGAGCACCAGCCCTGGAGTCAGGAGTACCTGAGTTCAAATCCGGCCTCAGACACTTGACATGTACTAGCTGTGTGACCCTAGGCAAGTCACTTAACCCCAATTGCCTCACCAATACATATATATATATATATATATATATATATATATATATATATATATATATAGCCACTACTGAGATGTCTTATGATATTCTACATATCACATACCATCATCAGTGGCTCATTTTTCTAAGTCTAGGTCACAGGTCACTTCAGTATTTTATTTATTTTTTCTTTTCTTTTTTATAACTTGTCATATCACCAGTGAAAAGCTTCATGATAATATTTGTCCTTCCCTTTACAAACATACCTAGTCACTACTTGCAAAGCACTGTTATGATATGTTTTTATTTAAGGGTAACTTATTTGTGGCTATCATTATTTGCCCCCTGTCAATTCAGGCTGCCAAGAGGTTCTGAGAGGAAAGGTAAAACTGAGTGTTGTTCTGTCATTATGAGGGATGTCATGGGCCATTTCCAATGCACTGTAGGTGAAATAGCTACTCCTTTCTCATAAGCAAGGAACCTGGGAGGCAAATTGACTTTCAGGCAATTACTAGAACACTTAGGGTGAATGAATTGTCTCAGGATGGTGTGGTGTCAACAGCAAATTCCCTTTGGGATGCGTTCAGGGAACAATCTTATAAACATTGTTGTAAATGTTCTAGAGGAGGAGTTGTGACGAAATAGTAACTTTATTCCATCCTTAGGAGAATTCAGACTCATTTTGTATAAAAGAGGGCACTTTATTTTTATATCTCTGTCTTTCCTTAGTGGGGCTTTTGTTTTTTGAGGTCCATCAGCATTTCCTTTACTCACCTGGTCATACTGCTTATCATTGCACTGTTCAAGAGCATTGCTCAACTTTATGGAAGCCTTTGCTTTCAAGGTACAAATGATGACATTATGTCCACTCTACCTAGCTGACTCTGAAGCTCAATATGGAGAAAAGAGTGCTTGGATTTGAAGTTAGAAGGCCAGGGTTCAGATTTCAACTCTGTCACTTGCTACCTGGGTGAGCTGGAACAAGCTCCTTAATCTTTGTGGGTCATGTGGTTCCCTCCTCAGAAAGACGGACAGAATTACCTCTAAGCTTCCAGTTCTAACTCTCTAGCACCCAAATGATCTTGATATAGGTTTAGAGCACTAAAAAACCAAACCAAAACAGAAAACAACAACAATAACAACAAAACCAATCCCTTCTAGAGTTGTCTGGTTTTAGTCCACTTTTAGTCTGTGGGCCTTTTAAAGAATCATATAATTTGAAAGTTAGAAGTGATTTCAGTGAGCATATAATCTGGCCCATATGCTAAAATGAATTCTCACTAAAGTAAATTGTCCAATTTTTGCTTCAAAACCTTTAAGGAGGAAGAACCCACTACCATTCTAGGCAGTCAGTCCGTTTTTGGATAACACTTGTTTGTTAGGAAGTTTTCCTTAACATTAAGTCTAAATTAGTCTTTTTATAGTCTATCCATTACTCCTTGTTGGGCCCTGAGGATAGGTTCTTTTCTCTGAGTACTGATCCTGAGTGTTGTGGTTCTTCTGGGTGTTTCACCCTGTTTCCACTACTCAGGCTAAGGTTGAGCCAATAATACCTTTAGCTTCTCATCTGATCTCTAAAAGAGTAAATGACTTTCCAGTTTGGGCTACAGGACAACTCTTTTGGGCTTCTGATCAAAAGTCTGCTGACTCCAGTTGGCATTCTCACTAATTCAGCTGGTGACTCCTTAGCTCCTGAATTGAGCTAGCACATCCAGAATATTATTCTCCCAGAGCACTGGAAAAAATGTACCTTGCACTCCTACCTGCGTCTATAGCTTCCCTTAAAAATTCAGCTTAGCTTTCAAAAACCTGGGTGTTCATTCTCTAGCTCATATGGTTGAGGTATCTGATCTCTATTCACCTTTACCATGTTCACACTTAATAATATTCCCATTAAGAGATTTATAATACTCATTTGTATTTTAGGAGCATAGGCTATTGGTGCCCATTAAATTTAAAAAATACTTATGACCCAGATTTATATTTTCACAGAAAAATCTCATTGAGTACTATCATTTTGGGGGGGAGAAAGGTCTTAGCAATTTGCAGATACAACTAAATATTTGAAGCAATAAAAAACCAATATGTGGATGGGCAGAAAGTGACAGATGAGCTCCAGGAAGGGCCCAGAAATGCGAGCCAGGAGTCACTAGCTAGCCTAAATGTGCTACCATGACCAATATTCAGAGCACAATGCTTCTTGTGATCACATGGCTTTAATGCTGATAGATCTGTGATCTCATGGATATGGTAATCACTTCAGTGATTCAGACCACAACCCATTCAAATCTGTCTATCTGGTGTGGTATGACTTTCTATGCCCTCCTATAAACCACAACAGGGGAGCCACCCAACAGTGAAGTCATCTTCTAGTTCTCAATATTGCATAAATGCCAGAGGTGCACATCTGCTATCCACTGACTGGCCTTTTACTCTTCCTATACGATTGACACACATATATTTTTTGTAACCATGTATTTCTCTGGTAACATATTTTAAGTTATTTTTCAATGTAATGTGTAACATTGTCCACAACTTCAATTTTTCAGAGACTGTGGCATTCAGTGACTCACAGTCAAGCAACATCAGAAGGACAAGCGTTAAAAAAAGTCAGAGCTTTGTTTCTGGGAGAAGATTAGAGTCCAAATTTCATAAAGACAATCTAGCCTGTTCATTTCCTATTCAGGTCTGGACCCAATTCATTACCTATCCACAATATCCATGTCAGATAAATATGTTGTTATTGTTCAGTTGCTCAGTCATGTCCAACTTTCATGACCATAGCATGCCAATGCTATCCATGGGGTTTTCTTGGCAAAAATACTAGGGCAGTTTGCCATTTCCTTCTCTAATGGATTAAGGCAAATAGAAGTTAAATGACTTGCCCAGGGTCACACAGATAGTATCAAGCTGGATTTGAACTCAGTTCTTCCTGACTCCAGTGCCAACATTCTATCCACTGAGCCACCTCATTGATCCATGTACTTCATTTTTACCCTACTGCATATCATAGTCTAGACAATAGCCATTCTCCATCCACTTGGTTTTTCAATGGCTATCAAGACTTAACTTTTTTGAATTATTATGAATCTCATTTCTGGATGCTCTGCCGTGTTCTATGGCTTAATATAGTCAGCACAATGTCATCTGCAAATAGGACTATGTGAAAGACATGAAGGTAGGGATTACCTCTTCAATATCCTCCACGACAGTAGGAAAGCATATATCTCACTGTTTTATACCTCAGTGGAAATTAACAATCAGGTCAATAAACAAAAAAACAAAGTTAGCTCTGTGATTATATCTTTAAAGGAATGTAGTATGATCTTACCATAGGCATCATTAGGAAGACGATAGTTGTGACCACAACAGAATGCCAAGCTGTGACTATACAGTATTTTTAAGGAAGCTGGTAATTATAGGCTTTCAACATCAATATATTTCCTACTTAAGAAAGACATCTCACTACTTGGTTGCATGAATGATCTTCTCATACACTTGACTTAAACTTACAATGTTATTTTTATTTTAAAATAATTTGGGATAGTGTAACTATCCCAAAAGGATATTAAAGAGGAGGAATTAAAGAGGAGGAGTTGGGGAAATAAGGTTCTAGTGGCTGCCACTCACTAGCTCAGTGACCATTCATTTTCACAAGTATTTATTAAACTCCTATACTTCACAGAGATCTGGGGACAAAAAGACACAAAAACTCAAAGCAGCTCCTCTCCTCAAGGAACTCACCTTTTGCTCACCTGTTTATGCTTATTTCCTCCTCATCTAGTTGGCGACTAGGTAGCACAGAGGAAGCAAGAGACTGTTAGTAAATTGAGTGCTGGGCTAGAAGTTAAGTCGAGTTCAAATGACACCTTAGGCATTTGCTAGTGGTGTGATCCTGGGCAAGTCATTTAACCTCTGTTTGCCTCAATTTCCTCAACTAAAATGGGAATAATAATAGCACCCAGCTCTCAGGGTTTTTGGGGGGGGATAAAATGAAATAATACTTGGAAAGTGCTTAGTACAGTGCCTTGGCATGGAGTATGCTCTTAGTAAATACTTGTTTTCTTTGTTCTTTCCCAAAGCACCTTGCAAATCTCAAAGCACTATATAAATGCTATTATTATTGTTATTGTGAATAATAATAATAATAATAACATAAAAATAAGATTGGACTATATGATTTCTAAGGTCCTTTCAAGCCCTAAAATTCTATCATTGTGAATTGAAAAATCTTTAAGAGCTGAACCAGAGATATTAATTGGTTTCACCTTGCTTTTAGCTCTTGATACAGTATAATAGACTCAAGCAGGAGCTGAATAAAATAATACTACCTTAAAAAACAACAGCTCTTTCCCATATATATATATATATATATATATATATATGAATATTTTACCATAACTGTCAAATTTTTGTGCGCTACAGAATGCTCACTGATATTTCTCCCCATGTTTTATTTTGGGCTCTATGAAATCTGCAGCAATTAGCTTCTCACAAGTCTATTTTATGCTCATGAATCTGTTATTTCCTTTCATGTGATCTTTTTTTCTTTTTCCTTTTTTTCTGTTCTACCTCTACAATGTTCTCCATTTCTCAGATTGCTATGCCAGCATTTGACTTAGCTTTTTTTTCCTATTTGCCTTTTTGGTAACTTCAGTCCTTTTTAAAGTTGTTTGGTGAGAAATCGAGTTGCAAAGTAAGTCTGAGTCTGTAGGCTAGTGAGCTGTAAACATGATTTGAATGTCTAAATTGTTTCTTAACCACATAAGGTAGAGACTGTGAGTGGGGAGATAATGTTATCATTGCAATTTCATATTTTAAGCTCTTCTGAAATGTATGCATTCCCACCACTGCTACCTATCAAGCCAGTGGTAGAAATGGAAATGATGGACTACTGACTTGATTGCTGTTAACATATTTATATACTGTTAAGTGATTTGCATACTGATAGAACCAGAAAGGCCTTGAAGTTACATTACTCTCTGTCCTTTACCAACTCCTCATTTCCACCATCAGCTCTACTACATTTCCAACTTTGGCCAATGCTGTTGAATGATGTATGACTTCCATTTCCAGTTTATTTTTAAATGAGTTTCTAGGAAGCAAATAAACATTTGTCTTTTCTCTGAAATGGGGACAGTGGGTATCACACATTTCCCTAATAGGGACATTATTAAGGTGTATAAGTATAGAGAATCTTTGAAGATCTTTAAATGATAGAAGCTTTATTTGCCACCCTTCTTTCTACCTCATCACCAATAAATTCAATTGTATATGGTTCAAAAGAAAGGAAACATCTTGAACACTGAATAGAGAAATATAAATTCATCTCAAATGTCAGTCAGAATTTATTGCCAGGTAGTTCCTCATACAGTGACATCTGACTCCTTGACCTGGCACATCTGTTTATACCTTGCATAGGTTCTCACACTTCTGTTGGACATTTCCAAATGATCCCAAAATGTCCCTGTTACAGACTCGAATATGATTTTTTAAAACAGCAAGCCAGTGAAGCCAGATACCTTGAGAAATACTGTTTATTCCTGTAAAGAATACTGCCACATCTCCTAGATGATCTCAGCACATTGCCTCAAGCTGATGAGCCAACCCTACTAGAAATGAATGCCTACCTGCTCTGTAATCCTCAGAAGGATTTTCAGATATGCTGGTTCTTTCATTTGGGTTTCTATCACTTGTGCATTCTGAAGTGACTTCCTTATTTATACCTCTGCACTCTTGTTTTGTGTTTCCCTTGTATTACTTTGACAACTATGGTCTCTCTGGAAACTTGCAGCAGTGGACTAAAAAGTAATCTTGTGGGTGTGATGTTATCACTATCACAATTATACCTCGTACTTCTATAACGCCTTTCATCTGAGTATCTCCATTTTCTTTGGAAGTAAGTATTCACTCAGCAAATCACCAAAGTCACAGCCCAACAGAGGAGTGTGTAAATATTATTTCTCCTTTCAGCAGATTGGAAAAGAAGCACAGGGAGGTTGGGTGATTTTTCTGACATCAAATAATTCAAAACTGAGCCTAGAACTGGGACAAAAACATCTTTAGTTTTCCACCACTTCAATGAATTATATTTTCAACTCTGTGGATCAATTGGGGAGGCTCAAGAATTATCTTCTAAGCAGCATTCCATCTGCTCCAAACAACTCAAAGAACAACAGATTACACCGTCCTAATTAGGTACGGGTGAGGCTAGAAATTACATTGTAATTTTTCTCGGGGTTTGGCAAAGCTGAGAAGACAGAAACGCAGGTCCATTTATTTATAAACTTAAACCCCATGATTTTTATTATCAGCTTTGTTTTGTTACTATTTAATCCAAGTTGTAAAAATTCAGATAATAACATACTAGCCTACATTCCTAGGGGTACTTAGGTGGAACAGTGGAATGCCAGGGCCTGGAGTTGAGAAGACTCCTCTTCCTGAGTTCAAATCTGACCTCATGGGGCAGCTAGGTGGCGCAGTGGATAGAGCACCGGCCCTGAAGTCAGGAGGACCTGAGTTCAAATCTGGCCTCAGATACTTAACACTTACTAGCTGTGTGACCCTGGGCAAGTCACTTAACCCCAATTGCCTCACTAAAAATAAAAAAATAAAAAATCTGACCTCAGGAACTTACTAGGTATGTGCAAGTCATTTCAGTTTCTTCACCTATAAAACGAGCTGGAGACGGAAATGGCAAACCAATTCCATATCCTTGTCAAGAAAAATCCCACACGGGGTCATGAAGAGTTGGACACAACTGAAACAACTCAACAACAAGTACACTGTAAACTTGCTATAATAGGAAAATGGATAGAGCTGAAAGGTCTCTCATCCAATTCAACCCTCTCATTTTATAAATGAGAAAACAAAGGCTTAATAACGTCAAACGACTTGCCCAAGTTCATTCAGATAATAACATCAGAGGTAGAATTTGAATTCAGGTTCTCTTACTATAGAGGCAAACCTCTTTGTACTGTATATACTTCTTCAGGGCCAATTCCTCTAATTAGGTAAGAGTGGAGATAGTGCTATTATAAGACTGTTTATAGGATCATCCCTGATTTCATTGTTATAGTACAGAGTTTGGTTTTTGACTTTTTATGTCATGGAAACCTTTGGTAATCTGGTGAATCTTAATGACCACTTCCCAGAATGATATTTTAAATGCATAAAACAAAACACATATTATTGCAAAAGGAAAAAAAAATTAGCAAAAATAAATAATTTTTCCCCATCCAAGTTCATGAACCCCCTAAAAGGTATCCATAGATGTGAGGTTAATAACCCTCTACTATAGTAGAACATGTGCCTTACAAACATATTTGATGTACATGCTTCACATTCTTAATGGTATATAGAATACTTTGTATTGATCTGTGCCCAAAGCAAGATGGAATTTGATTGGCTAGGTAGCCAATTCAAGACAGGAAAGTCTTCCAATCTGATCTTTTAAAAGTCCTTCTCCCTATTTTAATAATAGCTTCTATGCTTATCTCTGTTCAATATTCAATAAGGCCTGTCTAGTTAATATAAAGCATTCCTATTACTTAAGTTTTCTGGTAAGATATTGGCAATAAACCTCTTGAAAAATACCTGGCAGCTGGGGAAATGATATACCAGTGCATTACAAGCAAAGAATGTAACCCCATAGGCACATTTGGAATTACTTCTGAGAAGTACGAGCTCTCTCTTCTGTTTGCACTTGGTTGTGATGTTGAGAGACACTCGTGTTCAAAACGTGTCTTGTATTTTTATTCTGGGCCATGATTTATTTTTTTCCCTTCCGGGTTGAACGGGATTCTGAGTGTACTTATCACACAGCAATAAATTAGCTTGAGATCTTGGAGCTCTTTAGACAGAAGGCATAGAAACATTGTGGAGGACTCTGATTAGAACTAAGTCCTTTCAGGGACATTCTTTTTTCCCCTCTGCTAAAGGACTCAAGAATGAATTTCACCATAATGCAGCAGAGAAGAGACCATGCCGAAGTGGGTCTAAGGGTAGTGCTTATAAAAGAAAGAGGCATTGACAGGGATGCCATTCCTAATTTATATTGTCACCCCTCTGTGCAATTACACTAGAACACCTAAGCCACTGCTAAATGAGGTATGGGGGGAGGGGTCATATGTGAGGGAGGGGGTTTACAGCAGATCAGCAGAAAGTAATTGATCACAGGTGTTTGTATAATTGGGCAACATTAGGAAATTTCTCAGCATTCAGTGGCTGTCCAACTTAACCTGCCACCTGTGAAAGGAGGGAGACCTCTTCCTTGAAACAAAAATGTGTGTGAATATTGACCTGTTTATGACCTGCTAAAGGTTTTATTGTCCTGTCCACTGCCTGAAGCCTGTTTATCCAGGTGTGAGGCTTTGTTTTGAGTGTGCTTCTCATTAGGATTGTATTTAAGCTAAAACCACTATAGAGAAAATAAATGAATGAATGCATGAATGAAGGAGGTAATAGATGAATGAATAAATAAGCAAATAACTGAACAAATAAGTGAATGAATGGATAGATAAAATATCCTGCATGTAACCAAGTTCAGTGGCAGCCTACAGAGCAGTTAGTTATCAGTGTGAAAATAGGACTCCCCAAAAAGGAAAGGTAGCAATGACAGGCTTTGTATAGTTGTTCAGGATTTTGTGGTCTCCATAGTAACCGTGGGGTTTTCCCAGGTGTTTTCTGCCTCTGTACTATCAGATTGGATTTGTGAGATTGGATAGAAGATTAGGGGTTTAAGGATCACCCTTTTTTTTAACCTTGATGAAACTCATTCTAATTCAGGCTAAAGTCAGGTATTGTTCTCCCTTTCAGACTTGGAAACAGTTTCATAGAGGTAGCCAAGTAGTTGGGTTGACCCATTTGGTCTTGAAGGGCTGATAAAAATTTGTCTTTAGTCCTGCAAGTCATTACCAGCAGCAGCTGAGGCACAGTGTAGAATGGGTGAGTGTGTGGCCTACAACAATGAGGTGTCACTGGCTGGGAGGAGGGGTGTATCTGCTTTCATACACATACCAGAACCTCCCCCTTCTCCACACCTCCCACCCCTACACCAGTACATAGTCTCTATAAAACCAAAAGGCTGTAGGTCAATGCTCAGCTCAAGTATAACTATGAAAGAGATGACACCTGAGTTGGGCCTTGAAGGAAAGACAGATTAGACAGATTCCAATAAGCAGAAACACAGAAGTATCATTATGGCCTATGTAAATTCATGAAGGCAAGAGAGAGTAAGAAGAGATGGAGAGCAAGCTGATAGTCCAGTTAGGCTAATGTCATATGAAATAAAGTTGGAAAGGTACGTTGTGGAGGACCTTAAATGTTAGTTTATTCCATGGCCTAGGGTCCTCAAAGGCTCTGGGCTAACAAGGACCAAATGCAGTCTTGTAAGTAACCCCCCAAAGAGTACTTTTTTCTCAAGCTCATTGCCTCTACGTTGAATTTACTCTGAAAAAAAAATCTCCAAATATAGTTTGTGTATAGATTTTCTACCTTTATGGGCAAATCTCACATTCCCAAGCAAACATTCAGGATAACAAATACACCCCAAGTATAGGATAGCTGTTATTTCACCCCACAGAAAATATAGAAGACAGGACCCAAAGAAGTGCATAAATAGGCATTGAGTAAAATAATGGAGGGAAACGAATTAAGTACTTGCTATGTTCTAAGAACTGTACAAAATGTAAAGATACAAATTTTAAAATGGAGACAATTGTTGCTCTCAAGGATTTCATATTGTAATTGGGGGACAATATATTAAAAAAAGTTCAGTTGCTATATTGATAGACCTGGAAATCCCAAGGGTAAAGCCAAGAACTTGACATGCAGGAATTCTTGGGCAACTTCAGCAAGTATAGCGCTTGTACTATACTGGTAGAATGCATACAAATAAAGAAGGTAATTTTAAGGGGGGAAAAACAATAACAAGGGGTAGAGTGTCCAGGAAAGGCTTTGTGGAGGAAGTGGCACCTTAGTATTAAAGAAAGAAGGATTCAGGAAGTAGAGATTAAAATGGAATGTATTCCAGGCATAAGGAATATTTTGCACAAATGCGTGGAGGTTATGATATGTCACATTTGAGGAAGAACAAATAGTCTAGAATGACTATAAATAGAGTTTGCAAAGGGGAATAAAGTAAAATGGAATTGGAAATTTGGCTTGGAACCAGATTGTAAAGAGGATAGAGTTTGAATTTTATCCGAGAGTCAATCGGAATCAATGTCAGGGTTTTGAGCAAGGAAATGAGATAGTCCCACCTATGTTTTAGTTTTGATGATCTTGGCAATCACATGGAGAACACATTGGAAAAGGGGGTGATTGGAAGTTGGGAAACTAATTAGGAGGCTAGGATAACAGTGTAGTTGAAAAGTACAGGGATTGGAATTCCAGTAGTGGCCAATTAAATGGAGAGGAGAGCCTGGATTGGAGAGATATTATAAAGGTAGAATTAGACCTGACAAGTAATAGGATATGAATTTTAGGTAAAAGGTCAATAAGGACTTCAAGATTTTGAGCTTGGTCAACTATGATGAAAATGGTGCCATCAAGACAATTAAAGAAGATAAGAGAAGAGGCTGGTTTGAATCCAAATATGATGAGTTTATATTTGGATGTGTTGAATTTAAGGCACTGTTGTAGATGCATAGCACAGAGTTGGAAATGAATAATTGTACATGTTTAAATATACACACATACATACATGCCAACTGCATAGGAAGGAAATAAGCATTTAAGTGCCTACTATGCACTGTGCTAAGCATAGTATATGTACCTGGTATATAGCAGTAATAAAAAATGTTACCTCATTTGATCCTTATAACAACCTTAGGAAGTAGTTGCTATTGCTATTCTAATTTTATAGTTGAGAAAACAGTCAGTTTGGGTGAATTGCCAAGGATCACACAGGTAGTAAGTATCTGAGATTGAATTTTGAAATTAGGTTTCTCTGACTCTGGGCACTGTCCACTGTGCTGCCCAGCTGCCTTTGCATAGACTGAAGCCTTAATTGTTCATGAGATTGCTAAGAGAGGAAATATAGAAAAAGAGAAAGATATAAAGATAGATACATGGTTAAGAGACTACCTAAATTAGGCAACCAAAGGAGGAGGACTAAATATATTGTGATTATAAAGAATGAGACTGATCTCAAGAAGTCACACATTAAGATTATAGAATTTTAGCACTGAAAAGGACCTTAAAGTTTATATCATCCAAAATACTCATTTTATAGATTAAAAAACTGGCTGAGAGCTTTGAAGACTTGCCAAAAATCACACACCTCATCAGTTGCAGCGTATTTACTTTTGTTTATATTTTAAGATTAAAAAATATTGAAAGAAGACAATATAACCAAAAAGTGGTTGAAACCTAGAATGAACTAGGGCTTCTGAAACATACTTGGAATACAATCAAGGCATAAAGCAAAACAAGTACATGAGAGAATCACTCAATGCCTAGCATAGTACCTAGCATATAGTAGGAGCTTCGTAAATGTTTATTGAATTAGAATGATTTAAGATGATATGTTAATAGATGACAGAGTAAAACAAGGTTATTCTTCTCTTGCTTCTTTTTTTTTTCTGCACAAAGAGACAGGAAATTCAAACTGGAAGAGGAACAAATTTAGGTAACAGAGTTGAAGCCCCAGTATAGAAATAGTAAAAGAGGACTTGCCTGGATTAAGTTAGTTCAGATCTCCAGTCTAGATGAATTACACCTTAACCTTGGAATTATATAATTTTTAGAGCTGAAAATACCTTAGAAATGACCCGGTTCAATATCCTCATCTTTCAAATGATGAAGGTAAGTACAAGATGAAGTGATTTAATCTAAGGTCACACAACTATAGGAAAAACCTACAGATGTGACTGAGTTTCAGTCTTTGAGAATAACTCATATAGGACAGCTAGGTGGCACAGTGGATAAAACACCAGCCCTGGATTCAGGAGGACCTGAGTTCAAATCCGGCCCGATACTTGACACTTACTAACTGTGTGACCCTGGGCAAATCACTTAACCCTTATTGCCTACAAAAAATGAAAACTCATATTTTTATATCACCTTATAGCTTGCAAAGGACTCCCCCCACCCCCTCCCCGCACGCTGTATCCCGTAAGGCTAGTGTCCTGACTCACTTTGATCCAGCATGGAAGAAGGAAAGCTGAGTGTTTCAGAAGAAGTATTTGGCCATAGGGGCATCTAGGTGGCACAGTGGATAAAGTACCAGCCCTGAATTCAGGAGGACCTGAGTTCAAATCTGGCCTCAGACACTTGACACTTATTAGCTGTGTGACCCTGGGCAAGTCACTTAACCTTCATTGCCCTGCAAAAAAAATAAGTATTTTGCCTTGAGTCTTCTAGTGAAAAGTGATGCCCTGATCACTAACCACTTAAACGAGTGTCATAATCTCTGATAGTGAAATTGATGGAGATATGTCTGTGAAACAAAACCATATGACATAGTGGTTTCTAGTCACGGCACCATCTTGTTCCTGCCTTTCTCTGAATATGCTACAGGTTGTTAATATCTTTTCTAAATGTTCTCATAACATAGAACAATGCTTTGCACTTAATAAGTTTTTCATCAATTAATTAAATAATCAATTTATTTGTTTATTTATAAATGAGCTCTTCAAGATAGGGTTTAACTAGAGCAGAGTATAGTGGTATTAGTATCTTTCTCCTTGTGAACACTATGTATCAACTGTAACTGCCCAAGATAAAATCGAATTTGGGGGCTGCCATGTCACACTGTTGACTCATAACAACCTTGCAATTTTTTAGTTCTTTTCACAAAACCTACTCCAATCTCTACTTGTACAGTTGATTTTTGGAACTCAGTTGTAGGACTTTATATGTATATCTATTCAATTTTATCACATATTTAGTATATAATTTTAATTCATCTAGTTATTTTTGAGTTCTAATTTTGTCATCTGATATGTTAGCTGTCCCAACTAGCATCTACAGATTTGGTAGCTCTGCAATTTATGTCAGTATTCAAGTTATTTATCCCCATGTTGAACAAGATGGGGATAATTCCCTATTAGTGATGCTCTAAGTTGGTGTGATCTGCTCCCCCATCTAAGTTCTGACAGTAATCCTGTCACAAAAGAAGAGATTCTTTAGGTATGCATGACTTGCTGAACCATCCTATAGTACCAATGACTTGATAAAGCCATTCTCTTGGTTTTGAAGCCTGTACTCTTAGTGGTCACTGATTGTTTCTAAGTCCTCACAGATGATCTGTCAGTACATTCTAAAACTTTGCCAGGAATTAGAGTCAAGCTCACTGACCATTGGTAGGAATAACCTATCCTTTTTACATTTTTAAAACCGGACCACATTTGCCTTTTTAATTATATAGCCAGTCTCCTGTTTCTCCATAATATTTAAGGGTAACCTAGGTGGGTACAATGGATAGAGTACTAGTCCAGGAATCAGGAAGACATGAGATCAAAACATGACCTCAAACACTTACTAGATATATAATCCAGAACAAATTATTTAACATTGTTTGTCTCAGTTTCCTCATCTATAAAATGTAGATAATAATAGCGACTATCTCCCAGGGGGGTTATGAGGATAAAAATGAGGTAATATTTGTGAAGCATTCTGTAAACCTTAAAGTGCTGTACAAATGCTAGCTATTTTATTATTAACAATAATAAATATCTTTTAATAATCTTTGAGGACCTTGGAATATATTGTGACCTAAATTCATTGAGGTACTCTTTTACTATATCTTCATGAATCCTAGGTTTTTTCCCTATCTAGAAACCAATTAAGAGTAGGGTCTGAAGGTTGAGGCAGCAGCCTGTCCATTAGCAAGTTATAGGTTATAAACCAATTAGCAGTCAGGGCCTGAAGGGCTGAGGCAGTGGTCCATAAAATAGTTATAGGTCATAACCTTGGAAGGTGAGCTTATTGAGATTCAGAGCAGAATGACCAATGTATATTTGTTTCCTTACTCCAAGGTTCAATTGTCTTTTGAGTTAGGGAGCACATATATGTGGTCTTCTATTGCTCATGCAACATAATTCAACTTATTTGTGCAGCCAGACAATAATAGTAGTGTAGGTAATGTTAACTTCATTTTTTTAAACAAGGAAACTGAGACTCAGAGAAATTAATTGGCTAACTTACTATTAAATGGCTAGATAACATTGAGAGGTCCTGGTAATAAGCAAATACCATTCCAATTTTCAAAGGGGGGTAAAAAGTCAGACTTTGGAAACAAAACATTAATGATCTTGACATTAATTTATGCCAAAACTTTTGCATAAATTATTATGCAAATGGATAGTGAGCATCTAGAAAATGATAAACATTAGGAGCCATTATCATTTCACTAAG
The DNA here is from genome assembly GCF_019393635.1 of Dromiciops gliroides. NCBI lineage: Eukaryota > Metazoa > Chordata > Mammalia > Microbiotheria > Microbiotheriidae > Dromiciops > Dromiciops gliroides. Next base: position 76,668,972 of record NC_057865.1, on the reverse strand, counting down.
AGCTCAACATTCCAAACTAACTTCATTTCCTTTTTTGATACCGTTACCAAAATGGCGGATCAAAGCAATGCCATAGGCAAAGTGTATCTTGATGCAAACAATGTATTTGCCAAAGTCTCTCATGATGATGTAGATAAGATGGAGAAGTTTGAGTTGGATAGATACTTAAGTATTTTCATAGATATTTAGCAGAACAAATAGAAAGTGTTGATTAATATTAGCCTGGAGGGAGGTCTCCAGTTATATGATACTATACCATGACGTGCTCTAGGTCACCCAGGACTAAATGGCAGAGATATGATTTGAGTCTAGGTCCTCTGAGTAAAAAATTCCATTTTTATTCCTGCCCATACCATGTAAAAACAAACAAACAGAACTCAAACAAAGAAATTAAAACAACTGCAACAACAACAAAACTCCCCTCCAAAATCTGAAGTCCTATTCTGTCCAGCATGTTTTAAACAGCTTGAATAACGACATGGAGTAAACAGTCATTAAATGTGTAGATAGCACAAGGATGGGAAAGGATCACTAATGTGTTATATGTGAGATTGAACATCCAATAATTTCTTGATGGCTTAAGATGATAAGGTGAATTGAACATGACTACATTTAAAAGAGATGAAAGTAAAGTGTTTTGGGTAACGGTGGGGTGGGAGAAGGCGCAAAATTGGTTGGGTAATAATATAAAAAGGAACTAAAACTTTAAGTAGATGAGAAGCTCAATATGACTTGATAATACAATATGACTGATAAAAAGGCTAATGGTACCTTAAGATGAATTTGGAAAAAAATACAGCATTCAGGCAAATAGAGATAATATTCCTCTTGTACTTTGTACTAGTCAGATCAAATGGATGAATGAAAAGACACTGATAAGGGCTTACTATGTGCAAAGCACATAGTAGCTGAGGATTCAATTGATAAGAAGACAAGTAGTCCCTGTCCTCAACAAGCTTACAATTTAAAGGAGACAACACAGAAAAAGAGAGAGAAAACGGGCGGAATACCAGTCCCCAGCACTGAGCCATCTCATTCTATGGATTTGAATGAAACCAGCCAGGGTGCAGATGCAAAGTAGAGTGAACATAATAACAGTGATAACACATTTATATCATACTTTAAATAATATGCATTCACATTCATAGCTTACTCTTTAAAGCATTTTCTTCATTACAGCCCTGTGAGATAGATAATGAAAATATTACTGCCCCTCCAATGAGATTGAAGCATGTAAGTCTTGGAGAGGATGTGAATTTTCCAAGAGCATATACCTAGTAAACATTAGATTTTCTGACTCCCAATTCTACATTATCCACTATAAAACTCTGTAGTGAATTGTTGTCTTAGGAAGATCATTCCCTCAGAGGTGAATGGCTGGTGGTCAGTACCAACAGAAGAAATTGTCATACCAATGAAATTATGGATATTTTGAAGTAATAAAGCAAGCTTTTAAAAAGCTTACTCACAATAATCACTTCTCACTGGTAAATTATTCCCATCTCCATTTTTATCTTCTCTCTCCAGGATTGTGTAATGGACCACAATTCAGTCGAGTTATGAGCTCTCTGCCTTTTTAAAAAATCATCAGCCAATTAGAACTTTTCAACAAAGACTTGTCTGTCCTTAGTTGGGATAGCAATGTGGTCCTTGCAAATTCCCAGATTTTGGGAGGGTATTTTTTGTTTTGTTTCAATATGTTTGAGTTTTGTTTCTTTGCTTGTTTTTGCATGGTATAGCAGGAAGAAGAAATTGTTATTCAGAGGACATAGAATTAAAATTTTATCTCTGCCATTTAGTCCTGGGTGACCTTGAGCAAGTGACCTCACCTTTCCAGACTGTTTTTTCACCTGTAAAATGAAGGTTTTGGATTAGATGGTTTGTAAATTATTTTCCAGAATTTATAATCTGAGAGAAGACTACATATTGGGTACATAGAGAATATTCCCCTAAAGCATGCAAGGGAAGACAAGGATTATAAACTTGATCACAGAAACTTTTTTTCTGAAGAATTTGAGCATATTTTAGTCATCAATTCATCCCTCTTTCACAACCTAGGAGATAAACAATCAAAGAATGTAATCCTTAATGTGAGCAAAGAGTTAGTTCTACTACCAAGAAGTGGACCACACACTCTAACCTGATTGCAGCTGGGGATAAGTACCAGGTGGCCTGAGTCAGACTCTAATTGCATTATCATTGTCGTCAGCAGGAGCACTTATGAATCCTGGAACGCGTGAGTTCAGTTCTAGACACATAGAGTGTTTTACAGTATCACGCTTTCCACAGGGGTCTGGAGAAATGCTTTTCTTCTTCTTCCACTAAAAAAAAAAAAATCCCAATTTAACATGACTTCAGTGAGTTCTGCTTATAGCCCCTCTTGTTAAAATTATATCAACATTAGAGAGACATAGCCCATCACTAATTACTAAATAATGCCTGGCTAGTTGTTTGTTCTAGCTTGGCTTTGCACAGTGATTATAACTCTGCTAGGCTTTGTTTTATAATAACAGTATTCCTAACAATTAGGCCTAGTGGCTGGCAGTGGGTTCTTTCCCCCAAATAAAAAACAAATTTTATCAGACACTGTGTGTGTGTGTGTGTGTGTGTGTGTGTGTGTGTGTTCCATCACAAAATGAATGAGAAAGTAAGCTGTCAATGAAATCCCCACATATGGCTGTAACTCATGTGGAATTTCCAGGTGTAGGAAGTGGTAAAAAAGAGGTGAAAATTACGGTTAATTTGTATCCTTAATGTAGTCTTTGAAAATTCTGAATGGGCAATCAGATCAGGAAAGTGGTTTCTTTTCTTTTTTTGGTGTAGCTACATTTCATCAGGGAAATGGCTTTATCATGTTACCCCTATGGGGGTAAATAAAACTCTCAAAATCAGCATCCTCTGCTCTTCAGTGGTAGAGTCAAATTTTCTTTGGTTCCCAAATGAGCTCCCCACCCCCACCCCCATTCTAGAGCTGATTTGACTGTATTTTGAGCATATAGGGACAAAATTTAGGGAAATTGAATATAGAACTGGGAGAATTCATTTCAATTCAACAACCACCTGTGAAGTACTTACTATGTGTCAGGTGCTATGCTAAGTACTAGGGGAAACAGAATGAAGAAAACAGTCTGTCTTCAAGGACAATTTAAAAGAACTTTAGTGCTTTTAAAAGTCTTAGCTACTCATTTAATAGATCAGCAAACTGAGAGAGGTCGAGCAACTTGCCAAAGGCCACCAAGCTAGGGATTGAAATGCAAGGTTCTCTCTGATGACACATCTGATGTTCTTTCTGCTAGACTCTATTGAAAGAAAATGGTAAGGACAACTGTAAAATGTTTGGTTTTTTCATCCCACAACTACTCTTGATTGCTCTAATATGACTAACACTGTACATTTGAGTTCATGGCTGCTCAGTGTCTACTGAAATCCATTGAACTAAATCTTTGCTGCTTGGTAATATATTCAGCCCTTTTTCCTAGTTTCTATTTTGAGAAATTATTGGAAGGTTCCCAAAAAAGGCTCATATCCCATGTGCAAAGATGACTTCCTTCCACCAATGCCTTTTAGTTTAATTGAAATGTTGATTATGTGGGATATAGATTTACTAAGGTTAAACTATAAACCCTCCTGTTAACAAATGGTAAACTCTGAGTGGAAAGTTACATCTACCATCAGTCACAATCACTACATTAATCAATCTACAAGTATTTATTAGATGCTTGTTATTTTCCAGGTGTTGTACTAAGTGCAGGGGATACAGCCAAAAGGGATGTGGAACGTACCCTCAAAGAGCTTCCATTCTAAGGAGGAAACAGCTCTTAGAGTACAGGTTCTTAACCAAGAGGTTCATGAATAGATTTCAGAAGTTCTATGAACTTGGATGTGAAAAAAATGACATCCTTATTTTCAATATCTTCTAACTAAAATGAAGCATTTCCTTTAATCACTTTAAAACATTATTCCGAGAATGTGGTCCTTAAATCAGAGTAGCACATCATGCAAAAAAGTGTTAAGAAACCTCCAAATTCGAGGGTTTTGCTTAACTAGTGGGTTCTTTTTAAATTTTCAAAAGGAAGGTATTATAGGGTTTATTGCTTATTTATTGGGAAGTGACTGATGTAGCAACAAAAATATACTATTGAGTAAATCCAGAAAACATTCACCTTCTAAAGCTCAGAGAAGTATTAGAAAAAATGTCAGTGCTTCATTTGCCACTTGATTACCTTTGTAGCACTATCTACACACCAAAAGTGGTTTGTTTCAAGATGAATACCTTAAAAGCCTTTGCTTTAGGAATGAATCACTCTAGATAACTTTTTCACATAGTTGAGAACTTATCCCTTTAAATACTCAAACTCTTAAGATTTTCACCATCTGGAATAGAAATCTTTATTGTTATCAACAATAACAACAGCAACTTATGCTTCATACTACTTGAAGCACTACAAAGTCCTATGCATACATTATTCTATTAAAAAATCTTCCTAGAGCATGTGATATACTTCCTTATCTCCTTAGAGTATATTAAACAGAATTTAACCTTTTCTTGGTGACCCAAGGCCACAACAATTAATATCATTATGAATATGTAATCTGGTGTTGCCCAGAGGGCCCACTGAGTTGTGTTGGGCTGATTGCTCCTCTGCTAAATGGTACTGAACTGCTGGGCTTTTTGAATTTGTATGTATTCTTTCTATAGCTTTTCTATATCCTCCCTTCCTTTCTGGCTATCAATTGTCATTTCTCCCTGGCAGTGAGTCTGTCTATAGAATATTCTCTCTCACTCTCACTCTCTCATTCAATTCAAACTCTTCTCATTCCACACTGCCATTAGAGCTGTACATTATCATTGAATTGTAAGAATTTGGTATAATGATCATAAAATGTTCTTTACCATTAACATTAATTTCCAAGGGCTTTGCATTGAGATTTTATCTGTCACACAGAAATCAGTTTGCTTGAATGTAGTTCATAGTATCATACTGTAACGATTGGAATAACGCCACCTGCTGGATACTTACTGTAGAAGAGTTCTGCCCATGAAGGGAAGGTCTTTGAGGGCAAGACAAGGAGTCAGGAAGTGACGCGGGCTAGTGGGAGGAGGAAGGAAGAGACTGGTGCTCAGTCTCGCTCTCTTTCCTCTGGACTCTGGTGGAGAAGGGAGCTAGAAATGTGCTCTCCCTTTAATAGATAGGAATCTAGGCCTTTCTCTCTCTCTTTACCAAATTCTTATTCTCCTTAATAAATGCTTAAAAGTCTAACTCTTGCTAAAGCTTATAATTTATTGGCGACCACTCATTAGATATTTTAGACAGTTTAGCTAGAATTTTAGCCCTTAACAGATGGCTGACCACGAAGAGGAAAGCTGAACCTCAATTCTGATCTTTCGGTTGGGTAAGAAATTTCCCCTATCCTAACCCTTTAAATCTGAAGTACTACTGAATTGCCAGGTGTTTTCCCTTTAATTTTTTTTCGAATGGACCTTTTAAACTCCCTAATTACCCTATTTTTGATTTTAGTCTGTTTAACCAGACAAATGGGAGATAAGATCATGTTAATGCTTTGTTTTTCTGGATTTTCTATTTTTCTTTTTATTTTTGTTAAAAGAGCCAGCAACTTACTCACACAAGGAAATATCTCTCCCTCTCCCAACCATGCTTTTTCAGAGAAACCTGAAGAGATTCCCGCAGCTTTTCCCAGTTCTAACAGTAATTGTTGCTTTAATTTTGCATGCCTGGAGGCAATGACCCACCCTCTAGAAGCTTTTAATCCCCTAGCACCTGGAGGCAAAGTGGGGGAAGAGGAATCCAGGCCTGAGTTCAAAATCAAGTCTGATTCAAATTGTGCTGGTCCCTCCCCTCCTCTCCAGACCCCACCCTCTACTCCTCCCATGGCCAAGCCCATAGCTTTCCCTGCCTGGGAAGTCCAGAGATCTAATGCTCATGCGCAACTTTCTCTAACTACATTTGCAGTTTCAGGCTCAGCCCTTCCCCAGCCTGGCTGTGCTTCTGAGACAACTTTAGAAAACCCTTTAAATTCCACATATGCCTGTTTTGTTCATAATTATGCTAACCTGCTTTTGTCTTTAATTAGTAATCTTATAAAGCATTTGTATGGTGAAAAGACTGACAGACAGTATAGAGGGGTTAAAGAAGAAAAACTTAAGCTGAATAAGAATGACAACCATCAACATAGTTCAAGACTCTGCTTCTTTTGCCATGGAAGGGTATATATATTAGAGAAATGTAGAAGTAAGCAGCAAGGTATTGATATGAGTGTTGGGGATTTTAGATATCGGAATCAAAAGTGTTCTGAATTTACTCAGAGTAGTAATAGTATCAGTTCAGAGGTTACATAGGATTTCTATGCTATCACATATACATTTTGAAATTAATGGTATGGGTTTATTTTCATAGAGATTTTCATGCTTTTGAGATTGTGTTTTATATTTAGTTTTTAAAACAAGGAGAATATTTGTAAAAGCTTTTTATAGTCATGCGATCAAGTTTATATTTTGTAATACTCATTAATATTAAGTTCATGCTCATTTAGATTTCCTTAGTTTGAATTTCATTGTCTTTTATTGTTCCATGTGTATTTTTTTCTATTTATTCATCTCTAATTTTGAAACATTGCAAGATGGTTTTGATTTCATAATACAATGTTAATTCTAGGAGTATTGTGCTCCCATATTCTGAGTTGTTTGTTTTTGCTATTTTTTTTTCTCTCAACTGATTATTTGATCAAACTCTTTAAAGCATTTCCCTGGCAAGTGTAAATTGATTCTAGAAGTATTATTTTTGATAAGCATATTCAAAAAAAAAAAGAGGGGAACATTTGTAAAAGTTTTCTTTTTTCAGAAAAAAGTTTTCTTTGATATTCTGTTGTGCTTTAACTTGTATTTAAATATGTTCTGATTTTTCACAAAAGTAATTGTATACTAAGTGCAAAAAAGGGGTATTATTTGAAATTGTTGCATAATTATATATTGTGTTCTGAGTCAAGATGTATTCACATTTTTTGCAATCATTTATTATCCTCAATTTTTAAATCCATATGAGACTTGGATTATGGGAACTTATCATTTAAGACATTAATTGCCTTTATTCTGAGTTATCAGATGCCAGTTGGCCAAGATGCCATCCAATCACAAGAGGAATACATACAAGAGAACTGTCACATGAGGGGAGACATGCATGAAGTCAAGGTATGGCCGAGAGAACGGCTTTTGACAAATGTTGAGGTTGGATTCTCTTGGTTTAATATTTTATTTTATTTTTCCCCACAATATTGTACAGATGGCTGGAAGTATTCATCCCACCCATCTCACTTCTACACCTGACTTCTATGCTCCCTCCTATATGCCTGATGCCATGGACATCTCAATCCCATGCATCTGATTAAGTCTGACTCAGTTTCTTCCACTATGTTCGGTGGCATGGACATATATTCCATCCACCTATTTTAAGCCTGGCATACTGTATGGGCAGTACATATTGCTCAAGTGTGGGAATGCTCATATCCCATCATTTCTCTGTTCTTTTATGGTAACCCCCATAATTATCTCAGGTGTCATGATAAATACAGTGTTGAATTTGGCCTTGACACCTGTTACCAATTATATTAGATTTTTTAATTTCTCATAATGGCATGAGGATAATTAGGCAGATGATGCAAACAGTGATGAAACAAAGATAAAAATTATTTTTAAAAATTAATATCGCAGCAATTGTCTTCTCAATTACTCTCCATAAGGGGGGACTATAATAATAATATAATTTTAAAGAATGGTTCAATTTTTGTTTTATTGTATGTTTCACATGTTAACAACTAAGATTCTGTATTCCCTTAGACATGTTTTTGAGAACTTTCATTGTTTGATTTGATTATTGACAAAGCTATTTTAAAGTTGTGTTAAGCTCAATTTTGTAGGAAATTTCCTGGCTGATTACCAGTATCCACACATCAACCCCTGAAAAGATTTCCATTCCACGACTACACCTAGAGGACATCTGAGAAAAGACTTTCAGAGACTTTAAATGAACAGTTTTGATTTGTTTTTGTTGTTTTTTTTCTCTTTCTGTTATAATATACACCATCTGTAACATGTATTCTCTGCAGAGGCCCTCCCTTTGCAAGACCAATGTCAAAGCGTCGGTTCATGAGGACAAAAAAAAAAATCACCCCTCTGGACAAAACTTTCCTCTCTTCCTTTTCTATATTGTTGTTCACATATTATTAGTTAGCAATAGTTATTATATTCTTTTTACTGTTCCGTCAAGGAAACATTTTGTTTCTTGAGGAACAACAGGGGGGACTGTAACGATTGGAATAACGCCACCTGCTGGATACTTACTGTAGAAGAGTTCTGCCCATGAAGGGAAGGTCTTTGAGGGCAAGACGAGGAGTCAGGAAGTGACGCGGGCTAGTGGGAGGAGGAAGGAAGAGACTGGTGCTCAGTCTCGCTCTCTTTCCTCTGGACTCTGGTGGAGAAGGGAGCTAGAAATGTGCTCTCCCTTTAATAGATAGGAATCTAGGCCTTTCTCTCTCTCTTTACCAAATTCTTATTCTCCTTAATAAATGCTTAAAAGTCTAACTCTTGCTAAAGCTTATAATTTATTGGCGACCACTCATTAGATATTTTAGACAGTTTAGCTAGAATTTTAGCCCTTAACAATACGAAGACAGTTTAGAGATTATCTAGTTCAATTCCCCCATTTTATTTTATCTTATTTTATGTTTTTTTTAGCAGGCACAGTTCAGTTTATTCATTGTTTATAAAAAACATCTTATGTGGTTGCCACAGCAGCTGCCTGGGTCCTCTGGATAGACAACTGAGCGTGAGTCTTCACAAGAGGGTCAGTGAATTCCTGATAGGGAGACTTAGTAAACACAGTGTCCTTCCACAGGTCTGGAGTTAGGTAGCTGTATGTTTTGGAGATGGCATCAAAGGTAGCTTTAGCAAAGTTGCCCAGAGTGTCAGTACAACCCCCTGCAGAAGTGTAGCAGTCATCAATTCCAGCCAACATCAGGAGCTTCTTAAGCACAGGAGCTGAGACAATGCCAGTAGCTCCAGGGGGGGCGGATCATGCACACCCAAACTGACCCACAGCACCCAGTGACCTTGCAGGGCACTGTGTGAGGCTTGCCAATCTTGTTCCCCCAGTAGCCACATCTCACAGAAACAATGGACAGCTTGACCAGAATGATAGCACCTCAAATAGCTGTGACTACTTCCTTGGAGCACTTGACATCCAAGCCAATGTGGCTGTTTTAGTCACCAATGGCCACAAAAGCCTTGAACCTGGTAGGTTGTCCAGCTCTAATTTGTTTCTGAACAGGCATGATCTTCAGAACTTCATCCTTCAATGAAGACCCCTAGAAAAAAATCTATGATCTCAGATTCCTTAATAGGAAGGGAGAAAAAATAGATCTCCTCCAAAGACTTGATCTTCATGTCCTTGACTGGCTGGCCCAGCTTGGTGACAGGAACCCACTGCTTATCTTCAGCCTTTCCTCCTAGGCCTCTGAATCAGGGTCCCCCAGAGCTTCCAACTCCTCCTGCAGCACCAGCATCACTTGCCATTTGGTGTTCCTTAGAAGTAGAAACCCCCCATTTTATTTTATTAAAAATTAATATTTCTGATAGCATTTATTTTGACATCACAGTTATTTCTAGATATATTTTCCCCAGTACTCACCCCTGCCTCAATGATCCTTCTCGCTATTAAGAAAAAACAAACAACAAATCAGTTTAAGCAAAACCAATCAACACAACGGGTCTGATACTGTATGAAACATTCTATAGCCTACTTCTCTACTGAAAGGAGGGGAAGTGTTGTTCATTTCTTCTCCAGGGTTGAGACAACTTACTCAAACTTTTGCTCTTTCTAGCATTCTTTTTTTTTACCCAACTTTTATTTATGTAGATAATAAAGAATTTTATTTAAAGTTTTGAGTTCTAAATTCTATCCCTTCTTCCCTCTCTCACCTCCCCTCTACCTGAGGGGGTAAGCAATCAAATAAGGGTTATACATGTGCAATTATGTAAGACATTATTATATTAGTAATTTTGTATAAGGAAACTCAAAAAAAATGAAAGAAGTGAAAAATAGCATGCTTCAGTCTGTGTTCAACCAATATCAATTCTTTCTTTGGAGGTGGATATTATGCTTCATCATAAATCCTTTGGGATTGCCTTGGATTATTATGCCTCTGAGAATAGTTGTCATTCACAGTTCATTGAACAATATTGCTGTCACTGTGTACGACGTTCTCCTGGTTCTGCTCACTTTACTATACATCAGTTCATAAAAGTCTTTTTAAGACTTTCTGAAAACATCTTGCTTGCCATTTTTTATAGCACAATAATATTCCATCACCATCATATTCCACAGCTTGTTGAGCCATTCTCCAATTGATGGCCATCCCTTTGATTTCCAATTCTTAGCCACCACAAAAAGAGCTGCTATAAACCTTTTTTGTCCAAATAGATATTTTTCTCTTTTGGGGAATGTCTTTGGGATATAAACGTAGCAGTGGTATTGCTGGATCAAAGGGAATGCACAGTTTTATAGCCCTTTGGCATAGTTCCAAATTAGCAATCTTTTTCTACCCCTCTCATTTTATAGGTAAAGAAACTACTTACATGACATTGGAGCTCAGTGTATAGTGATGCCAGGTCATATCGACTTACTGATATCTTGTTTTTAAATTTTATTACTTTACAATTGATTCATTGGCATTGTGCAAACTCAGTGGAATATGAAAATGAGAAAATTGTTATCTCCTGGCTAAAGCAGTGGCATAGAATTCAGATGACAGTGGGACAAACTAAGAGGTAGGGTTAGGTTAACCATTTGGGTTAAATTTCTAGGTTGGTATATGGAACTCTCAGATGAGGCAAATCCTTCTACCACTGCAGGTCATTACCTTCTCTGAAATTTATAGTCATCTAACATTACCCAAAGCTCTGAGAAATTAATCATCCTGGACCATTCACCTTGTGCACTTCTGGCCTAGGTCCTCTCATCTGCCTTTTTGAAGGGGTTTACACGATATTCTAGAGTACTTTCAATTGGCCTTTTTACTTTCCCAGAGAATACATACAAAATAGGCATGAATAAATGTCAAATATTTTTAGTTCTTTTTAAAAGTAATTAACTATGAGGCTACATCCTTGTTCATTTATAGTTCAGATAATTTTTGACTATGAATACTCACTTTAACAGCAGAGGCTACAAGTCATCTTGTTCTATTTATCCCATGTGATTCTGGCTTAAATCCTCCCATGTGTCTTTTCTGAAGGAGTTACCCAGTATTCTAGAGTCCTTTCCTATCAGTCTTTTGACATTAAGGAGCCACCAGTACAATATTCATGCCTTCCAACTATTATCCCCAATTTTTGCTACATGCTTGGCACATTTCCTTTTCCAGTCCTAAAGCACCTTGATTTTATTTTTTATTCTACTTCTCATGAACAAGTCAACATGGTAATTAATATGTTGTACCCTTGTTATATCCCTCCATTGGCTTTTGGTCACTATTGATTGTTATTCTTTGAGGATAGTAGTTTTACCTGATTTTCAGACATGTAGCATCATGAAAAAATCACAAATCAACAATATAATACAGGGGGAAGAGGGGAGTCAATATAATTTTTGGAAGGGTAATAATGGATATATAGCTAGCCTTGAAGTCACTCCTACCTCTGATTAGATGTGTGACCTTGTGCAAATCCTTTAACCTCTCTTAAGCCCAGCCAATTCTCAAATACAGCAAGTTACTACATTTTGGTAATTATAACCAAAATGTAGGGAACTTTTGGTATGGAAATAGTTCCTTGATGCAAAATAGTAACTTGCTGTATCTAATCAGAGGTAGGACTGACTTCAGGGCTAGCTATATATCCATTATGGCACACTGTTCCTCACTGTAATCAGAGGAAGCATCAATAGAAATTTCTTTCAGGGTAAGTTTTACAGTAGAATAATGGAAGTGATAATCCCATTGTACTTAATTTTGGTCAGACCACATTTTAATTACTGTTTTTAATTATGGACAGCACATTTTAGGAAAGATATTGACAAACAATAATGATGATAGCTATAGTACCTTAAGGTTTGCAAAATGCTTTACAAATATCTCATTTTTTTCCTCACAACAACCCTGGGAGGTAGGTACTTATATTAATTAAAGCATTTTCAGAAGAAAGTGACCAATGGTATTTCTATATGAAGACTATAAAAGAAGTAGGAATGCTTGGCCTAGAAATGGTAAGGGTTAGAAGATAGGCACATGATAACTTTCCACAGTTACCTAAAGAGATATCATGATGATGAAATATTAGATTTATTCTATTTGGCCCCAGAGAGAAGATTTAAGCTTAGTGAATAGAAGTTACAGGGAGGCTAATTTGGTTGAGGTTAAGTTACATACTAGAAATTCAACTTGTCCAAAAATGACACAATATGGTGTGGTATGTAATGAGTTAACCATTGATAATGGTGTTCAAGATGATGCAGGACATATACTTTACAAGATATTGAAGAGAATTGTTTTGCTTGAGGTTGGGATGAATGGGGCTAAAAGACCTCTAGGATCTCTTCTCATTCTTAGGTGGCAGGATTTTGGTTCTATGACCTCTGTTCAAAAATCTGCTACTTGCTTGACAATCTATATTCTTCAACTAACCTCCTGAAGCCACATTTCTCCTCTGAACCTTGCCCAATGGTAGCATCACCCTGCTCCCATGCGTTTACAGAGCTGTTTGTAGGGAAAAGAAAATGTAAATATGAATGGAGTTGTGTGGATTTCATTTTGTATGCTAGTGACCACAGTGGTAAACAAATGTAGTAGCTAGTATACTGAGGTTTGCTAATAACTCTTTAGTTCTTCCCTTTTTATGTTTTTGCTGTGACGCATATTGTCATCATTCCTATGGCAACATAGTGTAGTGACATCAGAAATACAGGATTATGGCTCACTGCATCATAAATTCAAAGGAATAATTGGATGGTGTTTGGGAAAAAATAACAATCACTAAAAGATAGACTTATCACTCATGTCATATTTATGTACTGGATGTATCATGTCGTTTTTCCTCTTTTCTCTTTCCTGCCTAAACATTGTAGACTTTAACAAATACAAAACACATACCTCTCAAAAACCAGAATTTCTCTTTACCTTGCTGGATCGTTTAGAGAAAAAAAATAAGATCATTTCCCGTTCTTTGCCTTTTTGAGAGGGCAACATTGTGTAATAAAAGAATGAGCGGGGGCAGCCAGGTGGTGCAGTGGATAAAGCACCAGCCCTGGATTCAGGAGGACCTGAGTTCAAATCCAGCCTCAGATACTTGACACTTACTAGCTGTGTGACCTTAGGCAAGTCACTTAACCCTCATTGCCCTGCAAAAACAAAACAAAACAAAACAAAAAAGAATGAGCTCTGGATTTGTAATCTAAAGACCTAGGTTTAAAACCTGTTTTTTCTACTTAACCTGGCAATATTGCACCTGGACGCCAATTTAGTTATTTGTAAAATGAGGGGGTTGGATTAAATAACATCTGAGTTTCCTTCTAGCTTTAGTGAACTTTTAAGCTTTACCAGCCATAAAACTTCAGTAAGCTTTTTGGGGTATGCTGAATGTAATTTTCCTTTTTAATCAGCTAAAATGAATAAAACAAAGAAATAATTACTATGTATATAACTTCAAAGGTCCACACCCCCAACCTAGGAAAAGGGTCTGGTGGTAAGGTATATGTATGTGTGTGTGGTATTTTGTTATCATTTTAAATTGTTAGGACTAATTAAATTGTTAGGACCCACACTAAAATTCTTTGCTAGATTTCTTAGAGAAAACTAGCTGCAGACATAAAACTTTAGAAATCTACATTGTGATTCCAAGAAGAAACATAGTGTGAGTAAAAGACTAATTGAAAACTGCCAAAAATTCCAATGTGACCTCTATTCCTAATGTTTCCATGGAAAGAACTAGACTAGCCTGTGGAATTTAAGAAGTCTGAAATGTACATGAGCAGTTTTAACTCATCTTAAGTCATCCATGGAGTGACTATTTTTACATGTGGTACAGATATCAAGAGAGAAGGATTATTTTTCTGCTTTTAAAATAGATTTCATGGGGAAAAAACTGATATTGATTCAAGGTAGCCTTTAACCTCAAAAAAGAGATGACTGATGAGCTTATAGTACCTTCAGTTGCTATACTGTCTTACGGTTTTAGATTGTGGAGAAAGAAAACTGGATGTTAGCCTCCATATTTGCTGCAGTAGTTTTTTCTTTAATCATTGCCATTTAAGTGAGATTACATATTTGTTTTATAGAAGGAATGTTTTCATCAGTGATTAATTAAATTTGATTTAACAGTCTCATTGGCCCAGGACTTATGCCCATTGAGCAATATACTAAAAAATATGATGGCATAACTATACTTATAGTGAGCTGAAAATAAAACTGGACTTGAATGATTAAAAAAAATATTAAGAGTGCTCACTTTGTGTCAGTCACTAGGCTAAGAGCTAGGGATACAACTAAAAAAAAATGAGACAGCAAATGTCCTCAGAGAGCTTATATTCTAATAGGAGACAGCACCTATATGGGAGTCATGGCCATGAAAGGATGTTTTAGCCTGGGAAGTTACAGGGTAAATGGAGCCATAGGTCAATTGGTTGATCATTTCTAAGAATGGTAGGGTTGGTTTTATTACTATTCCCACAGCAAAGGAGTGTGGTAGAAGAGGGATTGGCAAGAGCACATAATAACATGGGATAAGGATGGCTGGAGAGCAAAGTCTTAGCTAGGGATAAATAACTCTTACCAATTAAGAGCAAAGGGCAAGAGTTGGAGTGCCAGGTTAAAGGCAGAGCCTGGAGCAAGGAGGCATGTTATGAAGATGGCCAGAAAGCATCCTATGAGAGTGGCTGGCAAATAGCAGGCACTGAATAAATGTATATTGGTTAATTGATACCTGACTTAAAATCTCACCTTTGTCATTTTTATATGATGTTGGGTGAATTATTTTGGTGGGGTTTTTTTGCCTTGGTTTCCTCATTTATAAAATGAAAAGCTTGGACTATATGATCTTTAAGGCCTCTTCTAACTCCAAGGTTCTGTGATCTCCCTTACCATTTAAATATTGCGTATTTAATCAATAATAGAAATGGGTATAATTATACTTCATCTCATATTCTCAGTTCATCAAGTTGATGTCAGCATCAATAACCTTCTGAGTAACCACTGAAGCAATGCATATT
This sequence comes from Dromiciops gliroides, assembly GCF_019393635.1. Lineage (NCBI taxonomy): Eukaryota > Metazoa > Chordata > Mammalia > Microbiotheria > Microbiotheriidae > Dromiciops > Dromiciops gliroides. The sequence goes on along the minus strand of NC_057865.1, from coordinate 76,653,700 downwards.
TTCTTCCTCCTTCTTGCTTCTTTGCTTTTTCTTTAAAGGTAGTTAGGTTGTGTGGTAGTTACTGGGCTTGGAGTCAGAAAGGCCTGAGTTCAAATCTGGCCTCAGACCCAGGCAAGTTACTTAACTTCTATTTGCTTCAGTTTCTTTAACTGTAACATGGGAAATTAAAAATAGTACTTACTCCGCAGGACTATTGTGAAGTTCAAATAACATAATATTTGTAAAGCATTTAGCATAGTGCCTAGAATATAGTAGATGCTATATAAATATTTATTCTCTTTTTACATGCATGTATGTATATATTCATAAATATATACATACCTACAAAAGTATGCATATATATATGTGTGTGTGTGTATAGAGAGACATACATACATACATACATATATATCTTTTTTTTGCAGGACAATGAGGGTTAAGTGACTTGCCCAGGGTCACACAGCTAGTTAAGTGTCAAGTGTCTGAGGCTGGATTTGAACTCAGATCCTCCTGAATCCAAGGCCAGTGCTTTATCCACTGCGCCACCTAGCTGCCCCCCATATATATATATGGTGTTCCAAAAGTTTTAGGTTCTAAAACTGCACTAAGATTTTTGAAATACCCTATATACATATATATGTATATAATGTTCTAAAGTTGGTACAATTTTATATGTATATTGTGTGCATGGACATGTATGTACAAGTATATATACACAAATATGCATACATATGGCACAAAAATATTTTCTTAAATTGAATTGTTAGCTGTCCTTTATAATATTATCTTCTGTCTCACACTCTCCCAAACCCTACCCAACAAAATCCACTGAAATCATTTAGCTAGGTGCTCAGTTCATAACATTCTCAGATTGAATCTGGGAGCAATCTGTTTAGGAAGTGAATTGAAATTAAACTCTCCTTACCTTCCATTTACACCCTGCCTTAGCTGCTGGCTGTGATGGGATACATGATGAATAAGCCTCCTGCAAGAGTTGTACATAGCAACAAGGTGCCAGGCTTTTTGTGTCCAAAAAAGAGACCTAAAAATGGAATTCAGATGAAACTCTATCTTTAACTCCTGTATTGCAAATGATATGCCATTGGGGGTAATACAATGAATCCCTCTTAAGGACTAAAACTTGCCTTGGAAAATATTATTGTGACATTTCTTTTATGGTTGCCAAGGAAAGTTATGCTTCCAGGCTGTTGGCGGGAGGATGGAAATTGTATTTAAATATTGTGCTGAACAACCATAATACATGTATTGTACTATTATTTCTTTGTGGGAGGTTTATTATAGGGTTTTGCTATATAACCTAAATTAGATGTCTAATGGAAAATAATGCTTTTAAGTTTAGGAGATTTGGACAAATGCTTTGAGTCTTATTCTCCCTTGAAAATTCCCTGATTTTCCTATTAACCTTTGAAGTATTTTCTGAATCCCTCTATTGTCTCTGTTTCTTAAGCAAACCTTTCCTTCTAGACAGCTGCACCAAAATATTTTTCTTTTATGTTTTCCAGAAGTTTAGACGCAATTATTTTATAACAAGTCCTTCTCTATAAACACCCCCTGTAATTTTTAGACTTTTAAATGTCATTATCATGAACAGGAATCAGTACTTATTCTACTCCCACTTGGCTCTGATATGATATTTAGAATTTACATGGCTGGGTGATCCTCTACTCAATTGTATTACCTTGGGAAGTAAAATATAGCAAGGAAATTGCCATGGGTGGAAGACTACAGTTTGAAAGATCCTCAACAATGCTGATGTGTGAGAACAGCCTCCTTTGAAAGATGGAATGTGCTATTTCATCCTACACTAGAGTGGGTGGAGAGAAATGAATATCTTTGCAAAATGTATTTGTGCAAGTATATTGTAGATAATGGACTGACCTATAACTGGAATGTTATTTTCCATGCCTCTTGTTTGTTTGTTTGTTTTTTACCTTTTCATTGCAAACAATATTTTAGAAACAAAAATGTCCTCTAAATGGAAGAATAATACTTCACAAACCATAAGGTTCTGAATACAAGTGTCATCTTTACTGGTACACAAACACCCAAAGGAGTTGCGATTTAGTTATTGTGGCACCTCCCAACATGGGAAAATGTACCTGCCAGAATCATAAATGTCAACTATAGTCTTTAAACCCAGGTTTCCTTACTAAAATCCCAGTACACTATACCAGAGCAGCAAATGGGAATATTTTCACTTGGGGCTGGAATAGTTAAGGAGGTTAGGATGGAAGGCAGGGGTACAGATGATAGCTACAAATGTCCAAAAGACTCCTAGCCCACATCTTGCCAATATTCAGATCCTGAGTTATGTGTGGTTTAGCTACGGAATACACTGTAAGTATGGGACTTTTGCTCACCATACTTATGCATGCCTAGATGAGTATATTCTTTGGTTTATAGGAGGAGGAAAAAAGAATCAGATGCTATAATTATTTTTCCCAAATGCATTTTGAAATCTTGTTATATTAAGAAAACAGATTTCTTACAAGAATGGCTTTTCCTCACAATGTTCAGGTGATTATAGCCCTAAATTAGACAAGACAGTACAATTATTGGACAACACAGAAATTCAGTGAGAATTTACCAAGAATTATCAATAAAAGTACAAATTTCTTACTAGGTCTATTCACATCCTAATAACATATTGCTGTATGGCTTATTCAAACAGTGTCATTTGGTGTGAATGAAATGGTTTTTCCTGGTAGTGGTATTGTGTTTACTTTAAAAAATACAAGGAGGAAATTGAGAAACTGTGTTCTTGAAATGACAGGTGAAAAAATAAATTGTAGAAAAAGCTCTTCTTCCACCCAAATAACTGTAGTTCAACAGGGGACAGGAAAGTAATACAAAATAGTGATAAAATGTTAGTATGGGGTTCAGAATAAGGAAATGTTCTCAGGAAAATGATACCAGAAGAGAGTGTGTAATTTGAATAGCTTTTAATATGCTAGGTTGCTTGGTGACTCTGTGGTTCAGAAGATGAGCTGGACTGTTCTAAATAAAAGAGAAAGCTTTAGAACATAGGTTCTAAACCTAGAATCCATAGAGCCTCAAGGGGGTGTTGGTAAGAATTTCAATGGGGGAAGATTATACTTTAATTTTCATTAACACTTGGTTATTTTATAATTCTATATATTTTATAAAATATTGTTTTCAAAGATGTAAAATATGCAAGATTTATTGTATTTATCAATAAACTAAATTATATTATTTTGTCACAGATAATTTGCACACCACTCTGATTCTCTCAATGTAGCCTAGGATTTCATTAGAAATTCTGCCTGCCATATCACACCAGGCTCTTTTTTATGATTTAATATTTTATTTTTTCCCAATTACTTTTACATATTTTAAAAAAGCATTCTGAGGATCTCATAGGTTTCAGCAAACTCCAAAGGGATCTATGACATAAAAAGGGTTAAGAACTTTTGGTTACACTGGCCCTGGATTCAGGAGGACCTGAGTTCAAATTTGAGCTCAGACACTTGACACTTACTAGCTGTGTGACCCTGGGCAAGTCACTTAACTCTCATTGCCCTGTAAACAAACAAACAAAACAATCCCTTTTGGTTGGAGAGGATATATTGGTTTAAAGCAAGGCAACTTTTTTCCACTCACAACCCCTTTTCACCCAAGAAATTTTTACGTGACCTTAGGTATACAGGTATATAAAAACATCACCTTTTCCTGTTGCCCAATTTTTGTGTCTCCCATATTGAGTTATCGACACCATGTGGAATCAAGACCCACAGTTTAAGAAGCGAGGATTTAGAGGACTATAGAGCTGAGGAACACCAGGAAACATTGACTGAAATGGGGCCTGAACCCAAAGGTGCTGAGCTGGCACTCTGTACTCGGGGCAGAAGAACTGGGCAGGGAATTTTAGAGAGCAAAGTACAGAAGAGACTTCCCGAATCAGGGTTCAAATTACTTTGAGGGAAACAGGTTTTAATCAAAAGTAAGACTAGATTGGTCTTGAGCCCAGATAAGAAAGGAAACCCTTAAAAAACTTTCAGATTTTGCCTAGCTAAATTATAATGTGAAATTTCATGACTATAAATTAGGTAATTTCTGTATTGTTTATACCTCCAAGATCCCCTTGCAATATAATGAATAAAAAAATAACTTTGTCTACTGGAGCTGCCTATATGTTTTATGGATGGGGTGGGGATGAGGGAAGCGTAAGTAATAGTAGTACTGAGGAAGGAGGAGAAAAAAAATTACAGTTGAAGGAGAGAAAGTTGAAAGGCCTAGAATCCTCAGTGCATGGTCTTTGGAAGAAAATTCTCAGATGTTCTGTGTAGGAACTCTAAAGTTAGATAAGTTGGGTTGTCTTTGAGAGCTAGAAAAGGGCACATTCTGTTTGGGGGCGCCTGTGTTTGTAGGAAAGCTCTTTGGCTTTCTAAGCCAACTAACTATCCATTCTGTGTCCTAGGGAGAAAGGAGAGGGGATGATACAGCACATGGTCCTTAGGGGCAGGCAGAACCTTACCTTCAATTCAGGGGAACCCCAGGAACTGTCAAAGGTCTACCTTATAGAGCTACTTCAAGGAAAATGTTTTCTAAACAATGTCTTAAATGTGTTTATTTAAATGTGTTTTAAAGCAATATGTACATTGCTAGTAGTATTATTAGGTTCCTTAAAATTCTATAATTCTGGGAGTCATCGATATGAGAGCTCATACTGTATAAATACTTAAAAATAGAGATATACATTTGTCTTTAAATGTGCTTAAGTGCAGTGGAAGGAACCCCGGTTTTGAAGTCAGAAGACGTGGGTTCAAATTCCACTTCTCCTGTGTTATCAAAAGCAAATCACATCATTTCTTTGAAGCTTAGCTGACTGGTCTATAAAATGTAGGTGTTCAACTAAATAAATCTCTAAAGTCTCTTCCAGCTCTGGGTCTTGTGGCATTTTATTTTTAACATACTTCTTATCTGCTTTGGAAACTTTTCACCAGTTTTTATCAATTCTGCCCAATTAGAGACCATTTACACCATAAGCACATACAGAGCTCTGGAAGCTAAATTTTGCACAGGGTTTGGAGACATGGCATAAAAAATAATAATGTAAAACTTTTAAAATCACTGAACTGGAAATGAGGAAGGAGTTTCTCTGCTTCTGCTGCTAGCTAATTGTGGGGAATTGTTCAAGTTGTTATTCTGTCTGGGTCAGTTTCCTTTCTACAAAATGAGAGAGGGTTTTGAACTAGTTAACTTTCCTTTTTACTTTTATCGATGATTCTGATTCACTCTCCGGTACTTTTTTTTTTTTTTTTAATTTTAGCAGGGCAATGAGGGTTAAGTGACTTGCCCAGGGTCACACAGCTAGTAAGTGTCTGAGGCCGGATTTGAACTCAGGTACTCCTGAATCCAGGGCCGGTGCTTTATCCACTGCGCCACCTAGCTGCCCCCTCTCCGGTACTCTTAATGGGTTTGGGAGTCATCTAAAATTATGGCATCTATCCTATATTTCTATCCTGGTGTTATACATATCGTATATATGATCTATGTTCTAACTGTTTACATGTTAACTCCGCAATTGGAATAAGAGCCCTTTGAGGGCAAGCACTGCATTTTTTGCCTTTCTTTGTATCCCCATCACACCACGGGGCTTGACACATAGTGAGCACTTAATATATTCTTGTTGACTGACTGTTGATTGAAGGATATGTTCTTGGTATCATCATGGCCTCATATGCTCCTTCCCACATAACCAGCTTAATGAAAAATAACAAATCAATATATATTATTCTTGCCTCCCATTGGTGTGTAAGAGTCAGCTCCTAAGGGTTGGTTGTTAAATTTTTAGTATGAGCATTTATTCCTCAAAAATAAGAAAACATTACGAATTACAATTTGATTTATTGTATTGTGGATTGTCTAGACTCAAGAAAGTGATGGAGAAAATGTTAATAGTAATTCAGATTCAACTTAAAATGGTTCATGGATACATCCCCCCTCCCCCGCAGAGAACTAGTTATTTGTTTTTGGTTTTTTGTGGGGCAATGGGGGTTAAGTGACTTGCCCAGGGTCACACAGCTAGTGTCAAGTGTCTGAGGGCGGATTTGAACTCAGGTCTTCCTGAATCTATGGCCAGTGCTTTATCCACTATGCCATCTAGCTACCCCAGAGAACCAGTTATTAAACATATACCAGCACTCCCCTGACTCCTTCTTACTTATTCCTCCCAACATAAACTGGATGAACATAAAAAGATTGAGGAAAAATAAAGGTATTATAATTCACATGACTAATGTAATAATAATACTGGTAGATACATCTCCATTCAAAAATCTCTCATGAAATCAATTATGTACTCCATTTTGCCACAGGGTATGCCTGTTGCCCCTGGGTTGGCCGTGTGGCACAATAAATAGACCACTGGGCTTGGAGTCAGAAGACCTGAGTTCAAATCCAGCCTCAGACATTTAGCAGCTGTGTGACTCTGGGCAAGTCACTTAATCCTGTTGTCTCAGTTTTCTCATTTGTAAAATGAGCTGGAGAAGGAAATGGCAAACCACTCTGGTATCTTTACCAAGAAAACCCCAAAAAGGGTTTAAAAAGAGTCAAATGTAATTGAGAAAGTATGAAGCAAAAACAGTAAATGTCTATTCATCTGTTTACATAGGTTGTAAAGTCAGTCAGGTATAGTAGACTTGGACTTGGAGTCAGATAATCTGAGTTCAAATTCCACCACTGCTGATCTTTGGAAGTAATTTAATTTTTCTGGACCTCGCTTTTCTTTAACATCCATTTTTTGAAATTTTGAAATCCAAATTCTCTCTTCCTCCCTACCCAATCCCCACTTAGGAAGGCAAGTAATTTAATATAGATTATACGTGTGAAGTCATGCAAAACGTATTTCCATATTAGCCATAGTTTTCTACTCTGTTGAGAGGGCTAGACTAAATGATTTGCAACATGTTACAGTGAAAAAATAATGATAACTAGCATTTATATAGTGCTTTAAGATTTGCAAAGTTCTTTGCACAAATTATCTCCTTTGATCCTCGCATTTCTATAGGGCAGGTGCTACTATTTGTCCCCATTTTATAGAAGAGGAAACTGAAGCTTAGAAAGGTGAAGAAATTTGCCCAGGATTACACAATTAGAAAGGCTATGAGGCAGCATTTGAACTCATTTCTTCTTAACTCCAGGTCCAGAGCTCTAGTCACCTTGTCACCTGGCTTTGGAGTGTGCATAATGACTCTGGAGTCAGAGGAACTGGTTCAAATTCCATCTCTGATGATTATTACCCATGTGACCTTAGAAAAGTCACTTAATCTCTATGTACATCAGTTCCTTCATATGGAAAATGAAGGAATTTGATCATATTACATGTGAGGACCTTTCTGGCTTTTAATATCCTAAGAAACCTTCCAGCTGGAAGCCTGTGATCTCATAAAATAGGACCAGGATACACCTGATGCCCTCAGAGATAGTTTCAGTTGGAGACTATATCATATAACTTTTTAAAAATCTATTTCTTAAATATAAAAAAGTTTGACCATTTTTGATCAAATGAATGAAAATGTCTCATTATGAGACTCTCCTAATGTTGTATTGTTCAATAACTCAATTAAGGGACTAAGTCTGAGTCACATATCTGGATCTGCCAATAATTTAGACATAATCTTATGTAAGTTTTTCCACACACAAATGGCAAAGTGATCTTATTTATACATAGAAGAACAATATGTTTCTTAAACTCTATGAAGGTTAACTCAATGATACTGCAAAGCCATGTAAAGAATTATGATTGGCATGGCTAGATTTACTAAGACCTGGTGTTCTATTTCCATTTCCATTCAGTTATCCTTTGTGGTAGTGAATACATCTGCATGATGCCATGGAGATCCTGGTATGGGCAGAGTTCTTTGTGCTCCCACTTCTAGCACAAGACCTTCCCTGTAGTGAGTGCTTCATAAAGATTTGATGACAAAGCCTTATTTAATCATGTAGGAAGCTGTTTCACATTAGCTGACACATGTCCTTAAAAAAACAAGACTTGATCCATTGGCAAAAAACCCCCAAGATTGTTTCATCCTGAAGCTGCCTCATCCACCTTCATAACTTTTGAGGCATTAATAATCATCTCTTTTCTACAACACAGTCCTATTGTTGGGAATTTGGTGTATGCCCCCACAACCTCTAATGCAATCAATCAACAAATATTGATGAAGCACTTAAAGGCATAAATAAATACAAATAGTCCCTGTCCTCAGGGATCTTCATTGTCACCCATGGGACGAGACTAGGAGATAGGCTTTACCCAGTGACTAGTATATGGGATTCAAAACACCTGTGGTCATATCCTGGCTATGCCACTTACTTTCTTTGTAACCTTGAGAAGTGATTTAACCTCTTTGGGCTCCCATTCCTGAGTGGGTCAGATAAATGATCTCTAATATTTCTTCTGGCTCTAAGGTCATATGACACTACAAGTACAGATTGTTTTTGGTATACAAAAAGCTAGAGCTGTTCTGGTGATATTTTCCACCTTTCCACACAGGTCAAATAAAATGGACAATGTGCTAACTAGAGATCTCAGGATGGGTACATATTATTTTAATCCATTCTCAAACCTTGAAGACTTAAGAATGTTCTCCAGTGGACAGGAGGTCTCCAAGCAATTATTACTAGTAATCCTCTCTTCTACCATTAATTCTAAGACCAATTTCTCTGGCCTACAGGTTGGAGATCAAGTTCACACACTTGTTGAGGGAAATCCTATGAAGTTTTCTCATGGATGTGGAAGAATACATGGCTACCCTGAAACTATATTATGAGGCACAGGGTACAACACAGGGCACAACTATGTTTAGGAGCACAACTAGGAATAAGGAGACATGGAATAACCTAAATTGACTTTCCTGTACAAAATAGGAAAATAGTGAGAGAGCCAAAAATGATCTTGTGCTTCTACTGAGATGCAAATGAATGCTTTTTAAAGAACTCATTATTTATTTATTTTTAACATTCTTTTTTAAAGAATTTGAGTTCCAATTCTCTCTCTCTCTCTCCAGCCTTTCACCTACCCATTAGAAAGGTAAGTAGAATTTAAGAAACATATTGCTCTTCAAGTATAAGTGTGAAAACGTGCAAAGCATTTTCATATGTCTTTTTGAAAAAATGCAAGAAAAAAGAAAGTGAATATGTATATATAGTACATATATACATACACACACACACACACACACACACACATATATATATATATATATTTCAGTTCAGTTCATTAGTTCTCTCTCTGGAGGTGAATAACATTTTTTTTATCAAGAGTCCTATGAAATTGTCTTGTATAACTGTATTGATGAAAGTAGCTAAACCCTTCACAGTTGATCATTGTTAAAGCATGGCTATTGATCTCCTGGTTCTACTCACTTCATTTTGCATCAATTCATATAGGTCTTTCCAGATTTTTTCTGAAACAATTCCCCTCATCATTTATTATAGCTCACTGGTGTTCTATCACAAACATAGACCACAACTTATTTAGCTATTCCCCAACTGATGGGCATTCCTTTCATTTCCAATTCTTTGTCACCACAAAGAGTTGCTAAAAATTTTTTTATCTATATAGGTCCTTTTTCTTTCTTTGATCTCTTTGGTATATAGTCATAGTAGTGGCATAACTAGGTCAAAGGATATGTACAGTTTTATACTCCTTTGGGCATAGTTCCAAACTGTTCACAACTCCACTAACAACAGTTCATTGCTGTCCTTATTTTTCTACATCCCCTCCAGTATTTGTCATTTCCCTTTTCTTTCATGTTAGCCACTCTTATAAGTGTGGGGTGGTACCTCAGAGTTGTTTTAATTTGCATTTGTTTAATCAATAGTGATTTAAAGCATTTTTAATATGCCTATAGATAGTTTTTTTCTTCTTCTTCTGAAAATTGCCTGTTAATATCCTTTGGCCATTTATCGATTGGGCAATGGTTCTTATTTTTTATAAATTTGACTCAGTTCCCTACATATTCAAGAAATGATGCCTTTATCAGAAAAACTTTCTGTAGAACTTTTTTTTTATTATTTCATTGGCTATGATACCTTTTAACAAATGCAGTTTCTCTGATTATCTCTGAGTTAGATCTGTTTTTGCTTTTGCTTTGTCTGAGACCATGAGTGCTATTGCTGCTTTCTAAAAGTTCGGTTGAAGCATGATAGATTCTGCTCCAGGCCCTTATTTTAACTCTGGGTGTGTCTTTCTTTTTCAAGTGTGTTTCTTCTAAACAACAAATTGGTGCATTTTCATTTCTAATCCATGTTGCTATCCCCTTACATTTTGTGGATGAGTTAATTTCATTCACATCTATAGTTATGATTACTGTGTATTTCCCTCTATCTTCTTTTCTTTTCTTTATCTTTCTCTCTTTCTTTTTAGCCCATTCCTCCTCAAAAGACTATTTTGCTTTTAATCACTGCCTCTGTTAATTAAACCCTCTCTTTTTTCATCAGCCCCTTCTATTATTCTTTTCCTCTCTTCCTTCTTGTTGGGTAAGATACATTTCTATACCCAAAACTGTGACACATAAAAATCTGAGACGCAGTTTTTGGTTAATTAACTATTTTATTAATCATGCTAGCAAATAATTAATAAAAGGGGTCAGTGACACTCTCAAACACCAAAGACAAAATCATGGTGACCTCTCCATACTTATAAGCCTTTAAATGAGTGGATGTTACTAACAGGGGGCAAGTAGATCTCATTGGCTAACAATTAATGAAAGAATGAATTTAGGAGGTGAACTCATTCTAATGGGTGGCTGGAGTATATGACTGATTTTGTCACACAAACCAGACCACCACCCTCACCTTCAGGCAATCTAGCCTGCCTCAGTGAAACAATGACCCATGATTCACCTTAGATAGTTCTTTGTAAGGTTCTCTACTTGGGTAGGGTAAGGATTCCAAGATTTCATCTCATCATTCACTCTACTCATGAGAGAACTAAGCTTTGCTTTAATCTCTAAATGAGGAAGGGAAAACAATCCTGAATCTCCTCAATATTTGGTTATTTAAGAATCATTTTTTCTCCATATATATTCTTCCCTCTTTGAACCAATTCCAATGACAGTAAGGTTCAAATGTTGCAACACACCTCATTTCCCCTGCCACTATAAAAGCTCTTCCTTGTGTACCTCTTTTACGCAAAATAATTTCCCTCATTCTTCCTCTCCCTTCCCTCTTCTCCTGGTGCTTGCCTCTCTTACCCCTTCTTTTTATTTTTTTATTTTTGGATAATGTTCCAAGAAGTCTATGTAGACTTCTTCTAACTGTCCTAATAATGATACAGTTTTTATTAGTTATATGTACCATTGTCCCATATAGGAACGTAAACAGTTTAACCTTATTAAGTCTCTTATGAATTCTATTTCATGTTTACCTTTTGAGTTTCTATTGAGTTTTTTGATTGAATGTCAACTTTCCTATTCAGATCTCATTTCATCAGGAATATTTCATAGTCCTCTGTTTTGTTAAATGGCCATTTTTACCCAGAAGAATTATACTTAGTTTTGCTGGATATGTTATTCTTGGTTGTAATCCTAGCTCCTTTGCCTTCTGGAATATCATATTCCAAAACTTCCAATCCCTTAATCTGGAGGCTGCTAAATCTTTGACTGATACTCCACGACATTTGAATCATTTCTTTCTGGCTGCTTGCAATATTTTCTCCTTGACCTGAAAGCCTTAAAATTTGGCTATAATATTATGAGAGTTTTTATTTTGGGATCTCTTTCAGGAGGTAATTGATATATTATTTAGTTTCTATTATACCTTCTACTTCTAGAATATCAGGGCACTTTCCTTGATAATTTCTTGAAAGATATGTCTAGGATTTCCTTTTTGATCATATCTATAGTATATCTGGGACTACAGTTGCTTTTTAAGGTCCTTTTCACCAAGCCAGACCAACCATTTTGTGATTGTTTCTCAGGTAACTTTCAGAAATACCCTTTAGAAATCTGCATGTGTTCCTGAATAAGTACTCAGTGATATACCTCAAGTAGAGCCTAGCATGAGCAAAGATTTGGGAAAGGAGTAGGAGTGAGGTTTCTTTTTTTTCTCTTTTGAGTACTAATGAGCACATTTTGTGCCCTGTAGAGGAGGCTGAGTATAAATCAGTCAAATGATAAAGATTTTGTTCAATTTCTAGGGAAACATGTTACTAAGAATCATATTAGATGTTTAGAGAAAGCAATACTATTTTTCAAACGGTCAAAACAAAACAAGAGTTCCTGTAAATGATTGTCATCTAGAATATCTGCAAAGAAAAATAGTTCCTCAGACATTCAGGGCTAATGAATGCTTCTGGAAACCAAGTACGTACCTGCTGCTAGCCAGCTCCCTCTAACAACATCAATACCTAAGTTTCTCCAAATCTGGCAACTCATCCCTCTTGTGTGTCAGTTATATTGCTATAAAACCCAGGTGAGATCCAGTGGATGCTTACGTTAATTACAGGTGTATGTTTTCACAGCAACACCCCTGGGAGGCGTGCAGTCCTCTTTTCCTATTTACGTGTACAATTGAGAAACTCTCCATCTGGTTCTACCCTAGGAAGAATGTTCAAAAGGCCAACCGTGATGATTTTTAGGAGGCTACAGTCACTTTCTGCTGTATCAGAGTGATGGAGGTTAGCAGACTTGGGTACTGAAGAAGGCCCTGAGGAAGTTGCCCAGATCTTGAGGAATTATCAATTATTCTCTTGGTGTGTGCATATCTTGCTGAAATACAGATTTACTTTTATTGGATGCCTGAATTTCCCTTGGAGAAAAAGAAAGATTTTTTTTGAGCTGGAAGGATTCCTCTCATGGAATACTATCGATTTATAGCATAGTCAAAGTCACCAAGTATCTGCAAGGGCCCTGATCTGTTGCTTATTGTTAGTTTAAAAAATAGAGTATATGTGTATGTAATTTGGAGTCCAAATTAGTTTCTTCCTTCCCCTCTCCCAATCCCTTTCCCCATTGTCATCATCATCATCATTTTCCTCCTCCTCCTTCTCCTTTTTCTTCCTCTCCTCCTCCTCCTCCCCATGGCAAAGACAAAAGTCAGGACCACTGGTGATGCAGTGGCATCTTCAATGTCTGACCAAGTGCTAAGGACTCCATAGCTGCTTCAGACACCTTCATGGACTTTGGAACAAATTATTCTCATTCACCAATTCTACTGGTGGGGAAATCTTCACATGCTTGAGGTAGCCATCCCCATAACTTGCCTATGGTTTTAAAGCCTGTTGGTTATCCTCAACCTGGTTTAGCCCATCTGTTGAGATAGTTTTATTAGAGTGTGGCCCCTGTGCATGTTATAGCTTCTTGTAGCCACAGGTGAGAGTTGGGTGAAGAGTGGGCATGAAAAGTGGATGAACAGACCTGAAAAGGTCTTGACAGTCTTCATACTAAAACTACTAGTCCTCCCCAAACACCCATACACAACGGAAAAGGTAAGGAACAGACCAAATCCAAATTATATGCATGTTAAGTCTTGTGTTAAAGATGTTTCTAGTAATGAAAATTCTCCTTTGTAGAAGAAATCAGGGAAGTCAATTGATGAGGCCAACCAAAATCCAGTCAGTCATTCAAGAAGCATATATTAAGCACCTACTATGTGTCAGGCACTGTACTAAGTGCTAGTGATACAAAGAAAGGTGAAAGACATCCTCTGCCCTTAACAATCTAATGGGAAAACAATAGCCAAATGACTATGCATAAACTAGCCATATATGTGGGTAAATAGGAAATATTCAACAAAGGAAAGCATTAGAATTAAGAGCATTTGGGACAAACTTCCTAGAGAATGTAGCATTTTAACTGGGACTTGAAAGAGGCCCGGGAATCTGGAGGCAGAGATGAGGAGGGAGAACATTTCAGGAGAGAGGCACAAGGGATAGCCAGTGAAAATGATTGGAGTTTCATATTGAGAAAGCATTGCTACTCCTCTACCTCCTTGTTGCCCAGAGTTTATCCTTGGCCCCAAGAGGCTCTATCCATGCCCAGGCAGGTCCCATGAAACTAGAAAGTCTTTTAGTACAGGTAAGTAACAAATGTGTTTTTGTCAGCCAAGGAATAATAGCTAAGTTTCAAGAAGTTTGTTACTGTAGTGTGACCACTGTGTGATAATTTTTTCTTGCCATTGAAACTTATGAAGACTAAGATCTGGAAGGTTTCCAGTGTGCACCAATGACTACAGAGACTTTATTCTCCATGGCTTGCAAAGTCCCAATGCCTCTAATTCTTTCAATTCCAAGTGCTAATAAAAACAATCTTGTATCTATTTTGTGTATATTCTACATGTAGTGAGTAACATTCTGGCCCATTTGAACATGATTAGTTCAGCTATAGTTGTTCCCTCACAATTCAAGGGTACCTTGAGGGGCTGATGGCTCTCCTTTCTATTGCCATTAGTTTGAGCCCCCACTGGCTGTGTTCCCTGTACCATTAGGTGTCAGTGACTACTACCTCAGTTCCTATAAACCACTTAACATTGATTAGTTCTTACTAATGCTTATTTACTTTAAATATATAATAAGAAAAAAGTAAAAAGCTCCACTTAACCCTCCAAATACTCTCCCATATCCCTCTTATGTCTCTTGAGAGAGTGGGCTCAAACTTAGGTATCAGAAACTGACACAAGTACAGAATATAGTTTCCATTTTATGCATACAAAATATCTCTAAGACTCTAAGTTGGAAAAAAAAGGTTGATCTATATTGATGAAAAATTTATTTTTTCCTTATACCAATGAAATTAGAGGTCTAGTTTCTAAATCCTTAAATTCTCTGTATACTTTTATGTATTCATATCTATATCTATATCTGTCTGTCTGTCTGTGTACACAGGGGGAGAGAGAGAGAGAGATAAATGTATATATGTTATCTTCCCCTTTCAAACGTAAGCTCCTTGAGAGAAGACTCATTTTTTCCCTGTATAATCACAGTACCTAGCACAATGCCTTGAACATCAATAGGCAATAGGCATGTAATAAATATTTGTTGAATGACTGACTAATTGCATAAAACACCAATAATGATGAAAATATAAGTCCTTGAAGTATGAAAGCACTGAAGGAAGGTCTAGTATTAGGGCTTAGACTGTGGTCTTAGACTTTTAAGAGCTAAAGAAAAAAAAAAGGAAAAAGCAGATGAATACCAGAGTACAAAAGAATCCCTTCTTTCTAGATAATGTGCTGCATTGGAAACAACTATCAAAATCCATACATCAGCACCCCAAACAACCTAGTACCATAAATTCATTCCAAATAAATGCAGTGACTTGGTTATCCAAAATTAAAAACATTTTGGCGGGGGCAGGACAATGAGGGTTAAGTGACTTGTCCAGGTTCACACAGCTAGTAAGTGTCAAGTTTCTGAGGCCATATTTGAACTGACGTCCTCCTGAATCCAGGGCTGGTACTTTATCCACTGTGCCACCTAGCTGCCCCTAAAATTAAAAATTTACAATAACCACTTTTATGGATAGCGTAGGACAGCTCTCAAGGAGATGTAGACAATATGGTATATCTCTCAGGGAGATGTGTCCATGAAATTCCTCATGCTTTACACTGGAAAATAACTATTCTACCTATGCTTCACTTTGCTGTTCAGGCAGCTTCTTGCCAACTATCTTAACCCCACCCCCACCCCCAACCCACCACTTTTCCAGTTCTAGAACTATTATAAAATAAGCTCATCCATTGCTCTTAGAAAACATTTTTCAGTCTAATCCCTCACCATTCTCATAACTTTCCTCTTTTCTCTCCCTATTAGAATGTAAGCTTCTTGTGGCCTATCTTTGTATTTGTGTTTCTGGAACTTGGCACAGTACTTGACACATGATGTTTAAACATGCTTCATTCATTCATTCTTCATTATAGCCCTTTTGTCAGTTTATGTAACTATATCACAAAGTACCTTTATGAACCTAGACCTTTCCTGGAAGGTATTTCAGAAGTGACAACATTGTCATTGTCATTGTATTCAATAAATCATCAGAGCAAATTTATTTTAAATACTGAACACAGTAGGTTTAAGTTTTATGTAGTATACTGAATATCTATATCTATCTGTCTGTCTACATATCCATTTATTCATCCATCTACATACACATACATGCACACACCCCTATTTTAAGCTCCACTCAAGCAAGATAGAAAGGCAAAAAACAATTGAGGCACTTAATCCCCATATAGTTTCAAGGAGATAAAAAAGAGTACACAGGATTAATGGCAGTCCTAGCTCACTATATGATTCAGAGTACAGAAGGCTCTGTTCATGAGGATTGTAATAAAAGGAAAAAATCCATTTAGTGCATTAAATGGATGTTTCTCCAGTTTAATAAATCATTTTAAGGTGCTCAGAAATCATCTTGTGAGCATCTGAGTAACAATGTTGTTGTTTAGTTGTGTCCACCTCATGAGGTTTCCTTGGCAAAGATACTGGAGCGGTTTGCTATTTCGTTCCCCAATGAATTAAAGCAGACAGATGTTAAGTGACTTGCTCAGGGTCAGACAGCTAGTGAGTGTCTGGTTTTGGATTTGAACTCAGGTCTTCCTCTCTCCAAGCCCAGCATTCTATCCACTGAGACACCTAGCCACCTCAATAATATTGATAGCCAAGTTCACTAGGTCTATTGGTGTACACTCTATGAATTGTAACCAGAGTAGTGCAAGTTAGGGTTTGCTTTAGGATACCAAAATTTAGAGGTATTTGCAATACTTGGATTTTTTTTAGTAAGTTTAGAAATAGTTGTATTTAGAATCTAGTAATGAAGAACAATTGGTTAAAACAGTAAGCAACACAGAGGAAATGATGCAATTCATTTCCATATTATCTGTACCACAGGTGAACAACTCTGCAGCCTGGATCCACTCTACTTTATCTCTTAGCAATGGCTTTTCCAGTAACAATCTGTGTAATTTAAAGTTCTAAATGTGGGTTCTAATCTGTTCCCCCCAGTTTTGGGGGAAACTGACTAAAATCACTGATAAAACAAGTTTAGGTTTTTAAGGGTTTATTGAAAGATAGAAAGAGAAAGATTGAGAACAGAATTCCTACAGCCTGGCGATCCTATCTTTCCTCAACTTTCCTGTGAAGTCCTCAGGATTCTCTGCACCGCCACCATGGTGAAGTCAGGAACCAAAAAGCGACACCACTCTCTTCTCAGGCTCTCCTACCTCCTTCCAGTCCCCTCCCAGAAATGGGAGGTTCTTCAAGCTAGTTGGTTGACTGGGCTGGAAGTTCAAAGTTTTTTTAGATTCTGAGAACCATGCTCTCTTAAGTACTCTCAAGTACCAGCCAGATGTGCTTAGAATCCAGTCAACTACTAATCCAGTCAAATCAGCTAGTAATCCACTCAGGTGGGCTCCTGAGTATCTGCCAAATCTCATCTACCACATTCCATTATCTTGACAAATCACAGTGGTATCCCTCAGCATTTACCAACAGGGGTAGATATTCTGGGTAAAGAGTTTCTCCCTCAATGTGGTCTTGTATCTCTGATTCAAAGATGTTCCCCCAACCAAGTGTGCTTGCCTAGAGAGCCATAAGTGTTATTTTCATCTTTGACAAGGACAGGGAGGCCCCCAAGGAGTGGGAGTAAGCTATGGGTTTCCATTGTGGTCTTACCTAAGAGCATCCCACTTCCCACCCTGAGAATGCTTGGAGACTGAGATGAGAAGTTTCTTTGGTATCTCTAAACTCCAACTCCTTAAAAATATCCATTCAGCTAATCTAAGCCTCTGGATATACTATTAAAGTTATTAGAATACAGAAAGACAGAACTAAATTAAAATTTCACCCTCACATATACCATACACTGGTTCAAAATATCTGGGATAATCTACACATTGGCACAATCTATTGATCAATAGGCATTTACTCAGTGCCTGATGTTATCCTAGAGTGGCCCTAGAGGCCCAGAACTAGACTAGACTAGAGTATTTTATGTTGAAGATGGCCAAAAATTCAGTTATTTTCATTCTTAGGGTGCCTAGGCTTCCCCACCCATCTTTTCTCCTTTCTCCTTACAATTTAATCCTTGCCTTCAACCTGGGAAGTCACTGGTATACTTGAGAATGGGGTTCAGACTAATATATTTCAGTATGCCTTGGGAAGGTACAAACTCTGAAAGAATTGATTTGGAGTTTTTCCTGAGTTCAATAAACTTTATGATTTGTTGCTAGCATTAGCTTTCAGATCCAGTACTTCAGCTGATAAAAGTTCCTGATGTCACTGAATGAAAAGAAATGTATTCCCTGGAAGAAGAGCTCCCATGACCGTTCTATCTACTCCATTATTTGATTTCAGTAAAACTAATTGCTTCTGTTTAAAATGAGTGACCCTGGCTGAATCAAAGAATTGGTGAATTTAAGGTTTAGATAAGACAGTTCCCATCTCTTTTGGCCTCCAGAGAATATTCTGTGCTTGTACTCAAAGCTAGCAAAAGCCTATATACATGATGGTAACTCCCATGTTGCCTTTGCATTTTCAATTGCACTTTCAATCACTTTTCAAAGTGTTCTACTTTTTACAGCATCTTTATTTTTTCAATGAAAACTCACCTTTATTCCTTTCCCGGGTTGACTCAAACTCTTCAATCTTTACCATTTCCCAGCAGCCTATGCACCCTAGAAGTTGCCTCCATCCTTCAGACATCTCATCCCTCTACCCTATGTCTTCCTCTTCCAAATAGTGCATTCCTGTGCTCAAGCCAGCCATACTAGCTCCTCTGCTCCTCTCTTGCTTATGTGTTGTCTTATCACACTAGAATATAAATTCTAGGATGTCATGGATTGTCTTTTGTTTGTATTTCTATTCCCAGGTTTAGTA